>NW_028227258.1:4937500-5362500 GCF_978045245.1 Mus caroli | reverse complement strand
CCAGTCTGTTATAGGACATTTTGTCTTTTTCTCTATGTTTTATATTTCAAATAAAGTGTCTTATAATTTCTGAAAGGAAACAAAGTCAGTGGTGGGCAAGAGAGAAGAGCCAATCATTGGAAGAAAATTCTCTTGAAGTAAAAACCATCCCGATCACATTTGTTTCTAACAAGCATTTACTACAGGTTTGCTCTGGGACTTATCTTCGTGTTAAGAATCTGGGCAGAATCCTATTTTTAACCTGTGCCAGTAGTAATTTAACCTGTGCCAGGGTTATTTAGTAGGGGAGCATGATGCCTTATGACTTCAATCAGCTGAAGTCAAACCCAATCGAGGGGCTTTATTTTGTGTAATACAGACCAGAGCGAGCCTTTGGTAACTGCAGGATGGTTCCTGCCTAATTGGATGGCTGCTGAGTCTTTTCAGGACATCCTCTGCCCGCTCGCTCGGCTCCTTCCGCATCATTCAAAGCTAAACCAGCTGCAGTAATGAATGTAAAGGCTTCCTGCTCTCAGTTGCCTCCTGATTCCTCCGCTAAATGCGGCTTGTCGCTTTCAATTTAGGAAAACATCATTACACAACCCAACTCCTTCTTTACGAGGTTCCTAGGAGGATCTCGGAGCTCCTAGCCCACTTGAAGGAGGCTTAGGCAGTCTGTCTAGAAGATTCTAGATGTGGTATTAGTCCCACTGTACAGATTGGACAAATGGGTGATTTTTCTCCTTCTTGAGCCTGCATCGTTATTTGCTTTCAGAGCCTGTGGTGATGCTCAAGGGTGTTGCTTTGTGATTAGCTAGTTACTAGGAGCCATTCAAATGCCCGATGCGATGGTGAGGGGGCGGGGGGAGGGGAGTTTCAGAAAAATGTTTCAGAGTTAAAATCCAACCCTGAACCTTGTGCTGGTGTAACTGACAGGGATTTCAGTCTGTTTCCACTGTAGGATGTGGGTGGTCTCTGCTGTGGACACTGGTGGGCTGCCCCCCAAACTGAATAGAAACTGAAAAGGAAGGAGGTACCTGAAGAGAGAGGGGGAGGGGGGCTACGGAGGCTTAGGTAGGGGTAGTAAAGGATCTCCCAGGGCAGTTAGTTCTTGGAAAGGAAGCAAGAAACAGTTGAGTTATAAGGATATGCTACTGTGAAGGCTTTCCACTACCCAGCAGGAATGATCCCTAGGACACTGTCAGATCTCAGATCGGGACTCTTGTTGACCCTGTCACATCGTGGCTTCCAGTCACTTGGTTTTTCTAAACCTCTAACACAGTGTGACTCAGACCTTTTAGTTAATGTCTCTGGCTCTTATCTTCTACTCTGATCAACAGATAATACAGTTCTCATCGCCCTGGACCATACCTGGTCCTTACTGCACAATCAAGCCCGTTGCTGAGGCTGAAATAAATTGTCATGGTTACTTGTGAGACTAGAACGATTAATCTGGCTCTATTAGAAGAATAAGACAATTAATGGCTTAACCGTGCAACATTTATTATTATAAAATGAGCCTTTCGTTCTCAGCAGACAGATACCACTTTTCATGTCTGCAGCCATTAATTAGACTTAGACTCTAAATAGGAACGTTCCAGAGAAACCTTGTGAGGTTTTGCTCTCTTGCCCTTTTTCCTGACAGATTTGGATCTCTACTCCATCAGGCCTATATCTTAAGTCTCTTTGTTAGGGACCAGCAATAAATTACCTGAGGTCAAGTTCTGTTTATACAGTGGACGGTTCTGAGAGAATTACCTTCTTGACTTAATCGCTTCCTTTCGGGTGACATTTCTCCCTGAAAGAAGACAAATTGTCCAGGGTCAGCCTGCAGATCAGCTCCGAGTGTAAGAGGAAATTGTAGTGGATCAGCCAAATTGCACCAGCTCCTCCAACCAGCTTCCGGGAGCACGCCGCCAGTCAGGGGCTGCCCTGAGGGACCAGCAGGGCAGCCTGGGGCTGTCCCTGCAAGAACAGTTTTCCAACCTTTCTCTTCAGGTCGATCTTGCTTGAGGTTTCCTAAACGTGCAGGGTTTTCCTGAGTTGTTTTGAAAGTCCACCTCTTACCTAACATCTCATTCAGGCATCTGAAGGAAAGAGTGCCTGAGGTGAGACTGTTGGCTTGACTCTGTCTGGTCTCCTGGTTAGACTGGCAGAGTGAACTCCAAATAGCCATTTTAACAAAGAAGGAACTTGAGAAATTAGAAGTAGACTTACAGTCCTTGATGGCTTTCAGAACACTAAAAAAGAGTCATTATTCTTAAAGGTGAATGTCTCCTACAAGACATTATTTTCTTTTATTTTTAAGGCCACTTTTTTATTAGATACTTTTTTATTTACATTTCAAAAGTTATCCCCTTTCCTAGTTTCCCCTCTGAAAATCCCCTCCCCCTGCTCCCTAACTCACCTACTCCTGCTTCCTGACCCTGGCACTCCCCTATACTGGGGCATAGAACCTTCACAGGACCAAGGGCTGCTCCTCCCATTGATGACCAACTAGGCCATCCTCTGCTACATATGCAGCTAGAGCCATGAGTCCCAACATGAGTTTTCTTTGATTGGTGGTTTAGTCCCAGGGAGCTCTGGGGGTACTGGTTAGATCATATTGTTGTTCCTCCTATGGGGCTGCAAGCCCCTTTAGTTCCTTGGGTACTTTCTCTAGCTCTTTCATTGGGGACCCTGTGCTCACTCCCATGAATGGCTGTGAACATCCACTTCTGTATTTATCAGGCACTAGCAGAGCCTCTCAGGAGACAGCTATATCAGGCTCCTGTCAGCAAGCTCTTGTTGGCATTCGCAATGGTGTCTGGGTTTGGTGGTTGTTTATGGGATGGGTCCCCAGGTGGGGCAGTCTCTGGATGGTCATTCCTTCAGTCTCTTCTGCACACTTTGTCTCTGTAACTCATTCCATGGGTATCTTGTTCCCCTTTCTAATAAGGATCAAAGTATCCACACTTTGGCCTTCCTTCCTCTTGAGCTTCATGTGTTTTGCAAATTGACAATGTTATTTTAAAAACTTTGTTCATTGTATATTTACAGGGAAGTGGAATATACCTTGTTCATTGTGTATACCATAAAAGCCATCGCTTTTCTCCTTTAAAGGAAAATCTCAGAGAAGAGAGAGAAATAACTCGCACGTCTCTTTTTAATTAAGCATTTCGCCCTTTGAAGTTAACTCTGATTTTTTTCACGTTGGTGATGTAATTTATGTAAATAATCGTCTATCTATGGAAGGAGCGCGTCTGTCAAAAGCTGAAATAAAAAACATCCGTCATTTTGAAGTGATTAACATTCTCCAGATGTCTACATCATCAGATTTCGGGAGTTTCCCTTTGTTGTGATAATGACACAGTACCCAGAGCGAGAGTGTTTACTTTTTTGTATGGGTCAAACGCAGATTTTTCACAATCCTATTAAGGCATGCAGTTCATTGTAATTGTGTGTGTAGATGAAAGCATATTCTGTTATTATTATTCCTCTTAATTGTAAACTGCTGCTGGTAATTTTACTGTAAAAGCTCAAACAAAAGGAGAACACTTGAAAGGACCACCACTCCCCACTTATGTAATCAATTTATATATGTCAAGTTTGTACTGGGATGGTTATTCCCTTCTGTTACCAGACATGTGACATGCTACCACCCTGCAGCTCCGGGCCATGCACGCATGCCTACGGGTCCCTGTGCAGGCTCCTTGGAAATACAGTACATGTCGAAGATAATGTTAAACGACAGTTCCAAACTTGTTCCCTTAGGCCTGCTTGACCCTGGGGTTCAAGGAAAAACAGGAATGGTTCCGTTTACCTTCAGGGCCTGAGCATCTTCACAGTGGACAGATTAGACTTGGAGGCTTGGCAAAGGTCCCTGGAGGCCCAATTACCCCTGTTAGGGGACCCGCTGAAGCATTAATGACATATAGGCACTTCATTCATAAAGTCAGGCTCCACTCATGTCTAGCATTACCCTCCTCCCCACCCCTTCACCCCCACACATCCCTGCTGGCTTCAGATCCAAAATGCTTGTAGGGATTTATTAAAACCGTTTGACTGGGGCACAAACTGAGTACACGCTTATTAGGTGCTACCTAAATGTGGGTAAGGCTGAGAGGGAGGTCTCAAATCCCAGCTCAGCCTTTTAGAGCTG
Organism: Mus caroli; assembly: GCF_978045245.1. NCBI lineage: Eukaryota > Metazoa > Chordata > Mammalia > Rodentia > Muridae > Mus > Mus caroli. Next base: position 5,358,380 of record NW_028227258.1, on the reverse strand, counting down.
TGTTAATTAAGAGCAAGAGATGCAGACTAATTCCATGAAGGCTGTTCATTAGTAATAATCTCTCTCTCCTCCTTGTTGTTGAGCCCCCTAATGTGCATGCCTCGGAATTTCACGTGGTCTGACTCCAACAATGGCCACACAGCACTTTCCTCTCGGATTTATGAATGGCAAGAAGAAGTGCTTCCTTTAATATTCTTATGGTAAATCAAAGCACTACAAAGGTGAGGCAGTGCCTAGCCAGGCAGAATGCTTTTTTAATACTGGACTGAGCTTTGGTCACAAGCTAATAATTAATAGCTACCATCTGCTACCCCTTGTACCCAACCTCAAATCATTCTCCATTTGTATTTGAACACACACATTTCTTTTAATCATTCCATGGGCATTTAAATACTTTGATAAGCCCCAAGTTCCTAAATGGTTCCCAATCAGGCCCATCTGATGTGGCCTTTAAATAAGAACTTCATTAAAGACCGAATCCCTGTAATAAGTGGCGGAGGGCTTGAATTCTGAAATGGGAAGCCAGGGAACTGGGCTTTCCATGTCACCCTGTGTGAGCATCAGAGTCTGCAGCTTGCCCACTAATATTGTCATCCCTGCCCTTCTAGAACAAATGTAAATGGCTTTTGTCAAGGATGGATGTCTTAACCCTTCTCTCTGTGTGATCCTTCCAACATGTTGAATGCCAAGTCCAAGATCATCTTGGGAGTCTATAAGCCACTGCTTCTCTGTAGGAAAAGATGTGTTTCAGGAGTTTTATACATCATCACCTTGCTTTCTCTGTGTGTTCAAAGGCTCCACATTGTCTTGAGTAAATGTGTACATATTTATTCAAATAATATGCATGCATGTATTATGTGTGTATATGTGTGTATGTGTGTATGTGTTTGTATGTGTATATATGTGTATGTATGTGTGTATGTATGTTCATTTGTGTATATATGTGTGTATATATATTTTTGTATGTATGTGTGTATGCATGCGTGTATGTATGCATGTATGCATGTATATGTGTATGTATGTGTGTATGTGTTTGTATGTGTATATATGTATATGTATGTATATATGTATGTATATATGTATATGTATGTATATATGTGTGTATAAATGTATATATGTGTGTGTGTATGTGTATGTGTGTGCATATATATGTATGTATGTATGTATATACGTATGTATGTATGTATGTATGTATGTATGTATATATGTATGTGTGCAGTTGTGTATGCATGTGCAGAGCAATCTGGGGACATAACAAGACCACTGTCCACATACTGACTCCCCTACCAGCACTATTCTATACTTCAGATGGACAGCAAGTTTTTACATTGTCATATCAATCTACAATGGGTATATTGATTAACAATTAAAAGACGATCCAGCTAGGGTAAATGACTCACATGGGGTCTTATATGTGGTTGCTTACTGAGCACTGTCCTCCTGAGTAGTGTGCCTGATAATCAATCTCCAGTTGTGTCAAATGAGAGAAGACGAGACTGGAAACTCCAGGAGGTACAATTGTTTCCCTTTCCCAAACCTTCCTTCCTTTCCCAGACCTTCTCATGCCTTGAATTGTTGCTTCTAAGCATGAAAGGGTTGCCTGTGCTGATTGGTTTTTTCCTTGGGACCTAACCCCGTGGAACAAACTGTGGCATCCTTCTGCAGGTGGGAAAGACAATGATCCCGGAACAAAACAGGGTTTCTCAAGTCCTTATGTTTCTACCTCAGGAGAGACATTTTGCCATAATTCTTGTGTGTGTCAACACACCAGATGGAGGTTCTGTTTGATCAGCTGAGAATTTCTGGTTCAGTTTTAGGTTTGCTTGAAATTCTGTGGTCCCATCAGGGCTGTGGGAAGATCAGCTAAACCTCTCCCCTCCAGCATCTTGTCACTAACATGCTAACGACAAATAGCAGTGATGGGTGAGATTGGAAGTCACTGGAGAAAGTGTGGTCCAGAAACTCTCAAGGCCATGGAAGGGTGAAACAGTCCACTACCCTGTGCAGCCCACCAAGCTAAAGCATTTACAAGGAACCTTTGCATAAATGGTTTTTAGCATGTGGCCCAATACCCGGGTTCTTAAACTGAGTATCTCACTGAATGGAGGTGACGTGAAAGATTAGTAGGTAAGAACCAACTCAACATCAAATCCTGCGAGTCTGGCAGAGCTTGTTCATGTGGCAGCCTTGGTTCTCAGACACAGGATAGACACATGCTTTGCTCTGTGTATGTGGCCACACCATGCATCACTAACAGACACTGCCTGGACCGCAAAGGTTCGTATCTGAGGCTATTACATATTATTAATTGTGGTGTTTCTACTGCACATGCAAAGTTTCCATCTTCATAGATGCATAACGCTTTCATTACAGAAGGCAAAAGCTTTAGTATTTCCCCCTCATTCCTCAGCATGTAAGTATCCAATTAGTATTATCTTTGACTTGTATTGAATTAGAATGTTAGATTCTCAAACTGATAGCTGAAAACTTGAGTTTCTTAAAATATATTGTGATGGATTTGGTCTTGGGACCAGGACAGTAGCCAACAACTTCTGAAATCGTCCTAAAGATGCTTTTATTATTCTGTATTATACACTTGTGTGAAACGGCATTCTTGGGATTGAAAATTATAAATCAAAATATTGATATACTCTGAGGAACACTTAAGATACAATATCCTGTAGTATTGTATACTAATATTCAGCCAAGATTTAATTCTTGGTGTGAAACCAAACAAGCACACCCATCTCACTAAGCTGAAAAACCTCGTTCTTCTCTAACAGGAAATAAGATACCAAAGAATTGTTTAAGTAAATTTCTTCATGATTTATTGTCATTAACTATTTGATTCATACGCCTATTTAACATACCTATATAGCCAGGGCCTCATAAAAATTACTCTGGTGAAAAGGGATTGAGATGGAAAAAAGCTTGAAAATCCCTGAGAACAGTGTATTAGAATCTGATCTACAAGACACAGGCCACACAGAGCACAGAGGAAGGCAAGCTTGCTTACACCTTCCCCTATTACCTTGGGAGGCTGACCATCAGGAGATTAAGGCCATGTTTACGACATAGAGAGACCCTTTGCTGAAATGTATTTTTAAAATAATGAATATTTATATAATCTTGGCAAATGTTTTCCTAAACTCAATTTTAAATAAAACTTAGCCATATTAAAAAAAATAATCATTGGAAAGATTTTTTTTTCTTAAAAATAAAGAAATACTTTTCTACATGAAAAGTACTTGCCATATTTATGTAGGAGAAAAGAAGTTCATATCATAAAAGGATTAATATGCATCAATAAAAGAATAATGTGATGGAAAAATCATTAAAGTAATTGAAATAATTTCCAGTAGAAAATATATAAATAGCACATCATAGCTAAAAGTCTAAGTCTCTGCAATAATCCAGAACCAACATTGAAACAAGAAGTTGGCTGTAAATAACAATAAGATTTCAGCAGCTATAATTGATAAACTTATAGGAGCATGGCTACTTAATGTCTCAGAATAAACATTTAATAAGGTTGTAAGATTACTAAGAAATAACCGGTTAAAATAATAATAATAAAAAAAACTATAAAATGTTAAAACAGTTGAGCTATGAGTACATCCATGTTAAGACATTTGTCTAACATGTGCAGAAAAATACTGAAAAAATATTAAGAATGATATGTTTAAGATCACTAAAATAACTAATGAGAATATTTACAAGTAAATACCCCAAATTAAAAATTGGACACCGCTGTAAACCGCTGTTTGCAATGGTTGCCCATGTCTGGGGAGAGTACTTAGAGGTGAAGGAAACCACAACCAACACACCCAAGCCTAAGAATGACCCTGACTGCTCAGCCCTTACTCGTTCCGTCTTGGTTATGTCCCCATGTGCGTGCCCTAGCAGGGTAATTCCCACGGCCACGTTGCACTGAGTTCTCTCACACACACCCAGAATGCTGCGTTCTGGAACAGTCCATCCACTTTTCAAGCTTTCTTGGGCACTCATGACCTTGGCTCTTTTGAACTCTCTTTCCTTCCTTCCTTCCTTCCTTCCTTCCTTCCTTCCTTCCTTCCTTCCTTCCTGTCTGTCTGTCTGTCTGTCTGTCTGTCTGGTGCTCGTGCGACTAGACTCTAGCTGTGCATTGGTGACAGGTATGAGCCACACTTCTGACCCACAATTGTTTCTGTCTGAAAGAATTACAGGGATGGAAATGGAGAGAAGCCTGAGGAAAAGAAGGTCCAGCAACAGGCCCAAAGTGGGATCCAGATCAAGGGGAGGTCCCAAGGCCTCACACTATTACTGAGGCTATGGAGCGCTCACAAAAAGGGGCCTATCATGACTCCCTCCAAAAGACCCAACATGCAGCTGAAAGAGTCAAATGTAATTATTTGCACCCAACCAATGGACAGAAGCAGCTGACCCCTGTTGTTGAATTAGGGAAGGCTGAAAGAAGCTGAGGAGAAGGGCGGTTTTGTAGGAGGAACAGCAGTCTTAATTAATTTGGACCCACAACATCTTTCAAACACTGGACCACCAAACAGACAGCACACGCTAGCTGATATGAGGCTCCCTATCGAAATTTTTTAGGACTCTAATGGCTTCCTGTCTGGACTGTTTCTTCTAGGGTGGGAGATGTCATAGAATTCTTCAATTTCTCTCATTCTCAACTATGAATCTGCAATGATCAATATTCCTGCAAAAGAAGCATTCTTGCCCATAACAGCCAGGGGCAGTACGGACAATGAACATCCACCCAGCCTCCCATGCCAGCATGGACTACGTGGACCTCAGCATGACTTCTATATCTTCACGACTTCACGACTTACCAACTTCATGACTTCTAAATTATGAAGTTGCTCTTCTTACTTGCAAGCAAGAAGTATTTTCGATGGGAGACATGGAATACTGTCTAAGCATCCTTATCACTGAACTTTGCTTTCTGTCCCATTTTTAGAAGACATTCTAAGTACAGCAGGGTTATGATGTTGGTGTCCTTACATTTGGGTGGTGCCAGTAGTTTTGAGTGGCCATGGGGAAGGCAGTGGGCCAGACTAGAGAACTTGATGACTAAGGGGGAACTGGTCAACTGTGTTCTTTCACTTGTGCACACACGGACCGCTGACACTGAAGGTGCTGGCTCTTTGTCTGCTCATGTCTCTGGGAACACGATGACTTGAAAGTGCAGCTGTTGGTTGTGTGTAGTTCACATGAACAAAAAAAAAATGATTATTCATGATCCAAATTACTGGTACATTGGGATTTTTTTGCAGTAAAACTTAGTCTACCTTGATTGATAAATTGATTTTATACTTATAAGTTATATTACTATTACATTAGATGTATTGCCTTATAATGGTGATCATGAACAGCTTATGTTTATTTGCCCTCAGTTTAGTACTTGACACTGTGTTAGCCTACTATGTTAATTACTGTGATGAAGACCACGGGGTCCTTTCTCTATGGCAGTTGGTGTCCTAGTGCTGAGCATGTGTGGCATGCCATGTTCATTTGCACTGGAAGTACCAGTTTTACCCACATCTCATATATAATGAATCTAAGGAACAAGGGGCTTAAACAACTTATTAGAGTAATTACTGGAGCTACTTTTGATCATAGTTGCCAGGGGCTAGCTTCTTGGCCACTAAGGCAATCACTTTCATTGTTGTATAACAAATGACTCAAACTGACTTAGCTGCCTGAGAATCTCAGCTCGATCAGTGAGGACATTGGTCTAGTGACGTAGATGAGTCTATCCTAGCTCCTTCGGGTTCTAAGAAGATTTTTTCACACTTGCATCATATTCCAGGGTAACCCAGCTTTTGTTATTGAAAAATGGCCACAGTTCCAACAGGATCCTGGAAGTCCCCATGCCCCTTACAGTATGAGCATCTGCTTCTCTAAGGCCAACAGGGTCATTTCCGTACCACATGTCAGCAAGGTGAAGCTCTGTAAGTATGGGGTAGGGTGGGATGAGGCTTCAATTTACTAGCATGCATCCATAAATATATATCTACATTATATCTAGGGCAATGTTGTAATGCAATTGTAAGAGGTATCTTGTCGTCTCTTCCAGACATCAGCCTAGTAACCTCATTCTCACAGTCATGTTCTACTGCGTATAAGTTGGCAATTCACTCATACTTAAGGACAGGGGTTTTCCTGCAATGTGAAACCCTGGGCGCCTAGAGTCTGTCTGCCCTGGGTAACACCAGAGCAGTGAGCTTAAAAGGACAAATAGGACTATTTATCATATTTAACAAGGACTGCATTCACAGAATTCTACAAAGCAAAGAAAGACATTCGAAGAATGAAAAGTGCCCTCAGATATTAAAAATACAACAGAGCTGGGTGTGGTGGCGCACGCCTTTAATCCCAGCACTCGGGAGGCAGAGGCAGTCGGATTTCTGAGTTCGAGGCCAGCCTGATCTACAGAGTGAGTTCCAGGACAGCCAAGGCTACACAGAGAAACCCTGTCTCAAAAAAAAAAAAAAAAAAACACAACAGATTTAAAAGAAGTCATTATGCATAATACACATGCATACACATGCACACATGTGCACATACATGCACATGCACTCATGTACACACATATACACACGCATACACATGCATGCATACATGCGCATACACATGCACTCATGTGTACATGCACACGTGGGCACACACATACACACACATGCACAGATGTGCACATACATACACATGCGTACACATTTTAAAAACCTGCTGAGATGTGACTACAGCCTTGTCTAGTCTTCTGCATGGAAGTCCTTGTCCATCTTCCTTCAATGTTGTCAAGTCCTGACTTGTCTCTGCGTTCTGGTCAGCTTTCTTGTCCCCCATGGGAAAAAGAATTTCATATGAAACAGAATCAATTGAATAATCAATCAATTAATCAACTGCTGGAGAGATGGCTCAGTGGTTAAGAGCCCATACTGCTCTTACAGAGAAGCAAGTTTAGATTTAGCACCTATTTTATACAGTTTATATCTTCCTGTAACTCCAGTTCCTGGGGATCTGCCACACTTTTCTGGCCTCTGTGGCATCTGCACTCACGTGTACACACCCACGCATACACATAATAAACATGTTTAAAATAAATAATTTTAAGGTGAAAGTTAAGTAGACACACAGTTGACTATCAGCTGACTTCTGTGCCCAGTTAAGTGGGCAGCAGAACATAGTGCAGGACAGGACTATATAGTCTAGTGGTCTTCAGTGGTGATCCTACCTCAAGTTCCACCTGTAGTTCCTCCTCCAGGGGGAGCTAGTGCTAGATCCCCAGTCTGATTCCAGGATGAAAGTGTGAGGCCATTGAGTTTCCTCTCCTCTCTTCAAAGGTTTCAGGGTTGGCTCCACTAATCCATGTATTTTCCTGCTTCCGAAGTTGTCTGCTCCCTTTGCCATTCTTGCTGGCTTTATGATCTATGCCTATTTATTAGAACGAAGAATAATGGGCTGCAGGAAAGAATTGACTGCAAATGTGTGCTCAGTGCACCATTTTTAACTTGCAATGACGGCTTGTAATTTACATCATTGATTTCATGCAGTATCGAATTTCATGTTCCACCCCATTTTAACATTTCATGACTTTCTTCCCTGAGAATGACAAGACGCTATGCTGGGACATCAGTCCCCTCCATGTGACCCAGCTCCTCGCATGATCAAAAGAACCATGTCTCTTGGTTCTCTGTGTTTTATTCTTCCTTTTCTTAGAGACATGCCATCCCCTACACATCCAGCAAAGGATTAGGGGCTCTATGCTTCTATATCAGATATCTTATTACACTCCAGACAGCTGGCCCTTTAAAGGGTATTTTTTGGATATGTTGCAGTGTGGGGAAATGGCAATTGAGAAAACTGGACTCAAAATTCTCCTGTTTAAAGGCAGAAGGTGGAGTGGATGGGTAGGGGATTAGGAAGGTGGGTATGGGGAACTTTTGGGATAGCATTGAAAATGTAAACGAGGAAAATACCTAATAAAAAAAATAAATTATAAAAAAAAAAGGCAGAACGACTAACTTTGAGTCCTTAATCTACTTCTTATACTTTCTGTGTGTTGTGTCTGAGGCCAATTGTGTGTGTTTGTGTGCATGCACATGTGTGTATAAGTGTGTGTGTGTATGTATGTATGTGTGTGAGTGTGTGTGAGTGCTTGTTCCTGTGTACACTCATGTGTGTGTGAGTGCATGTACAGGTCTGAGTTTCTCCCAGCATCCCACATGACCCAGGAGTTTTGAACCTCAAGGAATGGCCACATGTCAGGAGAGAGGGACAGAGAAGACAGGGTAACTGGCGGGGGGGGGGGGGGGTGTTGTAATTTCAGTGCATTATCCCCAGCCCCCATGTTGAAACCTAGTTAGCAACATGGTAGCTTCAGAAGGGAAGCCTTGGCTGATTAGATCACAGTGGCAAAGCACTACAGAATGGGCTTACTGTCCTTGTAAGAGGCCCAGGGAACTGCTGTGGCCCTCCCACCAAGAGAAGATACAGCAAGAAGGCACTGCCTATGTGTGAGTATATGTATGTAGACAGGTATGTGGAGGTATGTGAGAGCATGTGTGTGTGTGTGTATGTGTGTGTGTGTTTAAGAGTGAACAAATGTAGGTGTTTGAGTATGAACATGTATGTGTGTGTGAGTGCAAGTTGGTATGTGTGCATGTATGAACACGTATGTGTGCATGTGTCTGTGAGTACAAGTATTTGTGTGAGTGAATGTGGTGTGAGGGAATGTCTGTGGTGTGTGTGTGTGTGTGTGTGTGTGTACAACAGATACGTGTGAATGAACATGGGTATAAGTCTGAATGTGTTTATGAGTGAATATCAGTTTGTGTGTGCTATGATGGTAATGTCATAAATTCAGAGATGCGGACAAAGAGAAACTTCCAAGGAATGAATAGATTAGATCATCATTATATCAAGTTCCTGAAGGACTAGACACTGAGGACAGACAAGGAAGTTAGGGGAACAGGATCCACAGGCAGGCAACAGAGTCAGGGACCGTCCCCATCCAGTTATTGGGGGGCCGCATGAAGACCAAGCTGGACACCTGCTACATATATGCGGGAGAGGGCACAGGCTAGGAACAGCCCATGTGTGCTTTTTAGTTGGAGATGCAGTCTTTGGGGGCCTCCAAGGGTACAGTTTAGTTGACTCTGTTGGTCTTCTTGTGGAGTCTCTATCCCCTTGGGGTCCCTCAGTTTCCCCCCAACTCTTCCACAAGACCCCCCAACCCCAAACTCCATCTAATGTTTGGCTGTGGGTCTCTGCATCTGTTTCTGTCAGCTGTTGGGTAGAGCCTCTCAGAGGACAGTTATGCTAAGCTCCTATCTGCTAGCATAACCGAGTATAACTAATAGTGTCACAGATTGAGTCTTGCCCACGGGATGTTCCTGTTCCCCTGGCTGGGCCGCCTTGAATGGCCTCAGTGGGAGAGGGTGTGCTTAGTCCTGGAGTGAGGCCAGGGTGAGTTGGTGCTTAGGGAAGGATCTCCCTCTTCTCAGAGGTGAGGGAATAGGGGGTTGGGCAAGGAGGTGTGTGTGTGTGTGTGTGTGTGTGTGTCTGTGTGTTTGCGGTGGCATGACTGGGAGGAGAGGGGAGCTATGATCAGAATGCCAAGTGAATAAATAAATCAACGAGAAAATGTCATTATATAACCAAAAGATAATTTAGCAAAGAAAGTGAACAGATTTGTCATATAGCCATCACTGACAATTAAATTACTATAATAATGGGATTTTTTTCATGAAAGAGATTCCAACATCTATAAGATGCTACTAAGTTTGTAATTTGTAGCAAGGAGAATTGCCCAGTGTGTGTGTGTGTGTGGGGGGGGGGGGGATGAGGTTCCTCATGTAGAGATCTCAGCAGAACCATCCTGCCATCAGGGAATACCTGCTGAATGAACTACCATTCATGATGACTTTATGTCTTGTTTTACTAGTTTGAAAGAGCATACATAATCGGAACTTCTGGTGTGTGGCCATGTGAATGTGCTGTGTGTGGTGTATGTGCTGTGTCTGACTTGTGCAGTTGTACTGCCCATGTGTGTGTGTGCTTGTGGAGGCCAAGGATGAGTGTCAGGCATCCTTCTCCATCTCTCCCCACCTCACTGGTGAAGGCAGGATTTCTACCTGAAGTGGAGCTCATCTCGATGTGCTGATTCACCTAGACTGGCATCAGACATGGCCAGTGACCCTCCTGTCTCTGCTCCCTGGTACTAGGACTGCAGGTATTTTATGTAGGTGTCGAGGATCCAAACTCTGATCACCATCCATTCCTGGCAAGCACTTCACCAGCAGAACCATCTTCCCAGTCTTAATATTCTTCACAGGAAGTTCTCAGTTACTTAAAGATCTATTTTCATATCTTTATTACAGGGCCAGATTTGTTACAGGTAGGTAACGCAAGACGCTTTAGGATACCACCCACTGTTGTGCTGTTTTGTAGAGTGCTCTGTAACACTACATCGACACCCTTTTCTGATGCCCACATCATCAGTGTTTGAGCCTCGACCGTCACATCTCTCTTGCTGCCCCTCAGGGAGTGGGTTCAGCCAGATTCAGTCTTGCTTTTCCTCTGCTGACCACAGCAGTGGTAGTGTAACAGCAGGGCCCCAATCCAGCCCAGTGTTGCATAAATCTATGTTTTCATTTCTTTGCTTTCAACTTGTCACTCCTTTAGGGGCTGTGTGTTTTCTATTTATATCTTTTAAAGCTATAGTTGTCTGGCATTTCGCCATGGATGTCCAGCCTAGAGGACAACATGCTGCTGTCATTCACAGCACTCATGCTTGAGGACCTCACAACTGAGCTTAGAAAGCTCCAGGAAGAAGCCTCGCAGGGTGGACCTATGGGACCTATTGGACCATTTCTTAGTTCTGATTCACATGGTTTTGTTTCTGGTTAGACTTGCCATGGTTTCCAGTTTAATTAACTGTGCTTTATTCTTGACTCCCAGCCTCACTAGGAAGATGACAATGAACAGTTTTGACTTTAGTATCTTCAGCTCTGTTTTCTGTACATTGATTTGAACTAATTATGCAGTCTTGACAAACAAGATTGACTCTGCTCTTAGCTCTACTTCAACTGAAAGCCATGTTTTTTTTTTTTTTTAATATAAAAGTAATCCAGGGGGCTGGTGAGATGGCTCAGTGGGTAAGAGCACCCAACTGCTCTTCCGAAGGTCCAGAGTTCAAATCCCAGCAACCACATGGTGGCTCACAACCATCCGCAACGAGATCTGGCGCCCTCTTCTGGAGTGTCTGAAGACAGCTACAGTGTACTTACATATAATAAATAAATAAATCTTTAAAAAAAAAAGTAATCCAGTTGAAAGCATAAAAATAATATGAACTGCCTGTCTGCTTGTAGACAACAGAATTTACTAGACACCTTCAAGCCACACAACCTTCACCGTTTTTCACCTTTCATTTGCCACGATCTTGTTTCCATAAAAATAACATAATAGGATTAATGACTTGTAGTTTTATTGGAATTAATATAGAAGACACTCTGAGGCTCTGCTAATTCAAATGAGAGTCTTCTTTAATATTAGTGCAATTGTATGCACATTTTTGAAATCAGAGCTCAATTCCCAGTGGTGCAAAGCTCAGAAAGAAGTAAGTCTTTCTGACTGAATCAGACTGAATCCAGTGCCTCTTTTTCTGTGATAGATACATAGACAGCAAAATCTGGGTGAAAGTCCAGCCTTTCAGAGTTGATAATTGTTGATAATTAATGCTGACTATTCAATTTTCAAAAAGATTCACGGCGGAGGATTTTAAAGTACAGGCTCTAGAAACAGGGACATGCTTGTCAGTAAAAGCAAGGTGTGTGTACCTGTGCTGCATTAGAGCAAAGCAGTGGATGTTGCAACACATTCCAGGTCTTTTTTATAGGAACTCCCCTTCCCCACACCCAGGAACTTCTAAATAGATACCTTTGTTACCAACAGTTTGTCTGATAGACTTTTGCCACAGTCTGCTTTCCCTTGCTGTTACAAAATGTTCTGACTCCAACCAACCTGTGGAGGTTTATTATCTTATCCTTAGAGTCAGTGCAAGGACTTGAGCAAGAGTGGAGGGGGAACCATAGAGGATGATGCTTGCTGGCTCGCTCACAGGCTCACACTCACCTGGCTTTCTTACGAAGCCCAGGTCCTAGGAATGGTGCTACCCACCATGGGTTTGGCCATCCTAACTCAGCCAATCAACAGAATCTTTCACAGGCTAACCTGATCCAAACAGATCTTTGAATCAGGTTCCGTCTCCACAGGTAACTCTAGGTTATAGGAAGTTGACAATGAAATTCAACCAGAACAGCTTGGCATTCAGCGGTGACCTTCCCTTCCAGACAGTATTTGAGGAGTAACACACTGCACTTGGTCTTGGAGAGCAAAGCTTGGCATTCCAGCCACGAGGTGAAGTTTCTTGGCTTTGGCCATTTGCTGTTCTCAGTAGTCCCATTGCAAAGAATAGTTTTTGTCCTCAGGTTTGTTTTATAGATACAATTCCCGCAAACAACTTGTGACCTGACAAGGCGGAATTTTGAGTTTCTACACTAGTTTCATGAAGAACATGAAGCCAGCAGTGGTATCCAGTAAATGTGTTCTCTTCAAAAATTTTGGATTACTTTCGAGATGAAATGACTGAAACATCTTTTCCTTTCCTTATTTGGATACAAGGTTAGTTGTTGATTTGCCTTTAATCTTTGACTTATTCATTTTAAACAATTGTATTTAAATCTATTTATAAAGATTTATTTATTCTCACTCCACAGTGACTATGGATGGTAGGAGAAGGTCTTGGATCCCCTGGAACTGTAGTTACAGATGGTTGTGAGCCATCACATAGTTCTGGGAACTGAACTCAGTTCCCTTGCATAGGCAACCAGTGATCCTAATCACTGAGCAATCGCTCTGGTCCTACAACTGTAGTCAGAAGTGGTAAAATATTGTGATCCTTTTACAAGTTCAAAAGAGATTTTCACAAAACTAAAAACTTCGAGGCTTCAGAGAAACTAGAAAGAGAGAAAAGTCAGCCATAGACTGGGAAACAATCCAGTCGTCACATACCTGGTAGCCAATGTGTATCTACATGTAAAAACCCAACTTTAAAAAATGGACAGAGGAGTTGACTAGATATTTACTTGAAGAAATATATAAACGTCTAATAAGACCATGGAATGTATGCTTCCGCTACTAGTAACTACAGAGATACAGATAGAAACTATGCGGTCAAGTTTTCACCCGGTATAAAGTAGCTGTGATGAAAACTGGCAGTAACAATATTGACAGAGATATGGTAAAATGGCTACTAACACAACACTGGTAAGGCAGGAGCATCTACACACACTTGGCAGTTCTCTACCCATTACGTATACTGTTTGTGTGCATATCTCTACCCATTACATATAATGTTTGTGTGCATAACTCTACCCATTACATATACTGTTTGTTTGTATGCACATGTCATGCATGTATCTCCACACAAAGGTTGGTACAGGAATGTTGTGAGCACATCCATAATTATATATTGAAATTGAAACATTGTCATATTGAAGCCTCTTATCGCAATGAATTGACACATTGTGGCAATCTACACAATAAAATTGTTCATAAGTGAAAGGGAAAAAGGTAGAAGCATGGGATGACTCAGATGTCATAGCAAACGTCAAAAACAGCCCAGTGACAGTGCCTGATATAACAGTGTATATTGCACAATTACATGTTTGAAAAAGTCCTTAAACCCCAAACCTATAGAGACAGAAGAAAAGACTAATATTGCCCAGGCCTTGCATGGGATGGAGAGGGGCTGTGAGTGAAGAGAGGGCCTCTGTTTAGGATGATGGAAATATTCTGTCTGTAGATTATGGACACCCAGTATCTGCACAATTCAATAGATGTACAAAAGTTTATTAAACCATGCAGTGATGGGTGGTAAATTATATCTCTTTTCTTTAATTTCTAAAAGTCAGAATTGGAATAGAATCACATTATTTCTGAAGCTGGTTTGCATAAGATGTCTGTGTGAGTTCACAGTGATGTTGAGCGGCGATGGCCCCTGGAGACACTGTGCATGTCCATGAGCCTCGTGGTAGCCTTGTGACCTAGACTTGGACAGTGTGTGTAGAGAAAGGCAGTGATTTTGGAAATAATTCTGGTATTTTGATTTGGGGCAGCAGGGCCAGAAGAAGAGTGGTTGGCGCTCACTCATAGGAACCTGGATGCTCTCAGGACGATCAGCCTTCCAACGCTGAAACTCCTGATTCCTGGATTTCTCTAATGCATCTCACAATGGAGTAAGAGATGCTGAACTTAACTCTTAACCAAAACATTTGTCACTCTTGATGACAAAGAGGTCCTCTTAAGTCAGACTTTGTCCCATTTCCTATCTAACCTTAACAAACTAAAACTTCAGGAGGTTTAAATCCCTTCTTACTACAGCCCTTACCCTTTGGGGGAGAGGAATTCGATGTTCCACCACCTGACAAGGTTAGAAAATGTACCTGTTTCTGTGCTATTTCCCAGAGGAGAAAAAATTATGCTAGCACTCTAGAAAATGTGCATCCCGGGAAATGTGCCACAGTTTTGGACCCGGATCCCACACCTATTTATTTCTGAAGAGTTAAAGAAATGGAAATATATGCTTCAGGGCTCTTTCCAAACTTACTTATTGAATGTAGGAGTCCAAGGTCCGACATGGTTGTTATTTCAAGTGAGAAACTTCTCTCTGAGAAACAGAAAATCGGTGCATTAAGGAACGAACGCACAGTGGTTACCTGCTCCCATCCCCCCGCTCCTTTTAAAGACACATTCTGCATGGTGGTGGCTAAAAGGTGGCAGCTGTGCCAGAGTCCTGGACCCTAAATCGCTGAGCAAAAAATGAGAGGGGGAAGCTGTGATTGCTCACAGTACAGGAGTGAATATGTGCTCTCAACCACAAATCAAGCAAGCTGGAAGGGAAAAAAAAAAAGCCCAATCAAGGCAGTAATGGCCTCCACTTCACAATCAGACAAGTGCTTCATACTTGAGAAATCCTACCATTTATAGCTGATTGCTAACCCTGGCCTCATTTCTAATCTAAAGGGCGAGTAATAATTTGGACAAGGAATTAGAACAACTTCCCAACAATTTAGCAAATTGTTATTATTTCAGGGGGAAGGGAGGTGGGAAGGAGTTGCTTTTGTAAAGAGTGTCTCTTGTGGGCTGCCACTTTCATGACATCAAATCCCATCTCCTCCATGCTAGCGGAGGAACTCACAGATAGTGGAAAGAAGTGAAAGGAGGGAAGGAGGGGGAGAGAGGAAGGAAGGGAGGCAGGGGAGAGAGAGAGAGAGAGAGAGAGAGAGAGAGAGAGAGAGAGAGAGAGAGAGAGAGAGAGAGAGAGAGAGAGAGAGAGAAAGTTTCCAAGGAATGAAGAAACAGGGCTTAATGGGGCTGTGACTTCTTTTGACAACACTGACCTATACTATCTAAAGTAAATCTGGACACTTGTCACTGTCATCGCAGTTTTAGGAAGGGTTTTGACCTTTCAGAGGATTTGACTTCTTAAAAACACCATAAAGGCTCCACAGGCTGTTTTCAGTTGTGGCAGATTTGACTCAGGAAAAGTTACTATTTCTAGAAACCTATAACATCTCATGTGTGTATACTCTTATTTCAGTATGCCTTATGGTAGAGCATGTTTCTGTATTCTTATTAGAACCCACTGGACACAATTCATAATTATTTCATTAACACACTAATCCACAAACTCGACAAAACCACAATGTAGGAACTATTTTGAGATTAATGTAACTTTTCCACTGAGCAAGCCACGTGTATATTTAATATTCTCTGAAAACAGTTGTGCATACATATCAAATGCAGTACTTTATTAAAGAAGTCAAAAACATGCTGTCTTATATTTTGAAAATTTATTCTTAAATTTATTTTGTATTTATGTGTACGGATGGATGCCACATGTGTTAAGTGTAGAGTCCAGAAGAGTACATCAGACTCCCTGAGTTGGACTTACAGGCAGTCTTGAGCTACTCAGTCTGGGTGTTGACTGCAGAATGTGGGTCCTCTACATGAGCATCCAGTGCTCTCAATCACTGCGTTCTCTCTCCAGCTCCTAGGATGATGTTTTCTGAAAAAGAATTAGGCTGGTAGGAGTATTGGACAGACAGACAGACACACCAACTCACAGAAACAGGAGAGACCACGAGACTGCTTGCCAAGCTTCTTAGTCCCCTACAAATGAAGATGCAGAGGCAGAGGATGGGTAGGAATGCCATAAAGAAGAAGGCAGCCTGTGGCAGTTCCGACAGAGACCCCAGTGTCTCTTGGACCACACCTGCATTGCCTTTTTCTTGCCTGAATTCCCCTACACCTGACAACTCGATTTAAACTGTGTGTTTCTGCACAGACACCAAGGACTTTGAGGTTAGCAGGCAGCTTGCAGTCTACTGCAGGAATATCAACTCTTTCTCTAAGTCTGGCCACTTTTTGTTCTCGTCCTAATAACACTTTTATGTCCCATGGAAGGTTCAGAACAAACTGCCAGCTTCTGGAAATATATCTGGCTTAAAATTTTCCCAGATACTTAGAACAGACCCTTGGTAGTGGAATCTCAGCATAGCAGGGTTCTTCCACATCTGGCTATCAAGGTAAGCAGCCAGCAGACTCCTGGTCTCTGTCTCCGAAGCTACTCAGAATAAATGACAGGTCTGGAAACAGGCCACACTTCCATGTTAGTATTGAGGAGGGCATCCTAAGTAATTGACTTCTTTCTAGTGGATGAAACAGCTTTCTTTTGGTATGTTTAGCAAATACGAGGTATGGGGAATATATATGGTTTTTGAATCAAAGGAAATATTTTTATTTTAGATTGGAAACTTCAAACGTTAACAGGTTTTATTTCATGAAGCACAACAGACTCGACACAGATCCAAAACTTATTTATGTTGATGCCTGGAGTAAGAAGGCTGTGCTTTCGAGATAGCAGAACTGATTTATGGCTAGTAATTACCCACTCCATTCAATATAAACAGGATCATAATTCATATTCTAGAGTCTACAGTGCATTTGAAAATGCCCAGTGCAAACATGAAAATAGTGTGTAGATTTTTTTTTTTTTTTTTTTTTTTTTAGCATTATTACCCATGCCTAGTTCCTTGGTCTCCAAGTTTTTGTAAAGAAATAATTAATTCTTACTGATAACTTCCAGGTAATGACAGCAAGGGTACTTCTTGAAAAAAGCCTGAACTTTTCAACACCTTTTGCAGTAGAATACCTAAGATATTGTAAAGGAAATGGGGATTGTACTATTAGACAAAGTCTGTCCTGGTGGCTGTATCTGCTGCACAGCGATTTGAAATCAAGAGTTCCCCTGTGGCTCAGGGGGCCACAGTGATACAGGCTAGAAGCACCCAGTCAATATGAAGACTAGAAGACAGGTTATATATCAGAGGAGCCTCAACCCCGAGGCCCGCCCCCAGCTCTGGATGCCTGCCATGTGCTAATGTTTGGGGAGAATTAATGAAACTGAACTGAGGAGAAATTGAAAGCATACTGTTGTTTCACATTCGTAAAATTAGAAAAGGTGACAACGTAGGTCCTGTGAAGGCTACGTCCCCAACCTTCTCTTGTATCACGCTTGATTACCACGAGCTGAAATGACCCCTCCTGTTAAAACACAGGTTTTCTGTTTAAAGCCACAATCCCAGGCACCAGACATTTCTAACTGCTGGGAGGTCAGGCAGGTTTGCCAGACACGTTCAACTCACTGTTCGGTCAACTTCAGAGACCTCACCGTGGCTTCGAGAAGGATCTCTCTCTCTCTCTCTCTCTCTCTCTCTCTCTCTCTCTCTCTCTCCTTTCCCCATTTAATGCAATAATATATAATCATATATAATCCTTTAGGACACAAAAGTGATTCACATTTTTTTTTCTAGAAAGAACTTTTCTTTCGTGTATCACAGTAGATTCTTAGGCTTCTGATGTAGCTTTTAGCAGATGTAGCTACAAAAACAGAGGATTCGTAAAATTTCCGGCAATGTTTTGTTAAGGGCGGAGTGCTGAAGGACGGACGGCAAGGCAGGATTGCCGGGTAGCCGTTACCACATTAAGAAATCCGCCTTTTAGGGACGAAATGAAAAAGCACCCGAGCATCTCAGCTGTGTAAATCATTACTTCGATGTAAGGAGGCGTTTAGCATTTGTGTTTAAGAGCTTGTGTCACCAACATGTGCAAATGAATTCCGCAGAATCTGCTTAATTGATTTTTTTTTTAAATCTTCAAGAGCAAATATGGGGATAGAAAGGTGATATTATGGGATTCGGTTCTCAGGCTTTCTCAAAACTCAGCACAGCCGTAGAAAGAATTCTATTCAAGCACAGCAGAGACAGGGTGGGGGCAAAGATTCAGTAACTGACCAACGGCTATCTTGTGTTTGCAATAAATAAAGCTATTAGATACATATCCGTGTGGCTTAGAGAAGGAAAGAGTAATTTAAAACAAGTTTTAAAAGCCTAATTTTAAAAACCTACGACAAAATGAAACTTTGTAAAGCACAGGCATTCAAGCTTCTTGGAAATAGTAATCAGTGAGACAAAGACTAAAAAGCCAAGAGATGCAGAATTTATAAATGAAAAATGGGAAGAAGTGAACGTAATAATAATAATAATGATAATAATAATAATAATAAATGAGGGTTTATAATACAGGGTACAATGAGAATTACTTTCCTAACATAAAATTTGCTGTAATCAATTTAAGAAACATATTATTTACTTAGGCATATTAAAATATACAAAACCATGTTCAAATGTATGTTTGAGTCTAGCTATGAGTTTAATTTGGAAGGAACACACGAATGTTCTAGTACACTCATTGCTACCAGAGTAATTATTTATGAAGAATAAGCCATGATGACAAACTTCATTACTCAATAACATTGGTAAACATTAAAATATTTAAAGAATAATGTAGTACATTATGGTTCATTCTATTTAAATGTCACAATCATAGCAGCCTTTATGCCTGTATTTCTTTGAATTGCTAGAAATTGGTGTGCTGCTCATGCAAGCTGATATTATAGTCATATGACCTAATTAAACATTGGGATTCATTTTTAAATGTATAATTACCAGAGTTGTCATTTTTAAAAACGTAATTACTGCTTTCTACATTAGTAGCAAAACTTGGCATTCCCGTCAACAGGGCTATGGAAAGTTTCTCTGCAATGTTTGTCTTTTCTTGTTGTAAAGAAACAATGGAAATAATTTTGGTGTGGAAACTCGCTTTAATTATTATTTTCCCGGAACAGATTTCTGGCTTTTAACACTAAGGATTCCTGCTCTCAGAATTGTACAGAATTGCCGTATGCATTTTGCTGTCATTTGTAATCCATTCATCCTTGTTGATAGAAACACATTTCATTCCGAGCGTTTGGGGAATCCACAGACAGCACCGGTGTGATATGTAAGCGATGCGGCTCGCTTCCCTTATTTTAAAACAGAGCCGGCTCAATGATTTGGGGCTTTGGGGAAGAATTCTTCATTCCTGAATTGCTCAGAATCAATCACAACGGCCTCTCCGTTATTTCAATATCGCAAATCCCTTCTGATTAGCCCTCTTTAAAAGAGATGAACTGGCTTCAGAATTGTTTGGCCCTGTTGGAAGCCCTGTCCTGGAGAATGACAGATGAAGTAATTAAATTGAATCGTGTGTTTTCCACAGAAAGAAAGCATGATTTGAGAGCCAATGTGGACGATCCCCTCATTCCTATATTTAGATTGCTCACGTCAGCAGGGCAGCAGGCCACTGACCAACAAGCGAGGCTCGGGATCACATGAAGGCTTTTTAATTTTAAAAATATGGAAAGATTAAAGAAAGAGAAGTAATAAAAAAGAAAGAAAGAAAGAAAACGGCCGATGAAATAAATGTCCCCACTTGAAGAGCTATCCTTCACCCCGAGTGAAAGAATGCCCCCTTTCCCACTTAGAGGATTGATTTACCCAGAGTGCAATATAGAAACGTCTGCAGAAGCAGTTAAGCTGAGGAGCCAATGAGGAGCCCCGCCAGAAAGTAAGCGCTTCAGGTTCACGGAGGAGCGCCTGCCAAATTCCTCTGTTAGTTTGTAAGTGAAAATACAAATGCGATATTTAGCAAAGCTGCTCCTTTGTCTTTTAAATGGGACGTGTAAACTAGAGATTATGCGGGCGAGCCAGATCTTACTTGAGCTCCATCTAGCAGCTAGTAGCAAGGAGGTAAGTCATTGCCGGTTTCTCAACATTTGATCGCACATGTTTACAGGAAGGGCAGAGCTTCTAACCAGCCTCCCCTCCCAGTCTCTCTTAGTTGATTTCCACGTTCACACAGCCAAGCCACAACAGTTGACTTACACTCTAGCTGTGATGTACTTGGAACAATCTTTGCTCTACTGGTCCTATTGACACTTCAGCTTTAGAATCTCAGAGGAAACCAGTGTTGCAAAGACCCTCGAAACGGAGATATCAGAAATTCTCTGGAGGGTCTGGAAGGACGCTGAGTTAACAGAGTGAGGGCTGCATGCACAGCCAGAGTTTGCTCTCTAGCAAGAATGTAAAAAAATCAGGCACAGTCCTGTTTTGTAACCCCAGCACTAGGGAAGTGGAGACAATGGACTCCCTGGGGTCCCCTGGCCAGACAGCCTAGAATAACTGGTGAGCTATTGGCCAAGTCAGCTACCCCATCTCAAAACAGGGTACACAGTGCCTGAGGAAAAACATCTGAGGCTGACCTCTTGCTTGGTCAGCACATGGACATGTGCAACCACAAAACCACATATTCACCCACACACTTAGAATGGCCATTTGGAATGGACAGCAGTGCATTATTTAGATTGGATTGTTAAATGTAGATATTGAAGCATTTTGTTTGCTCAGTGTTAAGCATTATAATGAGCATAAAGATAGAAAGGCCCGTATGAAACGTGGGAGCTTTATACTCATAGAAGAAAACAATTTAAGGCGAAAATCTATACAGTCTGGATGAATTTGGCTATAATTATCTACTCTGTCCAGAACACTTGTAGATTCAATACAGATGTATTGAAACTGTAATTTCTCTAGAAGTGCATTTGCATGCACACACACAGAGGCATGCACACACACACACATACACATACATATACATATGCATTCACACACAGATTCATCTTTGAAATCGCACAAATAGGATTACAAATTTTTACTTACATACCTAATAAGTGAAATGTACTTAAAAATATGAAAGTGAACAGAACAATTTTAAGTACATACATAGACACACACAGACACACACACATACACAAGAGACACACATACACACAGATGTACACATACACACACACACTCACACAGACACACCTCAGACTAAACAATGAAGCACTTGTTTTTTTGTGTTCACTTTTTTAATGTATCAGCTTCAAATATTCCTGATAAATAGCTTTTTAGCACGAAATACTAAATGACTAAAATATTATCACTTTGCATATAATTACTATAAAAAGACAATAGAAGTTGGTTTCATAATGTCTTTTGAAAAAAATAAACCTTGGGAATATTGTAGGACTGTAAATAAAACACAGCCAAGCTCTTGAACTTCACCAGCGCCTCCTAAACAGCTCTCGGACTGTGTGTGCTACTCTGCCACCTGGTGGCCAATGTAGGCAATTAGTCAACGTTCTGTTCGCCCCTTTCTTGCCCACTCTCTGTTTTGTAAAACCGGTTAATTAAACTTTCCTCTGACGCCATGCCATTCTTGCTGCTGTAGGAGGCATTGATAGTTTATGCCATTCCAAAGCAACACGCAGACAAAACAGGTGGCATTAGGAGCCTGTTGTTTTCTTTTTGTTGTTGCTGTTGCTTTGGTTTTGAAGAAAGGGTTTCTCTGTGTAGCCCTGACTGTCCTGGAACTCTCTGTAGACCAGGCTGGCTGGCCTCAAACTCAAAGATCTGCCTGCTTCTGTCTCTCAAGTGCTAGAATTAAAGATACTTGCCACCACTGTCCAGCTAAGGAGTCTCATTTCAAATATTAGAATTAAATTTATTTGTAACTATGTGAAATTTTAAGCTAAAGATAAGCCATTGAGAAAATAATTTTAAAGGAGAGAATTCTGTTATAATTTTAATTTAAATTAAAGGCATACCACCATCAGCAGGCAGGAACTTATTGTTAAGATAAGGAAATTCACTAAGATTTTTGATCTCTCCTTGCTGGCTTTCTCTAAAGACATACACGGAGTTTGTTTTAGTCCCATCGTGCCTTGGAGAGAGGCTGAGAGTTAGTCATTATAGCTGAGAAACAAAGGGCTGCATTAAGTGCTATCATGGACAACACTCCAAGGCTTTAATGGGAGCTTGTCACAGAGCAGAAAGAAGAGGAAGGCACTCCTGCCAGTGTGTCCTGAAGGTGAGATGAGCTACAAGGTACAGCCTTGGAATAGGATCATTTGTTAATAACTATCACACATGATGAACAATTTCATAATTATATATAAAAATAATGCACTGTCACAAGTGCAGAACCTAGAGGCACAGATGCCAAAGGGGCCAGACTCATGGGCTGGAGATTCACAGGATGAGGCTGGAGTATCTTCTGGTTTGTGCAAGACAAGAACACCTGGAAAGCACACAGGGGCAACCTGGAGACTCCATGGGCTACACCTGGGACAATGCTAGCATTAACATAAATGGTAACAGCAATGACTCTTAGATCACTGAATAGAATAATCCATTTGACAAACGTGTGTGTGTGTGTGTGTGTGTCAATACACGTGCATGCATGTGTCATGGGATAACAGGAAAAGAAATAAAGGAGTAATCATGTCATAACTGATTTGGATATTGTGAGTCGATAGTGAGACAGGTGGGTGGGACTTTGATCTAAAAAAAAAAAGCAGTATGTTTATAGATTCCCAAGTGTAGGCGTTTGCAACTCCCTCTTTCCAGCGTTTTTCATTATATTCTGGGAATTAGACACGAGCACTGTATTGCATCATTTCCATTTCCAGCCCCTAGCTCCTCCCCTGCCCCCACACCCACTCCTTCTCAACTTCATGTTCTCTTTAGTTATTATTGCTACATATTTACAACCTGCTGAGTCTAGTCAGAGTTGTTCGTATGTTCTTGTGTTTAGAAATGATGCTTTGACACTGAATAACCCACCAGGGGTTTCTTTCCTGGAGAAGACTGATTCTCTCTTAGCAGCCATTAATTGCCTGTGGCTCTTAATGTAGGGTGGAGCCTTGTTAAATTTCCCCCAGCCCTGCTGGCTTGTGAACTGGTGGTATTATTGTGCAGGTTGTCAACCTGACTTTATCGGGCCTTGGCCATGTAGGTATATCATTAATGGAAACACAGTTGCCTATCCACATTGGTAGGCTATGGAAAAAAGTGCCTCTGTATTGATCACTAAGTCCTTCCCTTGTTATTATTCTGTAAGCATTTATAGGGTATAAGGCACTATAAGCTATCTCAATGTGTTTTAACACTTATGGGAAGACATACATGGGCACACGAAAATACAATGCTATTTTATATAGGAGTGGGAGCATCTGCTGATTTTGGTATCCGCAGGGATTCCTGATCATATCCCCCCACATAGAGTGCTTGCCTAGCATCCATGAGGCATTGTTCAATTCCAAGTACCACCGGGTGCCATGATACACACTTAATTCCAGCATCCAGAAAATAGAGACAGGAGAATAAGGAAATTGTGATGGCTATTCAAGCTTGTCATCTTGATTATATCTGGAATGAACTACAATCCAGAAATGGAGTCATACCTTTGACCTAGATCCTGAGGCTGGAAGACACAAGCTTTTGATCCAGATTATGAGGTAGGATGACACATTCTCTTAATTTACATAGACACACACCTTTAATCCAGATCTTAAGGCACACCTTCGATCTGGGCCATACCTTCTGCTGGAGGCCTGTATAAGACAATGGAAGAAGGAAGGGTTCGGTCTTCTTTGCCTGCTTGCACCTACTCGCCAGCACATCTGTTGGAACCTACTTCTTCAGGATTCCAGCTTCTACAGACCAGCTGAGACACCCAGCCTCCTGGCTCTGAGCAAGTGCTTTATTCTTGGACTTCCCAGGCACAGCTGGCCATTGTTGAGTTAGTATGGACTGCAGCCTATAAGTCATTTACACACACACACACACATACACTCATACACACATGTATGTATGTATTCATTCCATAAGCTCTGTGATACTAGAGAACTATGACTAAGACAGAAGTCAAGGCTATACAGAGAGTGCAAGGATAGCCTGAGCATTCACAATGGGTCCTCCCTCAAAAAGAATAGGCAGAGTTCCGTACATCTTGAGTATATACTGAGATGCGTCCATGCACTTGATTATACACGTGGGTGTATACTATCTAGACTCCATGGGAGAGGGGCACATATAATCACCCTGGGTGAGGGGCAAGCAGATTCTCA
This sequence comes from Mus caroli, assembly GCF_978045245.1. Lineage (NCBI taxonomy): Eukaryota > Metazoa > Chordata > Mammalia > Rodentia > Muridae > Mus > Mus caroli. The sequence continues at coordinate 5,333,917 of NW_028227258.1, read as the reverse complement.
GAGTGTCAGTTTTCTTCAGTTTTGAAATGATTTCAATATAAAAAATTAAAAAGGGTCGCTGAAAAATAACCAGAGAGGCCATGGCACCATTAGTCACAAAGCGTGTCTTAGAATTCTAGGTTCTGGGAATCTTGTCATCTTGTCAGAAGAGCTGTCTGTGTTGGTTATTTTCTTGGCAGGAAGATGAGGTGTCTGGAGGCAGCACATGCAGAAGGCAGGTCCTTTGTGGCTCACAGTCTAAAAGGACACACCTTACTTTGGTGAAATGTGGCAGACTTCGTGATGGCTGGGGTGTGTAGCTGCGACATCTCTCATCCCAGGGGCAAAGGGCTAGAGGTCTGGGGTGGGAGCCAGGGCCTGGCTGTAATCCGTAACTGCCCCACCCCCACTCAGTACTCCATCTCTTCCAGCATGGCTCCAGGACCTGAAGGTCTGTGTCCTCCTCAGTGCCACCATTTGGGCAGCCCAGGACCAAGGGTTCAAACAGAGGGGACCATGTGGAGATTGCACATTCAGTCAGAGACAAAGGCTACCTTATACTATGCAGCTATCAAGTGACCTTGTTTTTCTGTAAACCTGAAGTGCTGTTAAAAAACAAAGTCTATTTGAATGAATGAATGACTCATTTCACAAGGACGAACACTGTTGAGGTTTGGTTTGTAGCTACGTAATGAAATGCTAATTTCTGTATTCCAAGGTCTGGTTGCCTCAAGACAAGTCTAGAGCCTCAATTCTCACTTATACCAGCTTTTGTTGTGCAGACCTTGTACCTTAATTTAAAACTATTGGTTGAATAAAGATGCCTACACCCTGTAGTTGGGCAGAAGAGAGGTACTGGGGCTTCAGTTCCCTAGCATGAGGAGGGTTGGAAAAAGGAAGAAGGCACCATGGGGTAGGTGGATCCTGAGAGCATAGCTGTCAGGGGGGCCAGTTGGAGCAGGAGCGGCCAAGGTGAAATGTGGCAAGTGATATCTTGGGACTACTGACAGATGAGTAGACAAAACAGCACAGAGGGTTGGTATATGCCCAGCTCTAGTGCTTTTAAGGCTTATAATAAAGGTTTTGGTCTTTTATTTGAGAGTTAAATGATCTAAAGTGGAATACAAACCTCAAGAAATATTTACTGCAACAGAACAGACAAAATTCTAGGAAATTAAACTATTTTATTGGGTTTTAGCACATTAACATTTGTACCTATTTGAATCCCTATTAGGACCAACCCATACGTGCAAAGCACCACAGTGGGGTAGGAGTATATTTTTATTGTATTCCTTACATAGCAGTGTCAGATCTATTTCCTCATCTCCAATTCGATTAAAGTCACTCTGGCCTCCATCACAGGAGAGAGGCAGTGGTCATTTTTCAGAGTCCCCCAGCATTTATTCCAGGAACCAGTGCCCTCCCTCTTTTCATAATGAGGACAGGACAGCTAAATTGCCATGTTAGGGGCAAGGCACCTGTTCTCTGTTAACTCAACGCACCCACTTACTATGTAGAGCTGGCTTTCTGGGTGTGTGAGCTGTGCAGTTGCCTATGCTCAGAGTATCTTGCTCTATGGTGTTAGAGGTGGCTCTGTTGGTAGAGTGCTTGCCTGGTGTATACCAAAGCCTTGGGTTTGATTGGTTCTTAGCACATACACTGGATGTAGTGGCCCATGCCTGCATGAACTAGAGACAATGCTAAATATACCAAATACCATCTCAAAAGAAGAGAGAGAGAGAGAGAGAGAGAGAGAGAGAGAGAGAGAGAGAGAGAGAGAGAGAGAGAGAGAAGTCTCAACCTTGATTTCATTCTTGGTGGTAGCTATCTTCAAATTCCTAAACATCGTTATACAAAGGGCTTTGCATTTTGATCTTGCATCCGTAGGAACTGTAGCAGTTTATCTTTTTGTCCTATGATACACTAACACAGTAACAGGTTTGTTTCTCTCCAGTGTCTATCCAGGGCTTGCCACCACAGACTGACACCCACAGGGACCAACTAGTGAGGTGTCTGTCAGAGAGCTAGCAGTGGGAAGGGTCTGAGGGGAACTTGATGACTCTTTTCAAATGTTACAGCCAGAATGTGGCTGGCTGAGTGTCATGTGTGCCTCCAACAACCCAAGTTTTCCAATTAAAGGGGACAAACAAAACAAACCCTAGAGATGCAGTTTTACTCCAACTGTGAGCTCATTGTCCTTTAAAATCTTGACCCAATTAGGAAAGCTTGCCCTCTTGTGAGCCACATGAAACGTATCTGCTTGGCCATAACTTGAACTCCAGAAACAAAGCTTGTGGAACCAGGAGTCAAACCTGGGCAGTGAATGGCTAGCCCAGGGAGAAGCAGAGAATGCCTTCTAGTTCAGAGGCTAAAACCCAGGGTAGTCACTGCAGCTCAGGTCCCTTCCCCGTGGTGGCTCTACCTAGGGTCCCCCACCACCACCACTACATGGTAACCATGCTGGCTGTTCTGTTTACATGTTGTCACTCCTTCTGACTGCTTACCTGGCAGATCATTTAGATTTTATTCAGTAATTCAGAAGCCATGCTCAAGACATTCTAAGACTGTAAGTTTCCTTTCCCTACCCCAGTTCCCTACCTGGCAGCGAGCTGTATATGCTTATACGTAATGTGCAGCTGCAGTTTCAAGAGTGCAAGTTGTGCAAGGCACACGCCACACAGCACCACACAGCACCAGGGCTTCCTGCCATGCCCTTCACCAGAGTGCAAACACAGCATTGTCTTGAGCGTAGACAGTATCACAGGTGCTTGCTCATCTAAGGAATCCACAAGAAATCTACAGGGGAGGTCTGTTACAGCCTCTGCACATGTGGCTTCTTTTCGTGCTATCTGGAATAAGCCTGTTAGGAAGGGCTCCTAAAATGCTGACTTGATCGACTTTATTTACATATTTAAGAAAAATAAAGATGACGGTTACGGTTACTCTGTTTCCAGCTTGCCAGTATTTGAAATCACCTGACTCAGGAGATGTGTTTGTGTTAAGCAGATCATACTTGTCTGCGCCAGGGCTTCTCAAACTTCTGACCTGTATGGGCAACTGTTCATATGTGTTCATATCCACACTCAAGCACATAGATGTATAACCAGAGCTAATAAAATACATCCTAATAAAAGTTTAAAAAGCAATGTGTTTGGACATCTGACTGACAAAGGTTGAACTTGTGACAGTTAATTTACTCAATTTGATGAGATTTGGAATCACCCAGGAGACATACCTCTGGTGACTGTTTCATGAGGTTTAATCAAGAAGATCCATTCTGATGTGGGCGGCACCATCCCCTGGGCTCCCTGACTACGGATGCAATGTGACAAGTTGCCTCAAGCTCCTGCTGCCAAAGCTAGAGATGGCCTCTGCTCCCATGATGCTCCCTGATGCTGTCAATGTCATCTTCATGACTGGTACATTTGAAAACAATGAAGTCACCTTCCCTTCAATGAGGAAAAATGGTAATGCTGCAATAGACTACTGCTGGTCAATGCTCACTTCCTATCTGATCCAGTCATCCCTCAAGTGCGAGCACAGCAGGTGTTAGAATTTGTGCAGAAGAAATGGAAACCCACAAAATGAATGGTTTGCTCCAGGCCCTCTGACGTCAGAACGCACGTCCTGACCCTTCAAGCTGTCCCGGCACATGTGTTCTAGTTTATGTGCATGTCTGTGTCTTGGTGATCATGCCCAAGCAAGCTTAGAAAAAGCTACACCCATGTGTCTCAGCAGCTGCTAGCAGCAAGCTCTGGTGGTGAGAGACAAAGTAGACAGAAGGCACAAGTATTTCCCTGAACAAAATACTGACATGTATATCAGTTACTTTTACCCACATGGCCAAAGTGAGAGGAGACACTTGTCCAGGGCAAGAAATGCAAATTCTGAGCTGCTCCGTAAGAAAGGCTCAGGGTTGGAGTGAGGTTGTTCCCATGGCTCCAACCCAAATGCTCATGATGCTGAGGCCACCTCAGAAAAGAAGTAACCTCGCTTTTCCTATTTGACATAAATAGACACAAGAAGCTTTAAGTTTATTTGTAGAGTGACTCCTAATGTGCTTAAAAAAGCAGTCTTCAGAGAGCAAACATATACAAAGATACTTTGAAAAGCCATTTACACTGAAGTTTCTCTAAAACAGAGACATTAACTCTTGCCTCCTGTAGGGTTGATGCCCTCAGCAAGCCTTGATACTCTTGTAAAGAGCAGCCTTATACCATGCACCAGAGACGACACTGTGCCAGGCCTCAGTCGTCTCCCAGGAAGAGTGCAGCACTGATTTCCAGGCCATCACCGTCTTCTAGCTCCCTCCCGTTGTCTTCAGTGGTCGATGGGCTCTGTGCTTTTCCTTGGCTCTGCCTATTCTTATGAGTACAAAGTGGGTTATTTCTCTCTTTGATCTTGGAATGTGAGTTTGAAATGGTTTCTCGTTTGACAGCATGTTGTAGGCAGTTATAAAACCTGTAAAGAATTAAATATATGGTTAAATATATGAGTATTTTGAAAATGAATGACTGAAACCATCCTCGAACCGGTCCTCTGTTTTGAAGCGTGACAATGTCGTGTTTTAACCTTATAAAGTCAACCGACTACACCTTTCTTTGCCTTCATCGCTGTAAAACTATGTTTTCAACTCTTTAAGAGCAGCACTCACAGGTGAAGTCAGCCATGCAGACGCCATGTCTAGTTGAGCACCTTGTTTCCATCTCTGCCTGCTGCTTCCCTTCTGCTAAATATTCAGCTCCTTCCACCACATCACAACAGAGACAGCAGCTACACAACAGGACAGAGACAGCAGCTACACAACAGGACAGAGACAGCAGCTACACAACAGGACAGAGATAGCAGCTACACAACAGGACAGAGACAGCAGCTATACAACAGAGTACAGAGACAGCAGCTACACAATAGGACAGAGACAGCAGCTACACAACAGAGTACAGAGACAGCAGCTACACAACAGAGTACAGAGACAGCAGCTACACAACAGGACAGAGACAGCAGCTACACAACAGAGTACAGAGACAGCAGCTACACAACAGAGTACAGAGACAGCAGCTACACAACAGAGTACAGAGACAGCAGCTATACAACAGGACAGAGACAGCAGCTACACAACAGAACAGAGACAGCAGCTACACAACAGAGTACAGAGACAGCAGCTACACAACAGAGTACAGAGACAGCAGCTACACAATAAGACAGAGACAGCAGCTACACAACAGAGTACAGAGACAGCAGCTACACAACAGGACAGAGACAGCAGCTACACAACAGAGTACAGAGACAGCAGCTACACAACAGAGTACAGAGACAGCAGCTACACAACAGAGTACAGAGACAGCAGCTACACAACAGAGTACAGAGACAGCAGCTATATAACAGGACAGAGACAGCAGCTACACAACAGAGTACAGAGACAGCAGCTACACAACAGAGTACAGAGACAGCAGCTATACAACAGGACAGAGACAGCAGCTACACAACAGAGTACAGAGACAGCAGCTACACAACAGGACAGGGACAGCAGCTACACAACAGAGTACAGAGACAGCAGCTACACAACAGGACAGAGTCTGGTGCACACACACAGAGAACGGGGTGTTCCGAGAGTGGCTGGTGCTCAGAGGATGTAGTTTCTGTTCAGGAGGATGAAGGTTCTGAAGGTGGATGGTGATGGTTACTAATCATGTGAATGCACGCAATGCCATTGGTTACAATGGTAAATTTCTGTTACATATATTTTACCACAGTAAAAAAGATAAAAAAAAAAAAATTCAACCACTGGAAACAGACTCAATTACATTGCCTTTCTGATTTCTTTATTCTTAACAATATTATATGCCAATATATTCAGCCCTTTATTCTGTTTTATTTAATATTTTATTACACAGCTGATGAAAAGAAGAACATGGTTAATTTCTTTCTACTCAGGGCCACATGGCTCTGTGGGATCCAGGTCTTAACCTTCTGCTAACAGACAGCGAAACCCTTCCTCTTGTAGTCAGAGGCAGACCTCCAAATTTGGAGCTTTCCACCTGGAAGTTGTTAAGTATGAAATATCTACAGTGTCTGTCAGTCCCTGTCTCTTCCAGTCTCCAGATTGGCTCTTTACAAAGCAGGCCATGCTCCCTGCTCCCTGGACTGTCCTGCCTGGCTCCAGACACTGCAGGCTCTCAGCTGTTCTGTTGGTTGAGTCCCTTCCCACAGAGAAGCAGGCGTGGGAAGTACTCTTCACAAGCATGAACAGGACAAGACCTTTTCTCTACTAAGACTAGTTTAGGGCACGAGGAGACAGCTTGGTGGTAACAGCGCTTGCTGCGACAGCATGAGGACCGGACTTCAGATCCTGGCACCCGTGTAAAAGGCTCATGAGTGGTCTGTGAGCTGCAGAGCCCAGAGGGCTGCCTGCTGGGACTTCCTGACACCACCCTAGGACCAGGCTGAGTGAGGAGCCCTGTCTCAAGGGGATAAGGTAAAGAGTGACAGGGCAGGACACAGGGCTTTACACATATGTAAACTTGCACACAGGTACCACACACACCTACCCTTCCCCACACTCCCACACACATACCACACACACATATCTGCACTCATCTGCAGGTATCACATACATATATCATACACATACATAAGTTTGCACACATGTGCACATACACGATATACACATACACCAGTCTCACATATATGCCACATGTGACCAGACAAACATACTTCACACTCACCCATATGTATACATACCTATCACATGTGCATATGCCATACACTCATGCATCATACCTATATACACATATGTGCACAAATAACACATACATACACAAATATTTTTAAGTACTTTAACTCAACTTTGTCATGCTGCTAAGCTATTTGTGGTTGATCAACTGTTACTTGTTGGGCTGAGGCTTCCAAATTCTTTGAGAGATATGTCCCTCCCCGTACCCGCCCGTGGCTGACGGCCCTTTCTCTCCTAGGATCAGGAGTTCTGTGCCTGCATCTGGCTGCTCCCCAAGGAGCCCTAATTTGCTCGCACACTCTGAATCCACACGTATTCTTGTAATCAGGATCTTAAGACACTTTTACCCTTCTTTAATTTTTCCCTGATTTTATGTGATGAGCCTGCTCTCTTGATAGCGGCATGCAAACTATCATCTCAAAACACATTTTTGAGTCAATGGATTTAACTCATAATTTGATTTTATGGTTGGTGAGCGAGGCTCAATTAACTTTGCCAGGTGTAGAGTTAGTTGATCTTGTGCTATATTTATAAACTTGTTGGAATTCAGGGCAGAAAATGCGAGAAACTGAGCTGCTGCTTCCTGTGGTATTGTACCCCACTCCCACAGCCCAGTCTACCTGGCGGACAGTAAGCTCTGTGGCGGTGGGTGTCCGTGCGCAGATCATGTCTGCAGGTGCCAGCTGCCTTCATGAAGGCTTTGCTTTGGGTAGATTGTCCATGCTTTGTGGCAGGATTTGTCATCAATTTTCCTAAACCAGGACCTGCAGGCTGCGTGCTGAGATGAGCACTGTGGTAAGGAGTCAGCTGCCCCAGCCCCCACTCCAGTCTGGTGCAGGTCACACAGCTCCCTAGGGGAGGCTTCAGGAACTCCAGGAATTCTAGCCTTCTGAGTTGTGAGTGACAAAGGAGGAAGGGCTCCCTGTTCTGAGTCCACAGCAGGTGCCGAAGCCTACCATGAAGTACACGCTATTTAATGATGCAGGCAACTCTTCTTTGAGGTGGCATTTCCCCTAAGTTACTGATGACACAATCAAAATACAAGAGTGACTTGACAGACCAGGGCTGAGTGACTTGGTGGGACAGGGTTGAACCCGGGCTGCTGTAGAGACTAGGTCCCACTGCTGTCACTGGCACCTTTGTCTTAGCTGCAGTTGGACATCTCGAGGTAGTTAGGGGGTTCAGGCAGGCAAGCCAAGCCACGGGCTCTTCTCCAGTATAAAGACATGACTCTGACATCAATGCAGAGACCCACTAACATGAAGACAGACAGACAGACATCCTGTCTACATCGTGCACTGAGACCAGCCCGAGGGGCTGCTTTACAGGTCTTGAATAGAGAGGCAATGCAGATGGAAAGAAAAAAGACTGACCGAGAGGTACTTAGGCAATGAGGGAATGTGAGACTTCTAAACGTGTGGGGAGAAAGAACAAGGGAAGTTACATAAAAATGTCCATCGCTCTGTAACTTGGAAATGTACAACTTGTACTGGTGAGCCACAGTGAGATGGCCCAGTAGGCAAAAGAAGTTGTCACCCAGGCCTGATGGTGTGAACGTCATCTTCAAAATCATGTAATTCACAAAGTTGTCATCTGACCTCTACAACAGTGTGCTTTGGCTCGCTCTCTCTCTCTCTCTCACACACACACACACACACATGTACATACACATACACACTCATGCAGCACACATGCAAACCCATTCACCCCACACACCCAGTCATGCTCACACATGCACTTACACATATACACACATGCATATCCACTCATACTTCCCACACACACTCATGCACACACACACACATGCATGCATACACACATGCACTCACACATATACATACATGCACACATATACACAGTCATGCACACAGATGTGCACACACGTACACAGTCATGCACACAGATGTGCACACACATACACAGTCATGCACACAGATGTACACACACATACACAGTCATGCACACACACATACACACAGACACAGCTTGCTTAGGGGACTTGAGTGGCACTGCTTGTACACAGAAGGCAGGCAACATCTATAGAAACTCTGTTTGAAGGGCACCATATGTTCATTCATTTGCCAGCAGGTCCAACTGGAGAGCCACAGTAGAAAGATGTGCATTGGAATCTAGTCTCCTTCCTAGTTGACCAGCAAGGCAATTCCAGATTTTCTCCATGACAACAGCTGGTTGTTGGACTAGCCTGGGGTCTAAGACGCTGTCAGAGTGAAAGGAGAAGGCAGCGTGCACAACTCCCCTCAAGCTGTCCCCACTGCTGTCAGACTCTCTCTTTAGCAGTGGTACTGGTGGTCACCTCTACCTACTCTGCAAAGCCTCCTTCTGCAATCATGGAGCGCCCATCTCAGTGGCTCTAGTTCCACTGCAGACCTCAGTTACCTTCCTTTCCTCCGTAGGACAGAGATGATTATATAAGCAGTCTGGACTACAAGGACATGCTCCCCAATTCCAAGTATGATGTAGGCAGATACGAGTAACATGGGAAGAAATAATTAACTGTACCTCCCAATTCTTCTCTTGTTTTCCTCCATTTTCTGATTTGCTATGGTTAACAGGAACTCGATATACTCCTCTGTTACCATCAGCTTTCCCTTGTGGGTTAATGGGACTTCCAATCCATGTGTACTCCGCACAGCCTGGAATAGTTAGGAGTTTAGACGTGAAGAACAGAGCCTCTGAAGTTGAGTCAAGTCCCAGTCAGGGTTCGGTTCGAACAGTTAACTCCTGTTACAGCATGTAGGCCCTTGACTTCATGGAATTTATCAACCTCAAACCAACCAAAGGAGATGAAACAGACATCTGCAAGGACAGTCTACACATCCTTTTTCAGAGAAGGAGATGATATCAAAGAATTTAATAACTTTGTACAGTTTCAATCTCACTATGGCTTAGAAGCTTTAGCACATGATTTAAAGAACAGAAATAGATGGCACATCAACAGAGGCCTCAAGGGAACATGAGAGTGTCTTGGAGCATCTGCGTGAGCTGAGGACAGCAATCAGGAAGCTCTGCTTCCTCCACCATGCAGCACAGCTGCCTCCTCAGGGATATGAGGCTGTGAGCTCAGCAACTGTCGCGAAAACAGTCAGCCCATCCCTGTGCGTCCCAAAGCTGGGTACAGGGTAAGCACAGAAGCAAACTAAACAAAACAAACAAAGCCCACTTGCATTGAAGGACAGAAACTCATGTAATGGATCTTGCCTAGCTTCCCAGTAGCTGAGAAAAGCCTGGTTCCTGCCTCCAAGAGCTCATGTTTAGAAATAAACAACTGACAGAAGAAGCACATGAATCCTTGTATGTGTGCACACTCACAAATGAAACATGCTAATATCATGACAGATGCTGCTTCCAGTTTCCGTCTGTGCCCAGAGCTAAGCCTGTGCCACAAATACTGCCAGGAGAGAGCTGGTCTTCCAGGAGTGCTGACACACCTGCAAGCACAGGTAAGACCACCACTTCTGCTCAAACTCCTGGCCCAAGAGGGACCTTCCCAGATACATCAGGACACAGGAACCAAGGAACAGCTGAGGACAGGATCCTTCTGGTTTCTGTCTGCACCCCAGAGCTGACCCTGTGTCACAGTTCTTCATACCCAAATTCCTCCTGGAGATATCTGGTCTCCCAGGAGTACTGACAAACAGGCTTGCAGGAGGGACAAGCTGCAGTCAAAGACAGCAAGACCAGCTAACACCAGAGATGACCAGATGGCGAGAGGTAAGGGCAAGAACATAAGCAACAGAAACCAAGACTATTTGGCATCATCAGAACCCAGTTCTCCCACCAAAGTAAACCCTGGTTACCCCAACACACCAGAAAAGCAAGACTCTGATTTAAAATCACATCTCATGATGATGATAGAGGAATTTAAGAAGGACATAAATAACCCCCTTAAAGAAATACAAGAGAACACAGGTAAACAGGTAGAAGACCTTAAACACAAAAATCCCTTAAAGAATTACAGGAAAATACAACCAAACAGGTGAAAGAACTGAACAAAACTATCTAGGATCTAAATATGGAAATAGAAACAATAAAGAAATCACAAAGAGAGACAACCCTGGAGATACTAAACCTAGGAAAGAGATCAGGAGTCATAGACACAAGCATCACCAACAGAATACAAGAGACAGAAGAGAGAATCTCAGGTGCAGAAGATACCATAGAAAACATTGACACAAAAACCAAAGAAATGCAAAATGCAAATAGCTACTAATCCAAAACATCCAGGAAATCCAGGACACAATGAGAAGACAAAACCTAAGGATAATAGGCATAAAAGAGAGGAAAGATTCCCCAATTAAAGGACCAGTAAATATCTTCAACAAAATTATAGAAGAAAACTTCCCTAACCTAAAGAAAGAGATGCCCATGAACATATAAGAAGCCTACAGAACTCCATATACATTGGAGCAGAATATGACAGATGCTTTGGTGAAGTCTGAGGCTCAGCTCCACACCAAAGCAGGCATTGGAGTGGTATTTCCAGGGACAAGGACAATTTCATCAGACATAAAAACAGTGGATGTTCTAGTCAGAGCAGCAACATCGGCAGAACAGATTACCTGGCTGGAACATCACACACACATACATACACACACACACACACACACACACACACACACATACACACACACACACATACACAGAGTTTAAGGCTGTGAGTATCAGGGAAAAGCTTGGGAGACCCTGGTTGTGTTTTAAAGGAGAGATTCTGGCAATACTGGTCAGAGACTGGAAGGGCTGAAGGAGACCTCACAGAAGCCTGTCAAGAGACAATCTTAGAAATAAGGAGATAGATGTGGGTGCTGGCTCAGGACCAGGGCCAGGGTGCAGGGCCTGGCTGGCAAAGGCACAGAGGCAGATACGATCAGACCAGTGACTAACTGGAAACAGGGAAAAATGGAGAGAAAGATAAAGAAACGTGTGAACTTTCCCCCTGATATGTTACAGAGTGAAGACTTTGACTTACTATTTAGTCATGCTTTAAGTTCTTTGAAAGCCACCTCTATTTGGGAAATAGGCTCTTTCTTAAAAATAGAAAGAGTGGAGGGATCTAGAATAGCAGGAATTTGACAATGTTCAGCTATAGCCTGTGCTGTGTGAACAGCAAATACCACAGAGATCAGAACTGGGCAAAATTACTGTGGGTCGGCTTGGCCAGGAAAGGACGGGGGTAGGCTGTAAGGACCCTGGGGTCATCTAGGTCAAGGGCTGGCACACATTCTCTGTGAAGGGAAATTTGCTTGATTTTGCAGATCACACAGTATGTTTGTTACTACTCAGTTTAGATGCAGTGATACACAGCAAGCTGTGTGCAATCATTCATCAGAGGGTAGAGTGAACTGCTCCCCACAGGCTGGACTTGGTTCAAGGGTAATGATCTGTGTGAGCTCTGAGGAGACAACAGATGCAGGCATTACGGAGCTCACACGTGCTTATGAAGCACAGCTGTGGACAGAGATTATCGATATGAAAGACTTGATGCATATGAATCTCTCTACACAGCACAACCATATTTATCCCATCATCCCGGATGTCTCAGGATGAGGCCAGTAGAGCAAGGAACAGGTTCAAAGTAAGCAGAGAGTGTGGTTTAAAGCAGGGATTCGGATATGAATCCAAAGTCTGGATTTCATATTTAGGGAGGGGCCTGTCCACTTTTCCCAGGGTCCAGACAACGGTAAGGAATGCTGAGAAGGAGGGAATTGGCAGGAGTGCTAACAGACAGTCCCAGCAATCTTGTTCATGTCAGACTCACCGAACTGTGTCGAGAGAGTCTCTGTACTGTGTGGAAGCATCACCTGTCAATAAAAAACTGATGGCCAGTAAGCTGATGCAGGGTTAGAGGGTGGGGCATCTGGACACAGAGAGGGGAATGCTGGGAGATAGTCAGGCAGGAAGACACCACCTGGACTCTAGGAAGTTGGACACAGGAAGCTGAGGAGTGGTAACGAGTCTTAAACAGGATAGATGAATTGTGAGCTAACAGGAACAAGCTCAAACTTGCCTAGGCATTTACTCATGAATAATTCTCAGAGTCCTTATTTGGGAACTGGGGCGCAGGTAGAAAAGACAGCGGTTACAGAAGTGTTCCTGCCAATGGCACCTTACCAGCATGGTCTTCCCTCGCTTTCCCACGGTGATGCCAGAGTTCCTGAAGCCAGAATCAATTGCCACTGAGTGCTGTAAGAAAGCATAGCACCCTAGGTTCTGGTGTGCCAACAAGCCAGCCCCTCAGCTGAGTACCACCGGTGGCAGAAACAGATAACTGCAAACCCACTGATGTGCTGGGCTGTGTGGACTGCGCTTCAAAGCCATCACAATGCCTGTTACACACACCCCAAGAGCAGCCTTGGAAATGTCACCAACAGACGGTAAAACAGGCTCTGGCTAGTGACCGCAAACTAGGGCTGATGACCAAACCATGCTAGACAGAAGCAAACTTCAAACAAATGAAGTGCTTTCTCTAAGAAAGGAGAAAGTTCCCTTAGCATCCTTTCCAGTCCTGAAGAAAGCCACAGCCACAGATGGGCTTGGAGCTCCTCCCCACTGCTCTCTAGCACAGTGCCCTGACCATGCCGTAAACAGCACTTACCCCAGTGAGAAACCATCTGTCTTCTGACTGCTCGTCTCCCTCCCCTGGAATAAATACCAACTATGGGGAGACACCACAGGCCCTCTCTACTCTTCTCTGGTACCTGACAGGCTGGGCAACACTGAATGTGCTCACAGGCAGGGCACAATTGTGCTCTACTGCAGTGAGCTCTAACCTGCAGTCAGCATGTTAGACTTCCACCACAGCTTTGGCCCAGGAGAATGCATCCGGGCTCCACTGGGATTAGCACTGGGAACTGGACCTGGGCCCGTGGTGTGGAGGTTTGAATAGGTGTGGCTCCCTGAGCCTGTTTTTTGGATGCTTGGCCCACAGGGAGTGGTACTACTAGGAAGTGTGGCCTTATTGGAGGAAGTGTGTCACTGTGGGGTGGGCTTTGAGGTTTCCTATACTTGGGCTCCACCCAATACAGAACAGTTTCCTCCTGGCTGCCGGCAGAAGAATCAAGGTGTAGAGCTCTCAGATCCCTCTCCAGTACTACATCTGTCCGAATGCTGCCATGCTTCTCACCAGGATAATGAATCGGATCCCTGAAGCTGTAAGCCAGTCCTGCTTAGACATTTTCTTTACAAGAGTTGCTTTGGTCATGGTGGCTCTTTACAGCAATGGAACCCTAACTAAGACAGCACTGAGATGTGGACGGTAAGTAAAGCTTGTGGACGCAGCACTGGTGGTTTGCTCTGGAGCAAGATGAGAACAAGGCTGATCCAAGTCTAGGGGAAACAAAGTCGCAGGCTGCGGAGCCCTGTGTCTCAACCAACGCTTTGAAAGCGTGTCTAAGTGTTCCTGCTTCCTCTCACTCTCTCCACAGTGACTGCTTCCTGGCACATGGCTTTAAATGGTGCATGCTAACATCTCTCCAATGTGCATCTGCAGGCCAGTCTATACTCCAGAGCAGCCTTTTACACAAACACCAACCTCATTTTGGTGTTAGAACTGAAGTGGCTTTCAAGGGATCAGTGATGTGCTAACCCCAGCGACAACATTTGCAGAAAGGGCCCTTATGTTGGTAATGCTGAATGAGGTCGTCAAGGTAGGGACCTAAGTCAACAGGGGTGATGACCTTATAAGAGATGCCACTGGTGTGCATTCACAGAGGAAGGCCACGAGAGAGGCGGGGGAGAGGTGCTTGTCTGTAAGGCAGAGAGAGATGGTATCCATGACAGACAGGCATCCAGAATAAGACGCATGTCTGAAGCCTGGACACTTCTCTATGGTGCTAGGGCACTATGATGCTGTGACACTAGGGCGCTGTGACACTATGGCACTGCTATGATCTCATCACCACTCCTCCCCTCAGGCTGTCTAATTCTTGAGCGACCTCATCACTCTGTTAATTCAGAAGCTAAAACATTTTGACTCTGTCACCCTCTCATGTTCTTTGGTGTCCTCTCAGGCCATGCCACCACACTCCAGGACACTACAGCTGAGCCCTAATATACTGTGGCAGAACTAGGCTCTCAAAGTACAGTGCACCAAGCCTTTGCAGCTAGCCCTTGCCTGACAAGGGAACCGGACCTCTTCTGGCTTAAAGGCCTCCATCTTCCTCTCTCCTCATCCTCCCTCCCCTCTATGGCCTGCTTCTTCTGCTCTATGAATACACCAGACCTTTCTTGCTTCTGAAACAGGGAACATTCTAATCTGCTCAGAATCTTTGTCTCCCGGCTGCAGGCCTAACTCCGCTTCTTCCTTTTCAGCCTCCGCTTTGGGGAGTTCTTCAGAGCAGCTTGTGAGCAAGGACTGCACACAGCTCTACCCGGATGCTCTGTGGTTCATGTTTTACTAAATTACTGTTGCAATGAGACGACTCTGCATGTAATCGAGTAAAACTGCAGGCGAGCAGGGAGACCTCAAACATGCAGTTTCTGAGCTCTCTTCTAGAACTCAGCCAGAAAAACAAAGGCACAGCACTGTGAAATCCACATGAGGGTGCTGAGGGAGATAGCGGGCCATGTGTGGGTACTCATTTTACTTTCCCAGAGATGAGCGGGAGCCCCTACTCCTAACACTTGACATAAATAGCTAGACCAAGCAAACATATGAGAACAGTTAAGTCAAAACATTAGCTGAATCAATCAACATTAAATAAGTTTAAAAGGTGGCTTAAAGCTTAAGATTAATTCTATTGACAGACATCTCAATTCAAGAGCAAGCTCAACATCTTACCAGGGTTTGTGCGTCCTGCAGGGTCCGGCATTGCACATGGAGGATAAAAGGTTCAAACTTCAAAACAGCTTCGCTGGTTGCACCCTTCAGAGCTGCCATCTGAGGGAACCAAAGGTCAGCATGAGGCGCGCCTGCCCCGCCCTGTCCTGTCAACCCGTTCTCCCACCTACCTTCTGCTTCCTAGACATTCTAGTGCTCACTACCCACTCTGTCTGAGACATCTGTGTCCTCTGCCCTCATTTTAATTACAAACATTATTCTTTGCTTATTTTACTTAGTTTCCTGTGGAGCCTATGAAGGGCATGGAGCCCTCCCCATTCTACACGAGAATGCTGGAACCAGCCACGCCTCTTTGTGTCCACTTCTCTCCTTTCCTCATTTCTGCAGAGGATGGGGCTGGATGCCCACAAGGACCTGGAGGGAAGGTCTCTGCCTGGTACAACCTTCCCTGTGCTCACTTAACACTGCAGGCTCAGAGAAGACACACGGGGCACAGCCATGAGCGTGTCCAGAAGGGATCTGGTAAATGATAGACACTTATTTCCAACACTGAAGCTGGCAAGGCAGAGTGAAGTCCCTTCTTCTTTTACAGTTTTTACCAGGTTGCAAAGTTATTAAATAACAGAGCTGAATGTAAGATTTGAACCCAGTGAGCCATGTGCCCACCCTAACCTCTGTGCTGCTGAAGAGGCCTCCCTGCTAAGTTGCAGGCACACAGATACTTCCACACTGTCACCGCCTACAACCCCACGGGCAGATGTCGCAAAAGCTTTCCAGGCTTCCTAATCTTCAGCCATCGCAGTCGCACAAGGGAATGTTCTAGTCTTCATCTAAACTGTGGATTTCTAAAGATCACTTTTTAACTTAAAAACTTACCACATCGTCTCTTGCACACGGTTTGTGTGTGACCAGCAGCCAGCAGCAGTGTTGCTTCTGAACTCCAGAGCCTTCTGCGCTCTAAAATGACAGACAACTCAACTGTAAAACTTAACAAGATGAGTACATTTGCATTGTGGAACATGGTAGGCATTCTTAAGTTAGTACTCAAAAAGATGACTGAAAAATAATTCAATATATTTTGGGTTAAGATAACCTAGGAGAAAAATCAATTCAAGTAACTTAGGGCTCAAATGGTAAAAGTACTCAGGTGTCTTCAGATACACGGGCATGCTTTTGGTTTGCTTCTGTGTTTGTGTTGTGATGCTAGGGATGAAACCCAAGATCTTATGAATGCCAGCTGAGCACACCTACCCTGGGTCACAAGCCTCTCTGGGCATGGGTTTGTTGGAAGAAAAGGATGAAGGACTTATATGTTCATAAAAAAATGAAAAAGGGAGAAGGCACCTCCTGTAGAACAGGGTGGCTAACACTATGGAAGGCCTACCATTTGCTGACGCCTGGGATGGGCACACCTTTCCACATGTTCCTCATCACTATAGAAATGTATTTGAGATTCCTCAAGTAGACTGCATATGCAAAGCAGCGAGGAGCAATGTGTCAAAGCTCTGGAGAGGCTGTCATTCCAACACCAACTTAAACACTGCTTCTTTGCAAATTCTAATAGGTATATACAGATCCTTCCCTCAGATTCTAATAGGTATATACAGATCCTTCCCTCAGATTCTAATAGGTATATACAGATCCTTCCCTCAGATTCTAATAGGTATACACAGATCCTTCCCTCAGATTCTAATAGGTATACACAGATCCTTCCCTCAGATTCTAATAGGTATACACAGATCCTTCCCTCAGATTCTAATAGGTATACACAGATCCTTCCCTCAGATTCTAATAGGTATACACAGATCCTTCCCTCAGATTCTAATAGGTATACACAGATCCTTCCCTCAGATTCTAATAGGTATACACAGATCCTTCCCTCAGATTCTAATAGGTATACACAGATCCTTCCCTCAGATTCTAATAGGTATACACAGATCCTTCCCTCAGATTCTAATAGGTATACACAGATCCTTCCCTCAGATTCTAATAGGTATACACAGATCCTTCCCTCAGATTCTAATAGGTATACACAGACCCTTCCCTCAGATTCTAATAGGTATACACAGACCCTTCCCTCAGATTCTAATAGGTATACACAGATCCTTCCCTCAGATTCTAATAGGTATACACAGATCCTTCCCTCAGATTCTAATAGGTATACACAGATCCTTCCCTCAGATTCTAATAGGTATACACAGATCCTTCCCTCAGATTCTAATAGGTATACACAGATCCTTCCCTCAGATTCTAATAGGTATACACAGATCCTTCCCTCAGATTCTAATAGGTATACACAGATCCTTCCCTCAGATTCTAATAGGTATACACAGATCCTTCCCTCAGATTCTAATAGGTATACACAGATCCTTCCCTCAGATTCTAATAGGTATACACAGATCCTTCCCTCAGATTCTAATAGGTATACACAGATCCTTCCCTCAGATTCTAATAGGTATACACAGATCCTTCCCTCAGATTCTAATAGGTATACACAGATCCTTCCCTCAGATTCTAATAGGTATACACAGATCCTTCCCTCAGATTCTAATAGGTATACACAGATCCTTCCCTCAGATTCTAATAGGTATACACAGATCCTTCCCTCAGATTCTAATAGGTATACACAGATCCTTCCCTCAGATTCTAATAGGTATACACAGATCCTTCCCTCAGATTCTAATAGGTATATACAGATCCTTCCCTCAGATTCTAATAGGTATACACAGATCCTTCCCTCAGATTCTAATAGGTATACACAGATCCTTCCCTCAGATTCTAATAGGTATACACAGATCCTTCCCTCAGATTCTAATAGGTATACACAGATCCTTCCCTCAGATTCTAATAGGTATACACAGATCCTTCCCTCAGATTCTAATAGGTATATACAGATCCTTCCCTCAGATTCTAATAGGTATATACAGATCCTTCCCTCAGATTTTGCAAAGGGAGGGCAGGAAACCACACACATGAAGACCACTGAATCTCTACAATAACCACGCATACAAAGCTCTGGAGGCTCCTCTGGGAGCTGGTCGGGGAAGCGTGGGCCCTGAATGACGGGTTTTCATAGTGAGGCTCTAGTAACATGGGCTGGCTGTTATAAATAACCTCCGAGCCAAATGAGTGGCTTATGCTTAGCAAATGTACACAATCTCACACCATGACTTGGAACATCTCTGGCTTACCTATGTTTTCCCCACCCTGATTTTTTTTTTCACTTTCCTTCTTTTCTAATAAAGCAGAGTAAAAATAAATAGCCACCAAATATAAGATACATAAACTAGACGAGGTTCAGAAAGCATCCTATGACAACTCAGAATGCACAGCCACTCTTAAGTGGGCACTGTGCTTGTCTGCACCTCTTTCTGTGTCTGGCATAACAGTGGAGCTTGGAGAGTCGTGTCTCAGCTATGTAGATATAGGGGAAGCATTATAGGACAGCTACTCCAGAAGCTGAGGCAGGAGGATCACAGGTTCCAGGAGTTCTTGGTCTATTAAATGTGTTCAAGATTGGTCTACGCAGCTTTGAAAGATCCTGTTTTAGAAGGTTAAAAAAAACAAAAGGTAGGGAGGAGGCTGGAAGTGTCACTCAGTGGTAGAGGGTTTGCTGAGCGTGATCGAGACCCTAAGTTCTGTTCTCAGTATTCTGCCACTCCTAAATGAAGAACACGAACAAGACAAAGACAAGTAACTAAAGAAAATAGTTCAATCTTGGCAGCTGGTTAAAATGAGGAAAGGATTGCAGGCTACAGAACAATATAAATTTGGATTTTCTAAAGTAAATTCTGCTTAAAAAGGAAAATATATATCATATTCTATTATGATTATATTATGTATAATCATAATATATTTTCATTATAGATATTTTACATATAGTATATACATATATTTATACATTTATAAATATACACATATGTGTATGTATACCTTATATGCATATACATATGAATGTGTTGTGAAACATGGCTTGGAGAAGAGACAACAGTGTTTTGGAGGCTCGTCTGAAAAAACCCAGGCAGGACAGTTGTAGAAGAGGTGCGGGCAGCTAACTTGTGAGCAAGAGTGTCCATGAACAGAACGGGAGTGGTGGAAGCAATATAAACATGAACAGACCTCGCTAATCTGGGACTTTCAGTAAGCGATGAACCAAGCGGGACCTAGCGACTTTTAACCAGGCACGATGAGAAATGTTGGAAATAAATTATCCTATTTCACTCGCTCAACATCCTATGCAGTCGGTGTTGTCTAGTTATCCTGTGTTCGTGGGACAGGAAGAGGATGAGAGCGTGCAGCTAGGGGCTTTGATCATGAATCTACAGTACTGTTTCATTTTGAGCTAAAAATGCCCAGGGCTGCAATAATGACGCCGGCCACCAGGGGGCAGCGACCCTTTAACCTTCGGGCGCCCATCTCACAGCGACAGTGACTGGGTTATCGCGGCTCGAGGGCGAGCGCGACCGAAGGGACTGGAGACTCGAGCTCCTCCAGCGCTCTGTAAACCCAATTCCCCAGCCTTCGCCACTTAAGCTAGCTCCACCATCACCCGGAGGACGCATTAGCCTTGCAAAGCCTCCGCCGGCCCGGGCCTCACCCCGTCCAGAAGGAGGATGCGCCCTGCGCAGGAGCTGGTGGTGAAAAACTCTTCCCGCGAGTTCAGGAGCTCCACCACCTCCACCGCGTCCTCGTCCACGCTGCCCTTGCGGCTAAGGTCCGCCTTGCTCAGACTCTGCGCCTTCCACCGGCCGAACTCCGCGCTGCGGTCCATGAGCGAGCGAGCGAGCTGGGGTCGGCTCTCTTTGCTCTGGAATGCGCCTTCTTCTCCATGGGCGCAGCCATATTGCCGCCACGGTGGCCGGAGAGGACCAAAGTTTCCTATTAGCGCAACCAGGAGCAAGACGTGCGTCGCCAGACGTAAAGGCGTAACTCGAGAGGGGGAGCTTAGCGAAGTTAGAGAAAGCCCGCCCACCTCTTTTCCCACAGACCTTCTGGAGTTTACGAGGTTTTGATTCCTACTCTAGAGGAGGGTAAGTCACCCAGGACCGCAAGCAAGCTCCTACTCTTGTCTGCCGGGAGACTTTTTCTTTCTTTCTTTCAAGTTCTAGGCTCCAGGAGAACTGCACAGCAGGCGGCCGGTGGCTCAGACTGGGATAACTGCCTGCTGATGCCTGGGGATTTCTGCTGCCACCATGGCACTCGCGCCCCAACTCCGGGTTCACAACTCCCCAGGTGCAGGTAGAGGAGCTCTGTGTTCTGTCCTCCAGTGTGTATGCAGTGGGCGTCGTTATTCCTATTTTTAGACATAGTGGCACCCACCTACAGTAGTCTTCAAAAGAAAGAAGAGAGACCTAGAGAGAGTCAGAGACAGAGGGACACAGAGAGGGACAGAGTTAGAAAAACCTAATACATTGTTAACTACATCTTGCGCATTTACAGTTCCCAGAGTTCCTGCTTCAGTCTTGTGACCAGAAAAGACCTGTTAATGATTGAAAGTGCAGAGGCCACTGTGTGGACTTCGTGTCCACCTCGAGCCCCTGAAGCCACCATAACTCCCTGCTGGCTCCTGCCCTAGGGAATGCAGCTTGTAGCAAGCGCCATTCTCTCACACTGGAGCGGGGCCTGCCCTGTCCATGAGATGCTGCAGGGGTACAGAGTGATTTGTGTGAAAGCAAGACCATGACATCATATAGCCAGAAGACTTGAACTGGATACTTTAATTTTCATCATTTATTCATGTTTCCAAGTTAATAGTAAGCCACATGCTTCCATGAGCCATTCTGGAACGGTGGCAGTACATTTTATAACTATGGGGCCTTCTTTTTAACCTTCATTTAAAACTATCTCTAGAATTTTATTTTATTTTGCTCTTTTTTTCTACATCGTGTGTATGCCTGGTGCACTCAGAGGACAGATGAGGGTATTGGATCTCCTGGGACTGGAGTTAGAATAGGTTTTGAGCCTGAGCCACCAAGTTGGTGCTGGAAATCCAAATGAAGCCCTCAGCAAGAGGATAACAAGTGTTCCTTGCCGCTAGCCCTAACCTTGGCCCTCTGCACTTCATTAGTAATATGTCTTTCCTCTTGAGTTTGAGAGTTGACTCACTAACTCTATGTTAAGATATACTTCTAACATATTCCCTACCCCTTTAACTTTCATTTAAACCAATGAATGAGTTTCAATCAGTCTAGAGGAGGAATTTTTAACTGTGTATGTCCTAGAAATAAAAAGTAAAATAAAAATAAAACAAGGTACTATAAACAGTTTTCACAACATATATATGATAGATAGAAAAGCCCATTTAAACCATAGCATAGTTAACAAACCAAAGAAACTTGGCATGCTGTTGCATGTACTAGGGAAGTTGAGGCAGGGGAGTTATCCAGAGCTCCAGACCAACCTGGTCTATGAACTGAGTTCTGGGTTAGCCTGGACTACAGTGTGAGATGCTCCAAAGTGGCAGAAAGCTCTTCCTTGTCCAGTGTGAGACCATGAGTAACAATAAAGCTTACATTGTTGCAGCCAATCCCCACAGGTAGCCTAGGCTAGACAACCTATACCATCAGGGTAGATTAGCTTTCCCTGTAGAACCATGTCTTTTATGTTTCTACTGTATTTCCCAATTTGTAGGCATTTGAAGAATACCCAAGTGGACGCCTTTATTAGATAATATATGCCCCAGCCTATAGCTTGGTGACATTTCATACCCAATTGCTCATACATTCCAGAATTCATTTCAGAGGCATGAAGGACAATCTATGCCAACATTTCCAAAAGTGAAGTCGGAAGATTCTAAGTTAAGGAAAACAAAATCAGCCAACTTTTAAGGCACTGAACTTGGGTTCTAGCCCTGCTGTGACCTCTGTGACCTGCCAGGGTTTCTGAACCTCTTCTAACAAAGGTAAAGGTCGTCTCCTTCGTAAAAGGAAGGCTGGCATTTTAGTTCTGCATAGCAACTTTTCCCTTTTGTCTTTTGTAAAGACAATAAAATGAATGGAGATTAAAAAACTATGCTTTTTAAGGAAAAGCTCACTATTATGAAGGCTTAAGTTCATAACTGCTGTTAGTATATCATCCTATTTTATTCTTGTGGTTCTTGTCAGGAGCCATCGAGGAAAGGGGACCTTCCTGGAGGCTTATGATGGCTGAGCTCTGAGAGGCAAGCTCTCAAGAGGCTTCATCTCTGGGTTGCTTCCTGCAGCTGATATGCCTTTCCGGTCATAGATGATCTAAGGGTTCCTGGGCATCACCCACTCTATTGAGCAGATTTCGTATAGATCAACCTAAAGATGAACTTTCATGAATTAATGCTGTTTAGATGAATTAATGATTTCATGGAATTCCTGATTTGATTCAAATCATTTTGGGAAGAAAGCTTTAAGATGGTTTTAGTTGTTTTGCTAGAAATAAGAAAGTTAGAATCAGGAATAGAATGTGCCCACTCCTCAGAATAGTAAGTAAAGACTGCATAATAAAAGATACAATGAGCTTTTAAAATTACACTAAAAAGAGAAAATAGGCTTGGGACAAATTTGTGTTCAAGGAAAAATATTCAGGTCCAAGGATGAAGCCACAGGTGTGCACTATGATCAGGCAAGGGCATGTAAAAACTTTGAACTTATAGTGAGCTTATCGTATAAAACACTGCATTGAACTTGTTACCGATACCTTTCCGTAACTCCCCTTTTATGTAACATTTTATCTATAAGGTAATTCTTTCTTAGAGAACTTTTTGTCTAAAAGTATAAAAAGTCTGACAGCAATAAAGGAAGGTGGTGCAACACACACATTTTCTGGTGTGTGTGTGTGTTGTTTGTGTGAGGGACTTCTCTCTGGTTCAAAAAGCAGTTAAGGAGCTCTGAGCCTCTTACCTGGCCAGCCAGGGGCTCCCCACTCACTCTCCAGAGAGAGGAGCACTAACAATAAACCCTTTCACTTAATTCTTGCTGCTGAAGAGCATGAGTTAGTCCACCAGGAACTGAGTTAGAGAGGGTTCTCAGTGCTGGTTCTCAGTGCTGGTTCAAGCATGGCATTAAAAAAGAGTTATTTTTTAAAGCATTTTCACAGCGCTTATTTAAGCACAGAGAGTTAAAGAGAAAAAGGAGCCTGCTGGGGGCCAGCTCTAGCTGTCCTTTCTGGTTGTCTCTTGAAGGTAGCTGAGGGGGAAGGGTGTCGTTGGGCTTGCGAGATATTTAGGGTTGCCTTTATTATAATAAAAAGTTTATCTGTCTTAAGTCTAAGTCACATTCCTATGGTAGCTGACCTGCCTGTCTGAGTTGTTCTGAGGCCAGAAAACTTCAAGTCTCTGGCCGTTAGCACCTCATAGTAAAACAGCAGGGGATTAGGTAAAGTCGCCTTTGCTCTGTCTCTGCAGGGACTGCTGCTCTAACTCCCAACCTGCTAGTTGAAGTCACCTGAAGAAAAGGGGACACTTTGAAAAGTGATTTTTAGGTTGTATTTCTAAATTCTTTCTAAAAACTTCTTCTCTTGCTCTCTAAAACCTTTTCCAAAAAAAGTTTTCTCTGAAAAAGTTCTTTTCCTAATCCTGCTCTCTCCTTCTGCTCTGATAGAAGGATGGCCTTGCTTTCCATACAATATAACCTTTCTTAGTCTTTTGTACCTTTTCTAGGAGAATAGATCACACGGTTTATCCAAGCATCCTTGTTGTTTTCAAAAAAGTTCCCTAGAAGTTCAAACATAAATTCAAATCATAAATTGAACAAGAAGTATACAATAGAGAATGTTTGCATGCATATCCATTAAGAGTAATTATTTGGCTGAACATTATCTGTCCTAGCTCTACAGGTTTATGGAGAGTTAAAGATGCAACTAAGTTATTAAAGTTTTGTATAGAAAAACCCAGTCAACATGTTATCTTATGTCCTTGCAAATATAATAAATCTTTGGTTCTCTTTTATGACCTTTGGTTAATTGTTTTATAACCTCTTGGAATGTGTTCTAAGTTGTAAATGTCTGCTTTCTATCTCAGAGGCAATTAAATTGAAGACTGGCAGAGTTCTCCTTGCAGTGTGATATCAGAAAGGACTTAATGGCAGTCCTATTATAAACGATCTTAATAATTACTAGTGTAATTTTAGGAATTCTTATAGAATCGTTGTTAAGAACTAAGACATCATCTACTTGTCTATATAGCATCACTATAAGACAGTAAGTACATCGTCCTTGATCTGCAGAAATCTGCTCAGAGGATAGGCTAATACCTAGTGATTGTTATATATGTTTAATAAGAACAGGAAAAGCACACTAATAGCAGGAATCTTTCCTCAGATGTAATCTTGGCCTTGCCTAAAGGAGTCAATCTGTCATAGCTTTATAGTCTATGATAGAGCTATCTCAGGAAGATCACCTGCTAGTTTTTAGCTTCTTTTAGATGGCTCCTGGCAGAAACCAGCAGTTTTCAGCCACAGAATAAGCAAGAGAGTGTGAACTTTCCAGAAGCCATCAGCTTCTAGCCCTCAGTACAGTTGAAGAGAGTTACAAGGCCAGAGAGCCATCAGGCTTTTGGCCTTCATTCAACTCCGTGTTCCACCTCAGCTCTGAACCCCAGAATGCTGGGGCTAGCCCCCTGCAGATTCCCTTTGATACAGTGAGAGTGTTATGAAGCAGATGATGACACTGTGATTGAGTTCAGAGGTAATGAGTGCAGGCTGGAGCCATCAGAATGCAAAGGCTCAGTGGGGAATGAGATTAAGAGAAGCAAAGGGTGGCTGGTGCTGCCAGGACCAGGCTGCCTCTCTGCAGAATCAGGATAAAGTGTGTGTGTGTGCTCACGCTCGCGTGTGCATTGGGGGTGAGGGGCTGATCTCCTAGACCCAGGACAGAGTGAAGAGAAGTCTCAGCCTTTTCCCCTCTCTCCCTTCCTCTTCTTCTACCCCCCAGAATGTAAGAAAATAAATGAGTTAGCAACAAGCTACAGACCCTGCTTTAGAACAATATTGATTTTATTATTACAATAATCTTTTGAGGCTAATAATGATGTCTGCTGGAAAGACAGATACATATGGGAAATAGATGAGGAGGCAGTAAATAGAAACGGAAAATGGAACAAACAGAGTGAAGTGAGGTGGCACATGCCTGTAATCACAACATCAAGATGCAGAGGCTGCATGTTTGCAAGTGGGAGGCCAGTGTCCGCTACATATCGTGTTCAAGACCAACTAGACCCACATAGCCAGACCCTTTCTCAAAAAAGCCCAAAGTCAGGATGTAGATCCTGGGTGTAGATGCTTGGCCTGCTTAGGGGCTACGGCACAGCAATGAGAGGAAACAAAGAAGGGAAAAAATGAAAAGAGGAGTTAAATATCTCGTGTGTGTGTGTGTGTCTGTGTGTGTATGTGTCTGTGTGTGTGTGTGTCTGTGTGTGTGTGTCTGTGTGTGTGTCTGTGTATGTGTGTGTGTCTGTGTGTGTGTGTGTCTGTGTGTGTGTGTGTCTGTGTGTGTGTGTGTGTGTGTGTCTGTGTGCAGTTCATAGCAGCCTTACATTTAGCACAGTGATTTACTATTGAAAAGTGCTATTGTCTGAGCTGTGGCCTGCAGCAGAAAGCCATGATGACTTACTTAGAGCAGACCCTCAGACCCTTGAGGTCACGATTGTTGACTGTTGATGTTCCCTCACAGAAGGATGGGGGTCTTTGCACCTGCACTTGACCTCTTAGGTCCAGAAGGTGCTAGGTTATTTAGAAGGTAGAGGGTTACCTGGAGAGGGTTTCCATCTATCCGGCCATGGGGAAGTTCTTGCCCATGCTGGGTGAGACTTTCCAGTGGTGTGGTTGGTTTGGAGTCATCTTCACCCCTGTAAGTAACCCCTCACCTGTAAGCCTTACAACCTTGCCTGAGCCAGAGACTGGGGAGTTGTACTTTGTTTTGTTGCTGAGAGCACATAAGGATGTGGGGGGCATTAGTGTTTTGTCTGACTTGTTTTCTGGACTGGATAGAAAACTTTTTTTTCTCAGGTTTTGAGTTTTGTGTCTCAAACACCTCCTAGGTAGCAGCAGAATCTAACTATTTGATTTGATTTATTTAAAGAAATTATGATAGTTAACATTATGGACATACAGCTAAAACCAGTTCATCACATCTACCGGTATGATGTTTCCAGTTACATAATCTCATCTGCTAATTAGCTTTGCTTTTCTTAGCATTTATTTTTAACTACCTTTTATCTTCCTTATAATAGGGTAACAGAAAAGTTTCTGGGCCATTGTTATGTATAAACCGGTGCACTAATTTTTAACTTTCAGTTTTCTTTCTCCTTTTGTTACAAGGAACTATGGAGGGGCTGTGAGACAGTTCAGCAGGTAAAGGCATTTGCCACCAAACCTAGCCACCTCCGTTTGGTCTCTGTGACCCACATAACTCCTGTTTGTTCTCTGCCTCTACACCTGTGCCTTGGCTTGTGTCCATACCTCCTTTCACACATGCATGCACATATAAACAAATGTGATTTAAAAAAAACTGCAGGAAGTCTGTTTCTATAACCTGATAAATTTAAAACACTTAGTGCTAAGAGGAAAAAGGAAATACCACAATTCAGTACAATTCAACCTAAATACAGTTAGCAAATATACAAAAATAATTGCACACATTGCTCTTAAATGCATATAAACACACTCACCAATTACTAGCATTGGATTTATGGTGCTAATTGATTCTTGAAAGCGATGCCCAGAGGTAGTCTGGAGGATGAGCGCAATAGGCTTCGGTTATATCTATAGTGCTTTAGGTTATTAAAAGATTAATGTGTTAAAGCTAGGCATAAATGTGTTTATTCCTTGTTTCTCTGTTATGTTTGCCACACTTCATAATCTGACTAAAGATCCCTAAATCTAATGTTAGTTCATAACATTTCTAAGGCACTGCAACCCAAGCTTATACAAAAGGAAACATCTTGTATTGGTCCAGATGTTTTTATTTGCATGTTTGACTCCCTTGTTGAAGGCAGTGAGTCCTCACAGGAAGTCCTATGGAGTAGTTTGCTTTGTAGCTGACGGGTTTTTGAGATGAAAGGTCCTCACAAATGAAGGGAGATCAGTGGGAAGCTCCTGGCTTAAATTGTTGTCTGAAAAATTATTTGATCTGCTTCCTCTTGGGGGGAGAGAAAGAACAGTGATAGCCTAGAAACAATATGATAATATGTTAATTCGTCTTAGCCTCTAGGTCGCCATGGCAACTGGACAGAAGTTGATGAGGGCTATTCGAGTGTTTGAATTTGGTGGACCAGAAGTGCTGAAGCTCCAGTCGGATGTGGTCGTGCCTGTTCCACAGAGCCATCAGGTGGATACAATCATTGCCATGGCTGACCAGAGCAGGGGCACAGTGAGCTACAGTTACTGAAACAGGGCAGTGTTCTCCTGTCTGTGTGAACCCTGAAAAAGTAAGGCACATGATACTTAGTGAAGTAGACACTTGAAAAAGAATAACTTCTGGCTACAAAGTTTCTGATGTGGAAAATCAGCTCTGTAGCATAATAACAGAATCTTACTGGTATCATGGGAGCTCTGCGTAAGTTCTGCTGGTGGGAAAGTAGTTTTCCTCTGCACCAATGCTCGCTCACATTATACTTAAGGGAATTCAGCTGTGCAATTTAATTGTCTCTAGTGACTTTTATCAATATCTTTTGGACTCAAGTTGTATACACTTATTAAGGCACGTTCTATATCCCTTAGTCTAATATCCTTTGACGGCCTAATATGATTTTTTAAAAATTTTATTCATAGCTCATCTTTCCAGGTTCATTTCTTATCACCCTCTCAGAGATTTTAATAATCTTAAGTTTACCCCGTTTCCCCAAGAGACTCTCACGCCATCTTTGTACATATCTCCCCAATGAGCAAGAGCTCAGACGGAACAGGAACCTGAAGATGGAGCTGATGCAGAGGCCATGGAGGAGTTCTGCTTGCTGGCTTGCTCCTCATTCTTGCTCGGCCTGCTTTCTTACAGCACCCAGGACCACCAGTCTAGGGGTGGCATGGCCGACAGTGGGCCTTACACGTCAGTCACTAATCCAGGCCTACCTATAGTCCTATCTTGTTTGTGCATTTTCTCAATTGAGGTCCCTTCCACTCAGATGACTATAGCTTGTGTCAAGTTGATATAGAATTAGCCAGCATAATTCACCTGTGGTGAGCTTGACGAACAAACACATTACTGTTAAGCCACAACCTTTCTTGTTCATCCCCAAGACCACAAATTAATGTCAGCATCACGTTATGAAATATTTTGCAAACTCAAAAAGTCCTGCAATCTTTAATAATTCAAACACTTTAAAAATCCAAAGTCTATGTAAAACTTAAAAACTTCAAAAAAGTGGAGCATCTTTTGGGTATATGCCCAGGAGTAGTGGTCTTCAGGTAGGGTTCTTACCAATTTTGGGAGGAAGCACCAGACTGATTTCCAGAGTGGTTGTACCAGCTTACAATCCCACGAGCAATGGAGGAGTGTTCCTCTTTCTCCACACCCTGAACAGCGTCTCAACCTTACTTCCTACTGCATGCAGACTTAGAACACAGGCTTGCTAGAGACAGGGGCTGGCTTGGTCTTGCTTTATTGTCTTGGTTTCTCCAATTCCATCAGTTTCCACACAGCACTATTGTAAGGCATTGTTTCAGTGCTCTGTGCAAACTGACGAGTGTTGTCATTACAGGTCCTAATCAAAGTCCACGCCTGCGGTGTCAACCCCGTAGAGACATACATTCGCTCTGGGACCTACAGTCGAAAACCTGCCCTACCCTACACTCCGGGCTCTGATGTGGCTGGGATCATAGAATCTGTTGGAGACAATGTGTCTGCTTTCAAGGTATCCCATTCTTAATTGTTTCTATTTAGACTGAGTAGCCTTTTCTGAAGCTGAACTTTATCTTTAAAGGCTTTGAGAAACACTGCACATTTGCTGGTACTTGGGGGATTCCTAGTCAAAAAGAAAGCCGTGGTCCCTTTGGTCTGATAGAAATGTGTGAGTGACGGAAACAAACAGGGAGATGACAGATGGACAGCTTTTGTCCTGCACAGTCAGGATGTTTTAATTTCCTTTCACAAAATAAAGGGAAGGTTAACTCTTTTGGAGGGTGATAAAAATGTGTGCATATGCCAAGACTCTGCAGTTTTGGAGTCCAAATTAGGACTATGATCGCGGCTGTCCTTACTCTTCTGCCACAAGACATGCCTGGTGTGGGTAGTGCCTTTGTAGCATATTTATAATACCTTCTTTCCTCATAATTTCTCAACCTGCTTAACCTTGGCACCATATTTGTCAAAATTGGGCTGAATTAGAGAAACTTAACTTGCCCCTGTGCAGGGAGTGGGCAGATTCCTGCAGCTTTTTGCTTCTCTGTCTTAGCATTCTGGTTTCTGTCCCCACAGCATCTCTAGATGGTTTTTGTCAATGCCACTGATGGTCTCTAGACTCCCAGAGTGAATGGACCCTTTTGTGTTATTATCTGTCTTAACTTCACAGTGACATTTGGAACTCTCAGTCACTTAACATTTTCTTAAACAAAACCAAAACCAAAATCCAACATTCACTTTGGTTTCTGCCACACCGTCTGTCTTGCCGTCCTTCCTCCGAGCGTCCTTTGTTTTATGCTTGCTCTTTGGATTTTCTCCCAATCCTGTTGCCTCTAGCCTTCAATCCCATCAGACCTCTGTTCTTCTTTCATTCTTCTTTCACAGTAATCCACAGCCACAGGTAACCTCTATTTCCTTTCCCATACCCAATGTCTCTAGCTTAGAGTATTCAGCTAAGAACTGGTACTGTCTACAGTGTACTCACATCCAAGCCCAGTTTGTATGTTACAGTAGTGACTCTTGAGTGCTTAATAGTCCTGTGCATCTAGCTGTTCCCTTCCTAGACAGAGCAGGTGTATGATATATCCATCATTACAGACTCTTCTCTTCAGGAAGGGCTGTGTCCTTCTGGTCATCCCTCAGTATAGAGGGATATTAATTCAGCAACATGATCACTCTGGATGAAATACAGACATGCCCTTAGCACACACCTTCGGTTTCTCTGGCTGGGCCAGATAGGCCCTAAGTATGAAATTTAATCCCAAACAATGAAGGCAAAGTTAGTTTGCAGAAGGAAGCACCCATGTTTGAAAGTGATGTCTGATTGAGTGGCAGAAAAGTAATGAATCAGAAAGATTTGACAGAATAGGATATGCCCAACTCTAATGAGAACCAAGAGGAAAGAAAGGTGACTGAAGAGAGAGCAGCAGCTGGGAGTGAGGGGAAGCAATTGTATAGAAACAGGTTGCAGAGACAGAAAAAAAGCTAGACACATGAATACAGAACAAGCCAGAGAATGAGAAGGAGCCAGATTAGAACATATTGCCAGTTAGTATGAGGCCAAGCAGGGCAGTTCAATCCAAAGTTGAAAGAAACCTTAAGTCAGTCAGCATTTGAATAGCTGAGTTGACCAGTCAGCCAGAACCAGAATGAACTAGAAAGGGTGAGCTTATTCTGCAATATGTCATAGGCTGAAAACATTCTAGGTCTAGACTAGGCTCAGGTTAGCAGCTGGAAATTACCTCGGGTGAATAAAACTTACATTTGTACCCTAGGAGGCCCTTCCTCGGTCTATCAAAAGCTGAGATCATCTGTGCCCACTGAGGTCGTCTTGGTGACACCTGCTGTTTGAGGCTCATCTCAGTTCTGGCACCACTCTCCCTCTCCTTTCCCTGTGGTTGCTATCTGTAGCTTAGTTCAGGTTGTCTCACCTATTGAAGTAACCCAGTGACCTGGAGTTTATAGACATATGCTACCTTCTCTCCTGCTCCTGGGCTCCTAACTCTAGAAAGCTTCATCTAGCTCTCACATCTATTGCTTATGGGCTTTGGTGTTGATGACTGTGAGGTGGGACTGTTGCAACTCCTTACACTCTTGTCTCCCTCTCCTTCTCTGCTGCTGCTTTCTTCAGAACTGAACTGCTCTTCTCTGTGCGCCCCCTGCTCTCTCAGGGCTGGGTCTGGGTCTGAGTGTGCGTGTGCATCTGCGTGTGCCTGTGCCTGTGTCTGTGTCTGTCTGTGTCTGTGTCTGTGTCTGTGTCTGTGTCTGTGTCTGTGTCTGTGTCTGTGTCTGTGTCTGTGTCTGTGTCTGTGTCTGTGTCTGTGTCTGTGTCTGTGTCCGTGCTGTTTCTGCTACTTGGCAGGATGGCTCTGAAGCATAAATACAGCTTCTGAGGCTCCTGGACCCCTGTTTGGTTCCTTTCCACGTTATTTCTGGCAGCGACTGTGTGCTGCATATACGATACCTACCTAC
The DNA here is from genome assembly GCF_978045245.1 of Mus caroli. Lineage (NCBI taxonomy): Eukaryota > Metazoa > Chordata > Mammalia > Rodentia > Muridae > Mus > Mus caroli. The sequence continues at coordinate 5,302,133 of NW_028227258.1, read as the reverse complement.
TATTTGGAGTATGCACTGAAGTTTCCAGAAAATAACCCCCCATCCCATGTTAATATTTGCAGCGCCTGGGCTACATTATCTTGGTCTGTCTTTAGGCCCTGCTAATAGTCATCCATTGCTCACCTCTTTGTTTGACCTAATATCCATCTTTGTGACTATTAGCTAAATCCTTTGGGACTGCACACATAGACCACAAACTTCCACCAACCCCAATGCTAAGATTATCATCAGACACCATTTGAAGCCTATAGCAGCAAATTCTTTGCTTTCCTGTAACTCCCTCCCATGATATTTCCAGGAATGCATTTGAAAAGGGCCTTGATTTATGCCTGCCTTTGTTCTTTTACTTAGTGAACCTGTTAACACTTGGGAATACAGCATTTGAGCTGACTTGAATCCCTGCACCCAGGCTATGGCTGCAGAATAAGCCCTACTCCCTTTGCGGCAAGAGCGATGGCTTGCATGAGCAGGAGGAGATGCTCGGCCTGGCTCAGCATTTGCTCTTAGCTGCCTCCTTTGCCCCCAGGCTTCCTTCATTGTTTCCTATACATCTTCTTCTAAAGATGTAGGCCAGGTGTTCAGATGGCCAGCTTGTCCATGGCCAGAGTGCAGCAGGTGACCATTAACAGAGTGCTTTGTGTCTTGCTCTGAGAGGTAATGGGATCTGCTTGGTTCTTCATACTATTTTGACTTGTTGTTTAGTTGGAGGAAACTATGGTATCCTCATCTGTTCTGGGGATGAGCACACATCTTCCCGGGGTCACCGTGATGCTTATGTGGAAGGACACAGCACTGAGCTCAGGAAGTGCTCAGCTGAACTGCTGTAGCCTTCCCAGTGTCCTCATGCAGCTGAGGGGTGTCTTCTGGTGTCCTTGTCTCCTTCAGCGCTTCTGTTCTTATGGTTCCTCTTGATAGAGATTCACTGTTACAGCTGTGCTTGTGAGACACTGAGCTGGAGACATCCACATGGAAATGATGATTTCTCAGTGGAAGCTGGCACTGTCAAGGTCCCAGCCATCTTGGAATGAGTGTCTCTTACCGTAAGCTGGCACTGTGAAGGTCCCAGCCGTCTTAGCCCAGTTGGAATCTCTTTTTCAGAAAGGCGACAGGGTCTTCAGCTACAACACCGTCTCTGGTGGCTACTCGGAATTTGCTCTTGCAGCAGATGACACTGTCTACCCCCTGCCCAAGACACTGGACTTCAGGCAGGGGGCCGCCCTGGGGATCCCGTACTTCACGGCCTGCCGAGCTCTGTTCCACAGGTGAGGTGGCACTCTGAGTTTACAGCCTCTCTGCCTGGACTGTGTATGGCTGCTTGCTGCTAGCCATTTGCGATTAAGCATTCGGGGTCATGCCAATCACAGAGGACACAGACGTTTGATCATTTTGAGAAGAAAGAGAAAATTAGTCCTTTGAATGAAGATCATTTTCACAAAACATGGGAGTCAGGAAGGAGATAGGAGACTCTGAGGAAAATGTGTATCTTTGTCTTGGTCACTGTTTTATTGCTGTGAAGAGACACCATGACCATGGCAACGCTTACAAGGGAAAGTGTTTAATTGGGGGCTTGCGTACAGTTTCGGAGGTGTAGCCCATTATCAGCATAGCAGAGAACGTGGCAGGCATGATGCTGAAGAAGTAGCTGGGAGAGATATCCTGACCCACAGCAGCGAGAATGAGCCTGGGCTTGGCTTGGGTTCTTGAAATCTCCACGCCCAACCCAGTGACACTTCCTCCAACAAGGCCACACCCACCCCACTGAGGCCACACCTCCTAATCCTTGTAATCCTGTCAAATAGTGCCACACCCTGGTCACTGAGCATTCAAACATATTAGCCTGGGGGGCTGGGGAAGCATTCTTTTGTTGATTTTTGAGACAGGGTATCTCTATGAATCCCTGGCTGTCCTGCAACTCACTCTGTAGACCAGGCTGGCCTCAAAGCCAGAGCTCTGCCTTCTGAGTTCTGGGATTAAAGGTGTACACTACCACCTGGCTAGGGGACCATTCTTATTCAAACCACCATAGTGCTACTTTTCTATTACTGTGACAATGACCCCATGACCAAGGCAACTTATAGAAGAAAGAGGATATATCGTCTATATCAGGCCTTACGATTTCATATATCATCTATATCAGGCCTTACAGTTTTAGAGGGCGAACTATGGTGGAAGCAGGCCTTCAGGCATGGTGCTAGAGCAGTATCTGAGAGCTTCCATCTGAACCATAGCTGTGAGGCAGAGAGTGGGGGAGGAGAAAAGGGAGGGAGAAGAAGAAGAAAGAGAGAGAGAGAGAGAGAGAGAGAGATCTTTTTAAACTGCCAAACCCGCCCTCAGTGACACTTCTCCACAAAGCCACACCTCCTAACCCTAAACTGTCCCACCCTGGAGACCAAGTATTGAAATGCATGGACCATCCTCGTTCTGACCGCCATAGTCTTAGAGGAGGTTTTGATTTACTTCTTTTTCTGAAGGATCAGACAGACAGACGTGGTTGTGTTTAGAACCAAGAGGGAGGATGCAATGGAAGAGTAGAGGGATACAAATAGACCCTACATAGAGTTTAAATGATGAACTGAGATAGTGAATATCCAAACATGGATGGATAAAGGATGGAAAGGACTCCAATCCCAGGCAGCGACGGGCTTCAGAGTTTACAAGAAAGCCCAGCCATGAGACCTAGTAGAGTAAAGATGTAATTGTGGGAACATTTGTAGGTAGGAGACAGGATGTTGAAGAAGCCACCGGGAAACCATAAACAGGGATTGGAGCTAGTGTATTCTCATTCCAGAGTGAACAGATTCCCCCCAAAGGAGCCGTCTACCATGTCCCTGGGATGAGCTGGACCATAAGGCACCTAGTGGTGAAGGAAGGTTCATGTGTTTGAGCAGGGAAATGCTCCCCAGTATGGGGTGGTGTCTGTTCCTAGCATTCAGAGTCTAAAAGAATGTAGTAGTGTAGCACAGGAAAAAAGCCTGGGCATTTTAGGGTGTGGCCTGGGGGTCTTGGAGACTCTGCACAGCCTTGTTAGGAACCATTCAGAGTTGATTTTTAGAGGTGTGGAAAGGCAAGGCGTTGCTATTAGAACTGGTCAGAAGCAGCCCACCTGCTGCTACCCGAGTAATCCTGGACCACAGGATAATGGCTGATCTGCAGCAAACTGCTTGGGGACACTTGGGGATTTCTACCCTTGGGGACATATGAGCACGAGGGACTCCAGTTCCAGTTCACAAGTTCTACCAACACACAGGGACGGTAGCCTAAGCATTATAGTGTGATCCCCGTGCCCAACACAGCCTCAGGCAGGTGACAGATACCCAGTGGCATATCCCCAGTGGGTACTGCATAGACAGTCTGTGTTCATTGCAGCCGTGGGGGCCATCATTGAGTCTTGGGGTGAGAGGACATTTGGCTCCATGTTAGGATGCAGCATCTCTTTGGGTGTTAACATAAGCAAGGGTAGAAATCCCTCACCGATGATGGGATGGCAGCTCCTGGCTCTTCTGACCAAGAGCATGATTGCACCTCTGCTTTTTTCCTGCAGTGCCCGTGCTCGAGCTGGGGAAAGCGTTTTGGTTCATGGGGCCAGTGGAGGAGTGAGTATCCATTCTTCAACTTTGTATTCAAGCGAGCATGGAGTTATGGGTCTCACGTGATAGTTCTTGAAATCTCTGCACCATTTAAGTTTTCAATTTTAAAAATTTATTCTCCAAGGACTTCATTCATGCACTCTGTGTGACTGATTTTATCTCCCAGTATGCCCTTCCCAACTTCATGCTCTGTTCTTCTTCTTTTAAAATAACCCACTGTGTCTAAAAATCAGTGGTGCCCAGGTGAGAATCCGTCTGCAGGAGCTCAGGGTGCTCTTCCATCCCCAGCAGCCAGCAGTCACTCCTCCCTGGGGCAAGGCCTTGGGAGCCTGTCACCTGTCCATGCTGGGCTTCTGACATCGTACATGATGAAGTCATTTTGAAGAGCTGCACCACTCCCACCCACCCCCACCCCCCTTAATGCCACGAGGCTTTAAGATGTAGCTGCTAAGTAGAATCCGTGGCTGATGCATTTCTTACTTAATAAATTCAGCAGACCACCTCATAAAACAATGAAAGTGGTAGGTTTTCCACCTGTACTGGGAGTGCACCAAGACTGGCCTTGCCTCTGCCTTCACGTGGCATAGTTCTTAGAACTATGTGGCCTTTTAAGCTGTTCTAAACATTAACAGTAGTTGTTCCGTATTCCTTTAGGTAGCAAGATAAGGCTCATTAAACCTCTCATCCGGTGAGTGGTCAGCTTTCCTGCTATCCGGGTTCCCTATTGTGCCAACAGGCTCACACTTTGATGGTAACCGAAGGGTGCACGGTATATAGCTGTGTCCTCAACATCACAACCCAAGGCTGAAAGTGTTACTAGATGGGGAAAGGACCTAAGCCCTCTAAGGAATTCCAGGCCTAGCATTGTCAGACTCCTCAAGCATCTCACTGCTGGTCATTCTGGAGGGAGCATGGAGGAGAAGCCAGAGCTGTGCATTTGGAATTCACTAAGCCAGCACAGAGAGACACTGCAAATGCTGGAGACAAAACCAAGGGCCTGTGGAGGGATGGCTCACCTCCAGGGAGCTGGGTGTTCTGGGGACCACATGGAAAGGAGTAACTCATTACCCAGCATGCCCCACAAAATGATGATGGCGTCCTGACAGTATGGCTCTGCCTCTGACAGTGGCCAGGTAACTCAAAAAGTCAGGCTGCCGTGTGTGTCTACAGAGATGAGCTTTCTTATGCCACATCTGGCTTCCTCAGCGAGTCAGAGATCAATCTGCAGGGATTTCACGCATCAGACTATTTACCAAAGAAAGCCCAAAGTTGTCTCTGTAGGGCTTGAAAAGACAGCTAAACTCATTGTTAACCATCTCCAAAGGCTGGTTTTGGATGAGTTCAATTTAATCTAATAACCGAAGGTTTGAAACACACGTGTTTATTTAAATTGCTATGGTTGTTCTAAGAGCCTTGTGCTCTGTAGAGAAGAGAGATGTTCGTACAGTGGAGAGAGAGGGTTTAGAGGAAATCCCTTTACACTCCTGTAGAAAGCCCTGCCACTTCAAAGGGATTGGTTTGCTTTTTTAAAAGGTAAAATCCAAACTGCTGGGTTTTGGAGCTGGCTGAGTCTGCTAAATCCTGGCTGGACGGGACAGGCTGGCGGCCCATGTGTGAATCGCCTCTGATCCTACTGCCCTATCAGAGGGAGACAGAACACTGGCTTTTGCCTGGCTTGTGTTTGTGCTTTCCGTCCTCATTTAATCCACATTCTTGCTGGATTATGTTGTGGGTTTAATATGGCGTGGATTTGCGAACATAGCCATTGTCCCAGTATATTGGTGGGTGAGTCTCATTTTAGTGTTCGTGAATAGATTGGAGAGAAATAACTGGCAGAAAATGCCATGCAATCTCCTGAAAAAATATTGTGAGTCTAATCATTGGCAAGAAAACAGTAGCCAGAACCCTTTAGAAAACTGAGAGACTATGCTCAAAGGAGAGCTTTAGGTGACATGTTTGCATTAGGTCTGTGCCTTAAAATGTGATTTTATTAGCATCGTAGTTTTACTAGAAAGGTTCAGTTATTGGGGTCAACTGCAGTGACCCCACAGTACATTGCTCCTCCTGATTGGCTGGCTGTATCCTTCCTTACATAGGGTCCGGCATACTTGCTTTGGTTAGATTATAGAATGCCTGGCAGAGCCTCATCCACTGCATGGGCCTTCAGTCCATGGGTTGCTTCAGCCCAGGAGGGGCAGGGCTGCCGCTATCCAGTGGGTTTCTCGAATTTCCCACTATAATTATTTCTCCTGCCTTACCCAATTCTATTGGCCTTCCAGATCATAGTTTCTTTACTTTTAAATTGAGTTTTTTACATTTACTTTGTTTGTCTGTGCAAGCTTGTGCTGATCAGAGGACAGTTTGCCTGACTTGGTTCCCAGATGGTTGCTGACTTTTGGCTTGGTGGAAAGGAGCCCAGCCTACGACCCTGTCAGTTAATGCTCTGTGTGAACTGCGTTGGGTTAGAATATTCAGCTTTAAAAGGATGGTCTGGTATGAGAGGAGACATGCTCAAAGTTGGCCTCTGGCCTCTACATGTACACTGGGCACATATGGCAGCATACTCACATGCCCCGCCCCCCCCTGAATCCTTGATTTTTAAAAACTACTAGTGAATCGCTGCCTTGAGTTTCATTGAAAAATAATGCACTAAATTTTGGCTAAGGAGTAAAATAGAATTTTCAACAATTTCTGAAGTAGGCCCAAACATGCCTGCCACTTTAACATTTATATAATTTGATAAATATTACCCTTGATGCTCATAAAGTCAAGAGTAATGGGTCAGACTCTGAGATTGCTGATTCATATGTATGTTTCATGTGTCTATAATACCTAATATACAAAATCCAGATAAACAGTGGTCTGGTAGAAAGTGTTGAAGAAGTCCTGGTCTGCATTTGAAACTGATCCGTAACAGGAAATAACAGCCAATCATGGCAGCTCATGGTTGGAACCCAGCACTTGCAGGGACTAAGGCACCATGAGTTCAGGCCAGCCTGGGCTACATAATGAGCTTACAGGGACTAAGGCACCATGAGTTCAGGCCAGCCTGGGCTACATAATGAGCTTGCAGGGACTAAGACACCATGAGTTCGGGCCAACCTGGGCTACATACTGAGCTTCTCAGAAGAAAAAGAAGTTTCTGAGCATTTATTTTCTTTTCAAGAAGTGAGTGCTTTTCTCAATTTGACTCTGAATAAAACTGGGGATAGAAAAACCTTAATACAAACCGCTGTGGGAAAGGGTTTTGTTTCCAATGAAGAAAGAGGGTAAATAGCTGAAGTTAGAAACTCCATGCCCTGCTCTGGGCCAGCAGTCATCTACAGGGTCATTTTACACCATCTCGACTTCCTGGCTGTATATTTGTCAGGTCTAGCAGGGTCTTTGCCTGATTCCAGAGTCTAAAGCTGCTGCCACTCCTTGCGAGCTTAGGCTCTCCACACCACCATGGCTCTCAGTGTTGTCCAGAGCCTCTACCTTGCCATGACCTTGGCCATCAGTCTCCACTGGGCCGTGAGCTTGGTCCTTGAGCCACACCATCCTTCTTGATGCCTTTTGAGCACCCCGAGCGTGTTCCCACTCTACCCTTCCCTTTACCACCTGCACCCTCGGGACAGGGATTGCCTGGATTTCCCCTCTACCCCCACTCCCACCCCTTTTCTCCTCATTTTGTCCAGGTCACCTTTCCTGATGGCTTAGACAGCCCCTCTCCATAGCTCTAACCCTGGGTGTTTTGGTGGTTTTCTTATTTTCCCCAGTACTTTCTGTTGACTTCACTCATTTGTTAATTCACATCACCTGTTTTCTCTTTGGAATGTAATTTTTTTTTTTACATTAAGTCCATGGGCAGAGCCTATATCTCTAACTTACACAATAGAGGCCTTATGCTTGTTATAAAGAATGTATTATTTAATTGGTTAAATAAAGCCAGGGAGAAGCGTCAAGGCAATCTTTAAAGGCTGTACCTCCTGTACAAAGAGTGTATTAGCAGCTGCCCTGCTGCAGTAGTTAATGGTCATGGGCTGCAGTGTGGCTTGTCCTGCTACAGTAGTTAGTGGTCATGGGCTGCAGTGTGGTTTGGCCTGCTCTGCTGTATGAGACTTGCTCAAGGCTGATGTATTTCAGAGCTTACAGTTCCTCATCGGCATAGCACTGACAGTGATGGAGAACTCAGCAAGCTCTGTGAGGTATGCTGAGCACGGCATTGGGAGAATGATTCTTTCCTTCAGGAAAGTTCAACACTAGAGCAGCGGTCCTCAGCCTTCCTAACGCTGTGACCCTTTCATACTATAATGACCCCCAACTGTAAAATCATTTTCATTGTTACTTTATAATTGTAGCTTTGCTACTGTTATGAATTGTAACATAAACATATGTGTTCCTGATGGTCTTAGGTGACTGTTGTAAAGGGACCATGACCCATAGGCTAAGAACCACTGCACTAGTGAGATCCACACTTCCCTGTGGGCACTGGCTGCTTCCAGGGAATGTGGAGACTATGTGATGTCAGGGTTATGTTTTGTCTTTCAGGTTGGATTGGCTACATGCCAGATTGCCAGAGCTCATGGCTTAAAGGTTTTGGGCACAGCTGGTTCTGAGGAAGGAAAAAAGCTTGTTCTGCAAAACGGAGCCCACGAAGTGTTTAATCACAAAGAAGCCAACTATATTGATAAAATCAAGGTACACTTTTCTACAGTTTAAGAAGGTCAAACTTTGCTTCTGGGAGACTCACTTGGCTTTAAAAATAAGTCACTTTAACAACTGCCTTCTTAATGAGTTAACATGATTTTGCTTAGTAAGTAACATTGTTTCTGTTTTCATATCTATATGTTCTCTCACCCCTATACATGTTTTAATTGATTTAAAAGAACAGGCATCTAGTTTGTCCAGATTTTGCTGTCATGCTTGTAATACGCTTATGTATTAAATGAGACAGAGCCTTTCTAAAGTCAATTGAAAGATCCCGTTGTAAATAAAGCTTGCAGCTACAAGATGCTCATAGTGCAGTTGTTAAGGATGTGAAATTCCCATTGCACTCGAGGTTCCCAGAATTACAAACCAGATGTACCTATCCAGGAAAGATGCTGCTTGCTAATGGGGTCCTTGGGGAGGGATTACCACTATTCCACCCACCACAGTGAGGCACATTCAGTTAGTGTTGCTTACCATACAGTTCACACAGGATCTTATCTGTCTGTCTGGTTTGCCTGGCAAGTGCTCAGCCTTTGACTTCTGTCCACCGCTCACCTGAATCCTGAAGTCCTTATTTATATATCACTGATAATGGAACCAGCACTCACTCCCTTGCTCATCCTCAAAAGCACTGTCCTAAGGTAGGACAATGAGAATTTTGCAGGCATGGAGTGCCTTAAGGAGGTCAATATCCAAGGAAGAAGAATGTGTGCATGGGGGTATTTCCACCATACCACCTTGCCAAAAAAAAAAAAAAAAAAAAATGCCAGTCAGAGCTCTGACCTGTGCCATGCAGAAGGAGCTGGCTCCTGGTGCTCAGTGCTGATGCGGTTCTCAGGCGTGTCTGAGCTGAGAGAAGACTGGTTACTGGGGAAAATTGCTGCTTGTTTCTTCAGCATATGACTTTAGGCCACAAGGGTGACTCCTTCACTTACCTGCTGGCTTCTGCTTTTTCTTGATCTCAGGAATCTTCTTCAGGTCTCTCCACTCCGCTCTCCTCTCCCATCCCCTCATCCCCTCGTCCCATCTCTTCTTCCCATGCCTAACTTCTAGAAACACCAGGCTTCACTGCTCCCTTGCCCCTCTCTCCCAGTGCAGCTCTGCCTGTGTGTGCTCTGACATTCACAGTGGCTGCGTCTCTGGTGAGTGGAGAGTTCTTGTGTCCAGGCTGCTCTGTGTCTGTCCTTATCCTAAGGAGCGTGAGATCTTGATTGGATCTCTTGAAACTGTCTGTCTCCCTGCTCACTGGCTTCACTGTTAACCTTCTCCTGTCTTCCTGCACACTGGCTTTACTAGTAACCTCCTCTTCTTCACATTATTTTATGTTGTGTATCTTTGTGTCTGTGTGTCTTTATGCCCTTTGTTGGCTCTATCGCCTGAGTTCCATCTCTGTGTCACTAGCCTAGCAGTCCTTGGCACTCACCTGTTACCCTGACAGGAACCCTTATATCATTGTCTATGGCTGTTTTCAAATTGTGTGTGTGTGTGCGTGTGTTAAGTGTGTGTGTGTGTGTGTGTGTGTGTGTGTGTGTGTGTATGTGCATGTGCACCTATGCATGGATGTGTGGAGGGCAAGGGTTCACCTTGATGTCATCCTTTGTCACCTCCACTTTTTTTCTGAGACAAGGCCTCTCAGTGAACCTGGAACTCACCCCTCCCTGGAGACTTCCTGGCTAGCAGGACCGGGATCTATGCATCTCTGCCCCCAGCTCTGGGATTCCAGCTTCCTCTGTGGTGCTGGATCTGGAGAAGCCTGTGAGCGGGCACTTTACCCTGTGCTGTCTCCGCATGAGCTTTGCTTATGCCCATTTAAATCAGCTTCTCCTGGCTGCCCTCCAGTCACCCACCCCCTTTACTCTGCCAGTTTCACCCCTTGACAAGGCTCTCTCCAGTTCCTGTCCTCTGTTATTTAAGCCTCCGTTCCCCCTGGCCTGATGAGTGTTACTGAGCTCAGAGTTGCTCAGTCCACTCTGTTCCTAGAGATACCTGTCCCTTTAAATATCTGTACCAAGAAATAACTGAAATGGAGCTCTGTTCAAAGAGGAATTTTAACTTTCCTGTCTGTTGTTGAGCTTCTAGTACCTAAAACACTGAATTAATGAACACCTGAAAAATAAAACCAAACCAAAACCCAAATACGGAGTTCTTTACCTAACATGCTGTTCTGCATGTTTTGCAGCCTGTAATAGTTTGCATTTTCCTCTTCCCACAACGTTGCAGTGTGAGGAAGCATTCCCCAAAGGCCCTTGTGTGTCATTTTTCCTTCATTTTCCTACATCAATTACAGTGCCTGGTTTAAGTACTCATTACTTAGAATGTTATATACATCTAATGCAAAATAATTATAACATTGCTGGATCTTTAAGAACCAGTTTAAAATGTTGAGAACCAACCCAACAGTGCAGACAGAAAGAATCAGTATATCAAGCAAATGATAGACCACCTATAACACAACTTGATATGCACACAGGCAGACATACACACCACACCCACCCACAAATACACATCCACAGCCCCCAACCCCCACACAGGTACCCATCCGAACACCACAGATATCCACTCATAGACACGCACGCACACGCGCGCACCACACACTAATCCATACAAATTTGACCTGACCACGGTATCGTATCCAATGTTTCTGAGTTGGTACAGTAGAGAGTGTGACTGGTCACTTTGTAATTAGATTACTTTAAAACATGCACTGTTGGTTCTGATGTGTGCTTTAGAGAAGTGGTTTTACCAACTCTCGCCTTCATCTTGTTCTTTTATCACGCAGACGTCTGTTGGTGACAAGGACCAGGGGGTTGATGTGATTATCGAGATGCTGGCAAATGAGAACCTTAGCAATGATCTGAAGCTTCTGTCCCACGGAGGACGGGTCGTTGTAAGTATGACCTCAGCACCGTGACTTTCACCAGGGCTCAAGCTCGGTTTACAGCAACCTTCAACTGTGTACCTGTTGTTTCCATGGTAGGTTGTTGGCTGTCGAGGTCCCATTGAGATAAACCCAAGGGACACCATGGCAAAAGAAACAAGCATCACTGGGGTCTCTCTCTTTTCAACCACCAAGGTAAGGAAGGGATGGTTCTGACTGTGCTAGACAGCAGACTGACAGTTTAAGTCATGCCAAGCTAGGTCACCTGACTGGAGAGGTGGCTCGTGAGAGCTGCAGTATGGAGAGGGAGCACTAGTCAGTTACAGCTGTGTCAAGACGGTATTTCGTACACTAGCACTGTCCCAGGCATATGCGAATGACAGAGAATTCAAGTGTGGATCTGGGAAAACTGCCAATCTTCATACTTGCAAGGGGACCTTTTGGGTCATGTGGTCCACTGCCAAGAAACAAATAACTATAATAAACACACACTTTTGTTTTTTTCCAATCCCTTTCCTCTAGGAGGAATTTCAACAATTCGCAGGCATTCTCCAAACAGGAGTAGAAAAAGGTTGGGTGAAACCTGTGATAGGTTCTGAGTATCCGTTGGAGAAAGCAGCCCAGGCCCACGAAGATATCATTCACGGCAGTGGGAAGACGGGGAAAATGATTCTCCTCTTATGAGACCTGTGTCACGAGGACACCTTCTTCCTCAAGTCTCTGCTGCACCATCTTTAAACAGTGTTATTTGATTGAGGTTCATGTATTAAAAACACGACTTTAGGGAGTAGACACAGTGAGTGACGTAATTGCAGAGAGCAGGTGTGCCCAATGGGGTCTGCATGCGTCACAAAACTCTTTTGTTCCTTTTTCTTCATTTTCTTAGTTTGGTTGGATGTTTTTGTTTTGTGCTTGAGACGGGATCATTCTCTGTAGTTCATGCTGGCCCTGAACTCACAGTGATCTTTCTGCCTCGGCCGTCCAAGTGCTGGGATAATCACTAGTCATGCACACTACCACACACAGCTTCATCTCAGACCTTCTTGTCTGATTAAGTTCATACCTTTGAATAAAATGTACAAGTTCAAAATGGTCCTCTACTGACCTTCCTGGGCTCCCAAGCCTGCTACTCTTTAGGGAGTCACCTGCCCCCTCAGCCATGGCTGTCTTGGGCCCTGAAGACTTCCTGGGCTGAAAAACATCCTTTTAAAACTAATGTCATCTCAGTCTGTAAGCTTCTGGGAAGGGCAAAAATGAGCAACACTTGGGAGACCTACCAGTCAGTTTTCCTAACATTTTTGAGAATATCAGAATACTGCATGCCGGTCACCAGCCACCTATAGTCTGGGAGGTCAGCAGCCTTATCCTGGGTCTGTGGTCTTCAGAACAGTCACCCATCAAATGCTTCATGGTCACTTACAGTTTGCTGTATATGTGGCATGAGTCTCCTAGTTTCACTTAAAATTGTAAGTTCACAAATTTAACACATTAAGAACTGTCTGCTTTGGTTTTCATAGTATCTTAACCTGGAGTAAATTGTGTAGAACACTGAAGCCCTTGTCTGTCTCGTGTGTATAACACAAACCTCATTTCTGCATAGCTCCTGACCCTGTGTCCTTCTTACACCTGCTCGATCCTGGAATTCTTTTAGACTAAATGGAAGGACAGCCTTTTAGAAATCTCACACCAGCATCATGTCCAAGGAGGTAGTGGTCGGTTACTCACTTTTAGTAGTGGTTGGTGACTCACTTTTGGTGTGCTTTTCTTCACATCCTCCCATTTCTACACCCCGCCCCCACCCCCACCCATTTCCACATCCTTCTGTTTCACATTGTGTGGTGGATTGTCTTGTTTCATTTGTTCTGTAGGTAGAGTAGCAGGTTGTAGTCTGAAGATGGACCCTTGCTAAATAGTGAGTAGACGTCATTCCTCATGTATTTGGGGGATAGCCACTGATGGCTTGAGGTGTTTGCTGTAATCATAGCAGTTTAGCTATTAACATGGTCTATGCTCAGCCACCATTTATCTTACTGGTTAACTGTCCTATAAAATAACACTTTAGCAAAGTTTCAGGGAGACAATATCTTATATCCTTAGAGTGGGGCTGTAAGCACTTCCTACATGGAGGGCTCTTTCTTGTGTAAAAAGATAAAGATGTGATGATTGAATGAACAGCTTGACCTGTCTGCACACTTGCCTTGTGAATGGGAGCTAACACACACAGACCCCATGAACTGTTGTTGATTGGTTCTAATGCTACTTGTGTCCCCCAAATTACTGGAAACATCTGCATGTAAGATGCTGAGGGTCCCTGCCCCCACCTGGTTCTGATTGGCAAACAGAGTTGCTGATGGCCATTGGCTGGGCAGGGAGACAGAGGTGGGACTTTAGACTTTGCAGACAAAGGAACTCAGGGAAGAAGAAGGATTTAGTGCTGCCATGTCAGGGAAGCAGAAGGACCAGGCTTGAGACTGCCAACATGTAAGAGTTGGGAATCATGGCTTGCCCAGGAGGGCTGTAGGCCTAGGTACGGGGCAGCCAGGATGGAATATGGGTTTTAGTAAGTAATAATTCCAGAATATCAGAGGAGAGAGTGTGCTAGCAACATGGAGGGTTGAAGTGGTTTAGCCATTGGGCTATTTAATGCATATTGAAATAAAAGGCTGTGTGTGTGTGTGCGCGCGTGCGCGCATGTCTATGTCTGTGTGTGTGTCTGTGTCTTTCATTCGAGAATTCACAACACTGGGGCAGTAACGAGGAACTCACACTACTGCTGCCAAGAGAGTAGAATGAATTAATCTACTACTGCTACAATGAACAGCTTGACCTGTTTGCACACTTGCCTTGTGAATGGGAGCTAACACACACAGACCCCATGCTACTTCACAGTCACTGGTCTGGGTCAGTTACTTTTGAGGGCAAAACTAGGCATACTTTGAGTTAATTGTCAGGTTTAACATGCCACAGCATGGGGTGTGTTTCTGTGTGAATCTCCCTGTAATTCTGGCTGTAGACCTGTCCCAACTTCTGGCTCACTGCAGTCTGCTAATTAGGGCTTAGGGCTCATGGCCTAGGCCATCATAGCTGTTCTTGATGAAAGGCAGACAGTGATTGTTTCTGGATTTCTGTTCATGGTTCTTTGAGTTCTATGCCTAAGACTTGAGCTAGAGAACAAGGCAATAAGCAAGCCTCTGTCCTGCAAACTCAGAACCAGGAGCTCGAGGTGGAGCTGAGTTCTGTTTGCTTGTTTTGCTGGCTATTGGTGCAAAAAATTCAAGCTCTTGAACTTTCCTCTCAAGGTCTTTGGTTTTTCTAACTTACTATTCCCCTGGTTTCCGTAGGCGTTGAACTGCCAACTGTCCAGCTCCGCTCTGCCTGGGTTCTTTTTGGCTTTTTTCTGATCCTGTTCATCATCCTTCCCTGGCTTCACTTGTTTGCTGGTTGGATGGCATTCAGTGAGGGTCAGTCTTGGAAGGCACTGTGTTGTAATATGAGGTGACAAAGATACATAAAACATGACCAATATCCTTGGCCGCATTGGTAAATGGGGATATGACCCTGTGAAGTATTTCCCACAATTGGTGTGTGTGTGTGTGTGTGTGTGTATCTGTCAGGAGTCTGCAGAGAAACATTATTAACAAGACATATATTAAGAGGATTATTTGAAGCAATTCCCTCGAGTAGTTATGGGAGTTGATGTGTCAGAGCAAGCAGGAAAGACATGTAGGTTGGGATTTTTACTTTGGAGTCTTGGGGCAGAATTCTTTCAGTGAAACTTCAGTTTGTTTTTTTGTGATTAAATCTTTTAACTAGTTGGAAAGGCCTCCCTGTACTATAGAGGAATTCCTTAGATTTACTATAATTATTTTGTAAATAGATAAACAAAACATGACCATGGTGACATAGAACCAACCATCACAGGGAACGCGGGGACACAGAGCAGTCACATAATGGTGCTTGGGAGTTCCACCTGCACATTTAAGTCTTCTAACGGTCTTTGTCAGCTCTTTATATCTGCTTTGACCATAGAGCCATGCTTGGGGACCACCTGTCTGAAAGGGTAAAGAAACCAGGAAACATTTCCTACTGTCCTTAAGTAAACATTAAAGCAAGAAATTACATGTGACTCTGGGATGCCCACAGTTCTCAGGATCAAGAGCTGTTTTCTGTACCAGGAAACCTCCAAGAATGACAAAGCCTGTCAGGTCAACCTGACCTTGACTTAGCGTCCTTGGCCAGCCACATCCCAAAGCAACAGAGCATCCAAGTACAACTCAGCCATCTCTAGTAATGACAACTTTCAGTATGGTGCTTTTAAAAATGCCACTTAAAATTCTATTTCTATTTTATTTATTTTTTATTTTTTTATTACTTCATTAAGCCCATGTTTGGGGAACTTTACCTCCAAGGAAAAGTGTTAAAAAAATCCTTTCCCAGCCCCTACTCCTGGAATGATGAATCTGAGACCCTGATTTATTATTAAATGCCTAGGTCATAAGCTTCCCTGACTAGCTCGTAACTCATTTAACCCATTTGAACTATTTTATGATTATTACCTCGTTAGTTACCTTTCCTTCAGCCCTGGCCTGCTTCTTCCTTAGCCTCTTCCTTGGTCTCTCTCTCAGTGTCTTGCTTGAATCTCTCCTTATTCCATCCTGAGCTCTGATACCTGCTATTTTACATCTTTTCCCCTCAAGTTCCCTTGAACCTCCTGTATATATTCTCACTTTTTCCCAGAATCCTCTCTCCTCCAGCCAGTGTCCTACCTCCCATTTCCTGCCTCAGCTCATTGGACATCAGTTTTTTGTTTTTTAATTAACAAGTGATGTCTATAAGAGAATCTCTCTACAGAAAAACCTAGGGAGTGTTATGTCTTACACACCTGTGTTCACTGTTGTCTGTCACTGACTAGTAGGGCATCCATGATAGTTCATGTGTCTCCCTGACACTGATTCCCAAAACATGGTATGATACAAGTATTCACTAAATGTCTGCAGTAACTGGAAAATTCTCCTCCAGCTAATATCTCAATCTAAGCACTTAGAGATAGTGAGAGTATGGTGGGACCTTAGCCGATGCTTACAATTCTCAAGTGTTAACAGGAATAGCAAGCTCATCAACCTAGATTGACAGTTGCCCACTCAGAAAATACTTTGCAAATCAACTACATACAGATGTTGATTGGATGATCCCTGTGTTGCATCACAGTCTGAAGGAAACCACACGTCTGAAGTGCATATTTTCTACCAAAACCAGATGATCCAAAATCAGACATCCATGCTACTGGAGATCCCTTATAGACAAGAAGGAGGGGCCACATGCATATGCAACCCCAACACAATAAGATCAGGATTCAGAAAGGTAGAAGACCTAGCTTTAAATGCCAGATGTATCACTCACCAGATCTTAGACTGAAAGCAATGATTTAATAATTAGAGCCTCAATTGGTAATATGCAGCATAGGTGAGAGGTAAGAATTTAAGAATAGGAGAATTGCCATATAATCTTTCATAGCCTGCCACACAAAAAGATATGTTTAAATGATGCTTAATTTTCAGTATCCAAGAGGAAAGGATACATTGAAGGAGAGGAGTGAAGAGGATCACCCTACAATGTGCAAAAAGAAAGAGAAGAAATGAGCACAACCTGAGCACACTTTTTATAACATAGAAAATACTTAGTAACTCTTGCCTTTGGAGGGAAAAAGGGTTGAGAAGAAATATGACAGAAGGAGCAGCAGGCCTTAAATTATGGCAGTGGAGGGAGGGTGGGGGAGGGGAGGAGGGCAGGGCTGCACTTGGACTGTGAGGTTAATTAATTAATTAATTAATTAATGAGGGGGGAAGTGCTTTACACTCAAAATACACATCTCCTTTAAATTGATATTATTCCCTCCACAGGAAGTTCTAGACAGAGATATCTATAATGACACATGTAATTTTTCATTGCAATCATACTAATAGTAAAATATTGGAAACAACCAAATTTCCATCAGCTGAGTGATTAGCATGCTATTACAACTACACATGATAGGTATTGTTCAACCAAAACATACCCTAGGAAATGAGAAAAACAATTAAAGAGAAATGTCCTGAGTTAAACAATAGAGTAGTTCATCACCCATGGGACTAATTATGTTTATGAAAAACACTGCTGGTGGTGAGAGATATACTTTAAGATTGTTGAAATTCACATAATTAGATTTGAAAGTGTTTTAGTTCTTTTTGCATGTTATGACAAAAGGCCTGATAAAAACAACTTATGGAATAAAGGGCTCTGGCTCACAGTTTGAAGTACACAGTCTTCTGGCTTATGGTGTGAAGTGCACAGTCTTCTGGCTCACAGTTTGAAGTGTGCAGTCGTCATGGCTGGGAAAGGCTGGTGAGGCTGGTGTGCCAGGCTTGGCACATTTCCTGCACAGTCAGGAAGCAAAGGAGAAAGAATGCTGCTGCTCATTTCCCCTTTTTTTCAGTCTAGACACCTTGCTCATATGCGTGGTAGGTCTTTTCCCTTTAAGTTAAGTCTCTGTGGAAACTCCCTCACAGATGTGCCCAAAAATGTGTCTCTTGATGACTTTAACACCCCCTCCCCTGTCAAGTGAACAATGAAGTTAACCACCAAGAAAGAACACAGAGAAATTGATTACTTACATGATTCCAAATCTGGAAATTGCAAGAGGAAAAACATGAAAAGTTAATGAGTTCAAAAGGTGGCTGATGAGAGTATAAAAACTCATAGGAAGCCACAATGATCACTTAGAGAATATGGAAGAACTCACAGCTGCAACATTACTGTGATTGGCAGTTTAAAATATAATGAAAATGTAAGTAACCAAATTTGTAAGAAATATACAGGGTCTTTAGAAAGGGAACTGCAAGATTCCCCTGAAGCTTAAAGAAATAATCAAAAAATGTTTCTTAGCCAGACTGCTACGAGGAATTTCCCTTTTTGCTCTCAACCTTCAAAGTAATTGATTTCCTTACTTTGTTTGTTTTTTGTTTTTTGAGACAGGGTTTCTCTCTGTAGCCCTGGCTGTCCTGGAACTCACTCTGTAGACCAGACAGGCCTCGAACTCAGAAATCTGCCTGCCTCTGCCTCCCAAGTGCTGGGATTAAAGGCATGCGCCACCACTGCCTGGCTTCAAAGTAATTTATAACAAGATCTCAGTACATATTTTTAGACCCTTTGTCAAATATTCAAAAGGTTTTTAGAAGAAACGAGGCAAACAGGAGAGTCAGAAAATAAGTAGCTGAAAGACTGAGGGACTTTTAAGAGTTGGAATGTATTTGATATTGTGATGTTCGTATTAACATGAGATCTTGGGGATACACGAAAAGGGAAAGGTTATGGTTTAATGATGTATTGTGTGTCAAGTTGACAAGAGGACTGATTAATTTTGTGACAACTTGACATAGCTTGGGTCATTTTGGAAGAGGGAACTTCAAGTGAGAAAATGTTTTCATAACTGGCCCATAAGGAAGATTGTGGGGGTGTTTCCTTGATTAATAACTGCTGTTGGAGGGCCCAGCCCACTATGAGTCATGCTATCACTGGACAGGTGATCTTGGGTTATAATTAAGTAGTCTGAGCAAGCCATGGGAAGCAAACCAGTATTCAGGACTCCTCCGTGGCCTTTTGAGTTCCTGAATCCAAGCTCCTGCTTGAGTTCCTGCCCTGACTTCCCTTCATGAGAACAAGCTGTAGATAAACAAACTCTTTCTTGTCCAAGTTGCTTTGGTGATGGTTTATATTCCAGCAGTAGAAAGTTAAGAGAATTATTTTGTTGTTTTCAATTTTTTTAAAATATCAAACTGTCATTTTCAAAATTTTGTTTTATCTTTAAAAGCTTTTTATGTTTGCATATTTATTTTTTTCATTCATATGTTTGAGAGGCTGTGAAGACCATACAGCAATGTGCAGCGGCTGGTTCTCTCATTCTACCATGTGGGTTCCAGGGTGTGAACTCAGCCTGAGCAACAAGTACCCACGGAGCCACACCCTCAGCCCTGAGCCACACCATCAACCCTGAGTCACACCCTCACCCACTGAGCCACACCCTCACCCCTGAGCCACACCCTCACCCCTGAGCCACACCCTCACCCACTGAGCCACACCCTCACCCACTGAGCCACACTCTCATCCACTGAGCCACACCCTCACCCACTGAGCCACACCCTCATCTCTGAGCTATGCCCTCACTCACTGAGCCACCCCCCACCCACTGAGCCACACTTTCATCCACTGAGCTGCACCCTCACCCCTGAACCACACCCTTACCCACTGAGCCACACTCTCACCCCTGAGTCATACCCTCACCCCTGAGCCACACCCTCACACACTGAGCCACATCCTTACCCACTTAGCCATCTTGCTAGCTTCACTTAGTATTGTTTTAAAAAGACAAAATATTTATCTGGTCATTAAAACTATCTGATTAAAAAGAAAGCACCAGAGCTGGAGAGATGGCTAAGCAGTTAAGAGCACTGACTGCTCTTCCAGAGGTCCTGAGTTAAATTTCCAGCAACCACATGGTGGCTCACAACCATCTGTAATGGGCATCCAATGCCATCTTCTGCTGTGTCTGAAGACAGTAACAGTGTACCCACATATATGAAATAAATATGGCTGGAGCAAGCGGTGCCGCGAGGGGTGGGGGTGGGGGGAGAAAAAGAAAGAAAACATCATGTTTGCATCATGAGCTCCTAGCCCATTCCTTGTGGTTAGTCTAAAACCTGAGATAACAGGCTTCTGCCTGTCTAGGGGTTTTCCCTCATCGCATCTTCTTGTGTGAAATACAAGGATCACTCCTCATGGATGACACATCTTATCTGGTGAAATATTATTTTGCGTAGAATTTGTTACCACATTGTGTCTTACTGTGTCTCCTTGTTGTTAAGGGGTTTTATGTGCTGTGGCTCATCTGCGAAGGATGCTGGATGTATTAAGGGGTTTCCCCTAGTCTTGTTTACAAGGTCATCACCACAGCTTCCAAGTGCTCCTCAGACTGTGTTCCCATTTAATGCCTATGGAACGACATTCCCGCATAAACAAAAACCCTTAAGTTGCTGGAATTCTTTATGTCTTTATTGCCAGCCTGCTGATTAACCAAAGGAAGAATGCTCTTTCTTTGCATTTTGTTCTCTCCGGTGGTGGATCACCTAACTGGATTTCTTTCTTCACAATGAAGAAAATACCACTTTGCATCCACAAACGTATTTGCATCTTCTTGTCCCAGTCTCGTGTGTATAGATATGACATACAAGCATGTCTCCAAATCCCATTGTTGTGGCCTCTTTGTTAGCTCTGCTGTATTGAGTCCCCACATCTTCATCCTCTGTGATGATACAGGCACCTCACTTCCTTTCCACCCTGACTTCTACAACTGCAATATGATTCTCTTCTCCCAGAGCCCTTCCTTCTCAGTGGAAGGAAGTCACTGTTGGAGTCTCTGTGTGCTTTACCTCTGTGTGCCTTACTTCGCCTGACTCATGAGCCCAGGCCTGGGTAGCATGGTGTGTTGATAACTATGGACCTGTTTCCAGCTTGGTCCATGTCCTGAGGCCCATATACTAGACTGGCTGCTGCTTCTCAGTTTTGTCTTCCCCCAGTTGCTTAGAATTGCTCTGTTCCTGAGCAATTGCCTGTGACACTTGATTCATCCTCCAGTGTTTTCAGTCTCAGAGGACTAGGAGCCACATGTAGTTTGCCAAGCCTGAGCTGATCAGCCTTCCCCCTCTAGTGTTCAAGGTCAATTCTCTCTCCCCACATCCCCTGTACTCCCCAGGTCTTGTGCTCATACTCAAGCACACCAGGGAAAGCAGCAGTAGCCAGGGCCTGCAAGACTTTGCCCCAGCCACACCAAGGCAAGTTTAATGGGTCCATATGGCCCTGGGCCCTCAAGGAATGAATGGCTGTTGGAGAATTTGCAAGGAGTGAGTCATCAACCCCAAGCCAGACAGTAGGATCACTGGGACAGCCTGCATTATCACTAATGTGACTTCATCTGTCTCATTCTCAACTCCCTTAGTGACAAGGACTGGTGACAATCAGTGTGCATACTTTTTAAAGCAACAAGAGAGCTGGTAGAATTGATTCCGGATAAGAGACCATCACCAGCTTATTTAGGCTGCTATGAAAAATGACTGGAGGCTGGGTGGTTTATAAGCAATGGGGCTTCTTTCCTACTGCTGTGATTTCAAGACGAAGGTCCCAGAAGATGGATGAAGGCATGCTTGACCTGCTGTGCTTGCCACGGGGAGTGAACACATCCAACCATGTGTTGCCGCGGTGGAAGGGGGACTGGACTGTCTTCCTGGGAACTCAGGCCTTCCTTCTTCCCAAGGCCAGAACTCCTAAGATCATCATCTTTGGAGGAGAAGGAATTTCTAAAGTGTGTGTGTGTGTGTGTGTGTGTGTGTGTGTGTGTGTGTGTGTGTGTGTGTGTGAAAGAGAGAGAGAGAGAGAGAGAGAGAGAGAGAGAGAGAGAGAGAGAGAGAGAGAGAGAGAGAGAGAGAAAGAGAAAGAAAAAGAAAAAGAAAAAGAAGAAGAGGAAGAGAGTCGATGGGGGGACTGGAAGAGGGCATAGCTGGAGTTATATATGTGCTGGGAACTGAATTCCAGTCCTCTGCAAGAGCAGCAGATAACAGGCATCCATTTCTGTGGTCACCAGAGGGAGGATTGTGACGTATGAACGTTGGAGAGACACAAATATTCACATACTTCTTTTTTTTCTCACTGTAATTATACTTTCAATCATTTCTTTCATTTTAATTATACTTGCCCTTTGACCTCAGTCCCCTCTGTTCATTCCTTTAGAATACCTTGGTCTAATGTCTCTCAGGACACACCTAGGCTTACCTAGGCTTACCTAGGCTTACACCAGAATAACTTAATTATCTAGAATCACCATCCTCTGTACAGCAGCCATTCACTGAAACATAACCCCAAATGAAACCTGTAAGCTACCTCAACTTCCACCTTCCCACGGTTCATCCCACTTGCACACGCTAGTCCAGTAGCAGGATCCGCCAGACTTCCCTTCCAACTTACCCTTCTTTCTTAGGGTGTCCCCTCGCACGACAGGTTTCTCCATTTGTCACCATTTCTCCACATAAGCCTGGAAGTTCATCGTTAGTCAGCATCATGATTATCTGTGCATATCTCTGCTGTTGTATCCAGAAGATGAACAGGACGTCTCTTCTGTCAGGAAGGTAGGCAGGAGGTGTGCATAGCCAGCCACCAGCCTCCACCCAAACCTAGGTGGAGGCAAATGGTTGTTATAGGTAAGAGATAGACCTGGTGGACTCCAGTGGGATCAGCTGTTTGTTGACTAGGAGGAGTAGATATCCCCCTCCCTCATTTGTATTATTTGTATGCATATGGCCCTGAGGGTTGGACCCAGGGACCACACAGGATGGGCACGTAGCCCTGAAGGGCTGTGCTGCTCTGATCCCCTGTTTTTGTGCTGGAACCCAGTGTGACGGATATGAACTAGAAGGCCAGGCAGAAGGGTGGGTAATGGGTAAAAGATTATGTAGACTGGGGGCAATTTCCTGCTTGTAACGTCTTTCTGACTCCATTCAAGGAGACATGAAAACTGTAGCATCAGGCTTGTGAAGAAACTATTATATTAAAATGCAGTCATTAAGCAAACAATAAATAGAATTCCAATCACATCCCAGAAGACCTGGCAGCTATGGATGTAGACAGATTTGCATATGCACTGTAAAGTATGTGTAAAGTTTGGTGCATGGGTGAAGAAGTTGGCTTCCTGTGGTATCTAAACACCGTTCTGAGTACTTACCATTTTCCTTCAGGGAAAACCCCATTTTTAACAGTTCAAAGACACACAAAAATGGATTTAAATAACTATAGTAAAACAATTCATTGCAACAGATTTTTCGTTTACTGTTTTGTTTGGATGAGACAGAATCTACTTATCATAACCTGATTCAGTTTTTTATTTTACCTTTACATTTTTAATGATCTAATTCAAACTTATATTCTAAATGCTGGAATTACACGAGACAGGTCAGCAATCATTTTTAAAATGTCAATTCAGCTTAGTAGAGAAAAGCAATTGATGTGCTTTGGTGACGGCTTCACTTGTTTTCGCTCGCTGCATTAGAGCTTGCAATTCTACTTAATTGGCATGTAATTTAATTGCCACATAAGTTATTTAATTATGCGCCATAAATGGGAAGTGCTGTTTGCAGGCATATCTCTTTGTTGAACTTTGGGATGCCAGCTCTTCCTCCAGTTTCCTGCTCATCTCTGACCCATTTCCCTTGGTCATCTGTTGGCTGCTGGCTTCCATGGCACACTAACTGATTTTGTCATTGTTTTTAACCAGGCATGCGAGTATATGCTTGTATTTTCCATTATATTCTGCTAGCAAATATACAGCAACATGAAAATTAATGTTCATTAATAAGAATAAAGGCACCAGAGCCTGCATTGTTTCTTAAATGAATTATAATATTTTTGGCTTCAGGTCAGCAGACTGTACATTCCACTCTTTCCAAATTCTAGCTTATTCCTTTGGAAGGTTTGTCATGAGGCTTCCACCAGGAAGCTTCCCTCGGTTCACCGAGGCTTAGGTTTCTTCTCTTTAAATACCAAAATAACAGGGTCAGAGAAGTGGTATAGTCTCCCCTTCCTAAGAGGAGTGATTATGGGCCTTGTGTTACTCAGTTACATCTGCTATAGTAAGTACTCGCTCGCTCGGTTTGTTAGGGAAAACACACTGGCTACGGCTTATGACTCTACATCATCTTGGCACATAAAATAATTTTTAAAAACCCAACTTTAGTTCTCTTTTATAAATATTCTGTAAATAAAGATTAAATGAGTGGGTGGGCTCTGGTTGTCCGTGGACATGCCTGACCCCGCTGTTCTGTTTGGTTCTGTTAGGGATTTGTCTGGAGAATTTTGTCTCATATAAGGAAGAGAATAGTGCCTGCCACAAAGAGAATGATTTGGTAGGCTGGGACAACCTCTAGCATCCCAATCTGACTAACACTTTCCATAAAATAGACATTAATTGTTTGACAAACATTTGTCAAGCACCTACCCTGACCAGGCGCTATCCTGTGGCTGATAACAGATGTCAGTCCCATGTTCACAGCGTCTGCAGCTCAGTGGAGAGACACGAATACAGGAAAGGCTTTAATGCTGAGACGATACAGAAAGACACGGCAGAGGAAGGGGCAGGAGAGGATCGGAGCTGTCTCCTTTTTAGATATATTCTGGAAAGCCCCATTAAGTTTTAGGTCAGGATGTGTCAGGATTTTGATGATGAAGTCAGGCTTGTGGCAAAAGCTGGTCCTTGTAAGGGGACAATATTCGGACAGAAGACCTATAGGAAGTTGGGTCCTGCAATAGATATCTGGGTGGACTGCTTTCCAGGCAGGGAAGGAACATTCCTGTCAGGAGGAAGGAATACACTCAGTGTGGACCTCAGCACTGAGGCAGGAGGATTAAGTGTCTCTACACACTGCTTTCCAGCAGCCGTGATCAAGACAGGAAGACGGTACTGTTTAGCTTCCTGTTTCAAACTTTGCTTGGGTGCCTGAAATTTGTAGATGATATAATTTCATCCCCAAATCTGGCTGCCCAGCTTGTGTTTTGCAGACAGTAGACAGGCCAGCAGGATGGATCTCTGCCAGGCTTGATGGACAAAATTCAATTCTGGAACTGTCGTGTTTTGAATGGCAGTGGCCCCCCACAAGCTCATATGTTTAGAAACTCGGTTCCCAGTTGGTGGATCTGATGGTGAAGGACAAGGCGTTGCCTTGTTGGAGAAGATGTGTCACTGGGGGTGGGGTTTGCGGCTTCAAAAGCCTACACCATTCCCAGTGGCTGCATTTCTCTGCCTCCTGCTGAGGGATCAACCTATAAGCGCTTAGCTACTGCTCTAGCAGGGCAGGAGGAAATGTGTGAATTGGAGCAGGGCCTTCTGGCTTCGCTGTAGAGCAAAGCCTGTGAATTGCCATGTAAGAGGCCACTGGGTTGCCCCAGGGAGAGCATGGTGGGATTCTGTGCTCCCAGGGCCCTCATTCATCCTCTTGTTCAGGAACTGGTTCACAGATTTAACTATGATCCTTCATGTCTCTAAACGTTTGTGGTGCATACTTGTGTGGCTTGTTTATCACCGAGTGCATTTCTGTGTCACCAGCACAGACATTTGCATAGCTCTGTGAATCACAGCTTAATTTAAAACCATTTTGCAATGAGATCTGCTTACGTGAAAATATTTAAAGAAATTAAGGTAGCTTTGTTTTTTTTTTAATTAATTACGTGTGTGTGTCTGTGTGTGTGTGTGTGTCTGTGTGTGTGTGTGTGTGTGTGTGTGTGTGTGTGTGTGTGTGTGTAGATGCTCTCAGAGTCTAGAAGAGGGTGCTGGAGCTGGAGTCATGGGTGGCTGTGTGTTGCTTCCTGTGGACTGTGGGAACTAACTTGGCTCTTCTGAATCGGATCTTCTGGAAGATCAGCATGTGCTCTTAACCACTGGGTGGTCTTTCCGTCCCTGTAAGACGACGATGATGACGATGAGATGAATGGGTGGATCTTTATTTTCAGTCCAGCTGGATGCAGCCACACTGTGTGACAGTCTGTAGGAAGGTCAGCCATGGACACAACCCCCTTGCTGGTATGATACAGCAACCCCACACCCTGCCCAGCTACCGTTATTACTTGTTTACACACCCTTCATAAAGCACATGGTTTCCTAGATCAGTGTGCTGCCAGAGGAAGACCTGTGCAGGCAAAGATGAGTCTAGAAAGGAATTTAATCTTGCATTGTTCTTTCTTTACAATTCGTGAAATTCACTTAAATTATATAAAATCCAGAACAGGAACAAGTGTCTCCTGTGGGTATGAATCAACCACTAGAATTACAAGAGGCATTAATCAGACCATTAAAAAAACAGACTACAAAGTAAACAGAACTTTTAATTTTTTTGACCAAATATATTTTCGAACAAATTCAACTCAGCTTGCTGTTCAGTTACTGTAGACTGTGTTCTCAGGTGACAGTTGAAGAGTAGACACCAGCACTGAGTCGCTTTAGGCTTGCGCCTTTATTCTTTTGTGTTTCTTGTGTTTTTACCTATTCCTTTATGTGCACATGTGTGTTCAGGTGAGCATGTATGCACATGTATGCATATGCATGTAGAGATCAGAGCTGGGTGTTTTCGTCAACCTTTCTCCATCTTAGAACTCATTGACCTGCCTTGGTTGTTGGCAGTGAGCCCTGGGGAGACCCCATCCCTGACTCCCCAGTCAATGCTAGGATTTCATATGGTCTGGCTTGATTTTTGTGTGATTGTTAGAGACCAAACTCAGCTTGTCATTCTTATGTAAAAAGTACTTTACCAACTGGATTCCTCACCAGCCTCTTGTGAATATGGTAAGAAAACACACCACACATAAGCATACACATGTAACAAACACACATGTGCTCTCACATGGGAGACACACAAATGACAGGAGACAAACACATGTGCATACACATGGGTGACAAACACCCATGCGTATACACATAGGTCACATGCTTTGGGCTATTTTTTTGTTTCTGACAGGACCTGCGTATACAGCCCAGGTTGGCCTTGCTGTTGCAAATTTCCTGCCTCTACCTTTCGGGTGCTGGGTTTGCATGCTCAGCCTGGTCTCTTATTTTTCATTATTCTGTTTTTTGGAAAGAACACTCCGTGGAGCGATTATTCTCACAGATCATGTTCCACATGACACATGGAGTGAAACTTTAGTAATGCCTATATGTCCTCACAGAAAGGTATACGTGTGCATCTTGGCAATTTTTAAAATTTGGGTTGTTAATTTGTCAGTAATTTGAATTCTTTGTCCTTGCTTTGAGGTTCCTATATGGTATATATTCATGTATGTAACTGAGAAGCAAGGCTTTGTTGCTAGGCAGCATTGCAGGGATGGGTGAAGACATAAGGCTCTGCCCGAGAGCTCAGAGTTTACACTCTTATTTTTTAAAAGGCTGAATTTGGTAATTGGTCCTGCTGTTCAGCTGCCACAGGTCAAATGTTTAACAAGGAAGGCATTTTAAGCTGTATATTTCTAGACTCTTATATTTTGTGGGTAGAGACTCTTGTGGGGAATGTGATATAAATATATACATAGGTATGCATGTTATATACTGTCTTAGGGTTTTACTGCTGGGAAGAGACACCACGACCATGGCAACTCCTATAAAGGCAAACCTTTAATTGGGGCTGGCTTACAGTTTCAGAGGTTCAGTCCATTATTATCATGGTGGGGAGCATGGCTACGTGCAGGCAAATGTGTGCTTGAGTTTGACAGCAGTCATGACCTCTTACAACGTAGGATGGCTTACATTATCCCTATGACCAGGAGCAAGGGGGAAAGGAGCTACATTAGAAAGCTGGGCTTGTTTAAAGAAACGCTCCTTTTATGTTTGCAGCTATGTAACCTAAAATATCTTTCAAAAGTCTCATCTTTCTGAGTCCACATCTAGATCGTTAATGTGATCTCCTGGGCAGGTCTCCACACTCCTGGCCCTGATGCAGCCACACCCTCTGAAGTGTCCCTTCAGCAGCCTGTAACACTGCTGGCCCTCAGCTTTCCTCTATAATGCACGCAGGTGCTATTGTTTCTCACGTGCAGCTGAACAGCACCACCGTCATGCTTACTCTTCTCAGGGTCCGAGTTGCCTCCAACATGCAATCTAAAATTGCTTCCCGTCAGTGAATGTGCACTGTGCGCCCCTGTCGTAGGCACGCATTGTCCCCAGCACTCTGCGTTGCTATTTCTCACTTTGTTCCCATGACACTTCCTCATCCTTCAAGGCTTGCATCAGCAACTCTATGGGCCACCTCCGAAATGAAAGCGGCCCTGTGAACGCACAAGTGTCCTTTATTCTTGGCTACAGATCTTTCTGGGGGTTGCCGAGTAAATAGGAACAATTCTTCCCGGAGTCCTAGGGACTCTTGAGTATAAGGATGAAACCGGCCACTCTCAAGTATCTCGGTGCCATTTCAGGGTCTGAAGCACACCAGATATTCACGAAAGACAGGTTTAAAGGAGGGTGACATGGTCTGGTGTAGCTTTTGTGGCTTGCTAACAAAAAAAAAAAAAAAAAAAAAAAAAAAGACCTTTATTTATTACCAGCAGGTGGCGCACTAGACCCACGTTTTAAATCTCTCCAGCTTTGTGATTTTGTTGTAACTCACTAATTGGGCTGTTAAGGGAGGAGATGATAATTTAGGCACTGTTTACAGAAGAAAGCTGATTTAACCTTCAGCGTTTCTATAAGCGTTTTCTTTTTTCCAAACGCAGTGTTCCAACCGAAATTTGCTAAAGTAAAATGGAAGACCTCAACTTTAAAAAATGATTGGAGTGAAATAAAAATATAAGCTAGGGCATCAAGTTAGGAACAGGGGCGAAATGTGAGTCGTGAAATCAACACTTCGGGGACGGTAATGGCACCATAGCAGCTACAGCTACACACCATACAAGCAGCTCCTCGCAAGCGAAACGCAGACCCCGTTTGTGACTGAGCTGGAACATTGAGGAGATAAGCAAGGCTCTGAACGCAGTGTGCCTTCTTTGCCAGCTGGCACAAGTTCCCAAAACTAGAACCCGGGCAAAGAATGTTCCACCACACATCACTGTGAACGCGACCCGGTGACACTTTCACAAACTGAGAACCAGTGAAGACAGGGAAGCAAGTGAAAAAGGAGCGGCCTGGGCTGACAGTCTTTGATGCATGAGATATAGGGGGGGGGGGGCGGGGAGCGCGGAGTGGGGAAGCGATGGGGGCTCACGGCCCCCGCAGCTCAGGGAAGTGAAGGAGAAGTAGTCTGACAGCTAACGGTGCAGGGCATGCCTGCCCGTGGGCGCTGTCTGTGTGGCCAGGGCTGGATGTGGCTCTAATCGAAGTTTGTCTACCCTTCAGCAAAGGGTATCATGAGAGACAGTGCCTTTAAGTCAGCTTTGTTCTTAAAATACTTCATTAGCATGAAGTAATATTAGACATAGCAACACAGATAAAAACAGATTACTCAAAGAATAGCAATACTTATTTGGGAATAGCACCGCAAAGGGAGTTTCATGTGCCACAGTGAACTGTGGCCACATTCAAATTGTTGAGGCCAGGATACACTGTTTTGTTGTTGTCTTTTCTACTTCTTTGCTCCCATCCATTCCTCCCTTCCATCATCCTTCTGTCTCCTTAACTCGTCCTTTCCCTCACCCCTTTTTCTTTTGGGGGAAGGCAGGGTTTAGGCTGGCCTAAAGCTCACTGTGTAACTGAGACGACCCTGAATTTCTCATCTCTCCGACTCTGCCTCTCAGCTGTGGGTCTCTGGTTGCATCTCCATAGTCGGGTTTCCTGACTTAACTTAGGGCTGCAAGCAAGGACAGCTTCTCTACCAACCGTGCACCTCCAGTGTGAAGGGAAGATTTAAAAAAGACAAAACTAAAGAGGATCCATCAGATATTATGAAGCAATCACCCTGGCTGAAGGGGTTAGTAGCAGGACACCTCCGGCAGAAGGGGAACTGCTAGCTCCTGGGCAGGTGTCCCCAGAGTGGTACTTTTTGTAAAGGCTGTGGTGGCTTCTATGTGGGTAGTAGTCCTGGCAGAGTCTGTCCTGGTGGTTTCCGTCACGCAGCCGTGCCTTAGATCCTCTCCTGCACAGCCTCCGGGGTTCATCCACTCTGTGTTGTCAGGGTTGGGAGAGGCATCTGTTTGATTCTGACAGCTTTCACTTTGCTTTTGTAGAGAAGAGCGAGGGCACCTTGCCTGGCTCACCAATCATGTTACACAGGCAGTGCTAAGCGCTTCACATAAAAATTGAGAGACCAGTCCCATGGCTACATCTTCAAAACACCCCCAAATCTAAGGCTCAGAAGTCATTGCAGAAGAGGGGGCTGTTAGACTTAGTGTGTTTAAGAATCCTAGGACCAGCGGACCCACAGATTCCCAGTGAAAAGATCCTTTTGAATTTTTCAGTGATATTTCATCAGATGAAACACCTCTTAGGCCTTTCAGGTACAGGCAAATGAGGCCCATCTACTGCAGGGTCACTCCAGATTTGGAAGACAATCTTGCCTTGAGTAAACTTGGTAAATATTCACTGAGAAAATTGAAATTAAAGTGTGTACTGTGCAACAGCAGCGGTCTGTATTCTAAGGTTATTTCAATATATGCACAGACTTGTAAGTTTTACTGTGTCTTGCAGTTTCTATTTAAGGAATAAGTGGACTTAGGCTGCGGACCTGTGTGGTGCTGCTGCAGGCACACCTTTTGGCTGGCACGGATTTTGAGAGAGCTGTTATTCCAGTGAACTTCTCACTGGCTGGGTAAAAGAAACGGGGAAATAAAATAGGCCCATTTTTATTTGGTTTACATTGATAGACGTGAATCTAGCAAGAGTCCACATCCTTGAATCCTTCCTAACGTTTCCTTCCATTCAGGCTTAGGGTTTTGTATGGGTTATGTGTGAAGTATTTGCTAATAAAAGAAGTCAAACAGTGTAGGGAATTAAGCTTTGCAAACCCCTCCCCTGCACTGCTCAAGCTGGGATCCGAATGCAAACACTGAGGGGATATTAGAAATCCATGTAAGGAACGGTGGCTTTTAGAGATTGTCTTCCTGTGCTTCTACGAGCATTCATTATTTCCTTGGCTGTTGAACTGACTCTCTATTCAGCTACTAACCACGCTGGTCAAACGTCCTGCTCACGGCTGACAAGTAGGCTCCGTTTCCTGACAAGATGACCAGCACTGTTGTTTGATGTTCCGTCCAGAGCAGAATTAATTTTCTCCCAGGAGGTCCCGGTGGTGAGATAGATCGCACGTGCACAGGGTCCACCGGATGGTGGGGCCGCCTCGCACATTGGCATTTTATCTGTAATCAGATACCTTATCACCACGGATCCTGTCAATTCCCCCCAAATAAGTTGGCTTTATTAATACAGGTTGTTCTTCCTTTTGCAGTAATGAGCTCCACCATGGCCGGCTGCTCAAAGAACCAGGAAAAAGCAAAGCCGGGGATCTGTCATTACACCGGGCAGGGGAATCTGATTCGGCTTTTAACTCCAGGCCACTGATGCTAATTCTTGGTAGCTTGGCTGACTTGCCTGGAGCAACTGAAAACATCAACTTAGCTTTATTCAGGCTAATTATCAGCCTGTGCAGTGGTCCTAAATTTGAGAAATGATTGACAGCCTGATACATATTCTCAAGTTCACACTCATTAGCACACAGTGGCTCAGGTCTGGTCTGCCCCAAAGACATGTATGGAAACCGGCAACCCACTGAGCTCAGACAGTGCTGGGAAGAAGTACTCCTCCCTTGGGTGTCCTGGGCTCTCTTCCCACACTGTCCGTGTCTGCATAGAACAAGGGCTGGGTGTGACCTGGTTTGACCTGCATCTGTGCACAGAGGCAGCTCAGTCTAGACGCTGTCTGTTCTGAATCAGCAGTCACTTTATCACAGGGTTGGGTCTCTTTGTTGATGAATTCCTTTGAGTAACCAAGTGTGTTGAGCATTTGATACATTAAAAAAACAAACAAACAATGTGTGAGGGTTTCCCATCATCGTCCTTCCCATCTTAAAGCCTGACACTTGCTCTGTGGCATCTCTGTCATTTAAGGGATGTCTGTAAGTGTGATCTAGGTGTTAGTCTATCCTTTTCCTTCAAAATTAAACCTCCTCCCCTCCCTTCCTTCTTCCCTTCCTTCCTTCCTTCCTCCCTCCCTCCCTCTCCCCCTCCCTTCCTCCCTCCCTCCCTCTCCCCCTCCCTCCTTCCCTTCCTTCCTTTCTTTTTTTTTAAAGTATAGAATAGAGTTGACTCAGGGCATGGGAAGGGGAGTTGAGAGAACGGCAGAGAGAGAGAGAGAGAGAGAGAGAGAGAGAGAGAGAGAGAGAGAGAGAGAGAGGAGGGGAGTAGAGGAGAGTAAGGGAGTAGAGGACCTGGCCGTGAGCACTTGGAGATGGGGAGGGAATGGGGAGAGAGAACCTCTATTCTTCACTCGGTGAAACACCGTTATTTTGTGTTTTGGGGCTTCTAATGCTTTGTTGTACAACTAAACCTGTGATAAAATTAAAATCCCCATAAACAAGCTGCCAGGGGGTGCATCTGAGAACACGGTTGATGTCAAAGCTGTACCAAATGTTACATCTTTGTCAGGAAAATAGACTTGAAATTGTATAGCAGGGTGACTTTTCCTGGGGCGGAGGAAAGCTGTAATTCGTAGGTCTCTGCTCCTTCCCAAGAATGGCTTTCCTGCTTCCGGATCCCAAGAGACTCCTTGTACCCTCTAGGGAAAGCGTCCTCGCCACAGAGGCTCCTGTTGCCCAAGGAGTGCTTCACCCAGCCTTGGCTCTTCAGTGGAGAGAGGGCCTCGGCAGCATCTCTGCAGTGCTTAGGACCTGATCCCTCAGAGCACTGCAGGAAAGGATGTCACTGTGGTCTAACTTCCCAGTCATAGCAGAGCCTCTCTGTCCCTACTTTTCTTCATCTTCCATCACCAACACTGGCCTCCGGTTCTTCATGGAGAGATGGCGGAAGCTTCATCTTCCATCACCACACCAGCCTCCCGTTCTCCATGGAGACGGCGGGAGCGTGAGCTTCGCCCACCCCTTTCCCATCCGCAGTCAGAACAGCAGAGTTCTGTCACGTGGTTTTCTGTCACGTGGTTTTGCAAGTTGGAGCCAGCAGACAAAATTCTGACCAGGGATATTTTTTGTTTGCCCTGTATAGTGTTGTAAAAATTAGAATGTTTCACCCAAGCCATCTGGATTTTCAGCTTCTTTGTCAAAAGGAGAAGATGTGTTAGTCTTAGAAGGCTTTTCTAGAAGACTGTCAGCAGCTGAAGTACAGCCAACTTTGATGGCTGTGTGGGAAGACATCGCCCTCCAGCACCTTCTGTTTTTCCAGCTTTGGCATTTGACTTCTTGCTTGATACTGTAAAGAAGAAGAAAAGCTTTCCAGATCAGATCAGACCCACCTCACAACGGAGGCTTAGCAGAAACTACAGCGAACCAAACAAAACCCTCAAGTGAGCCCCTTCGCTGACATTTAGACTTCCGGCGTCTTTCTGCTTTGGCACATAAGGCCTGACTGAAGCTTCCAAATGTGAAGATGGAAGAAGAGGGAGGATTCAAACACCTGTAGCCGCCTTCTTCTGGGGCTGCCCACTGTCCCCCGACTTCTATTTAGAAAACTTTAGACACCTACCTCTGCAGATGCTTTTCATAGTCCTGTGGAGCCTGACTACACACTCACAGCCTTGTCACAGGTCTCTTCTGTGGAATGATCCTCCCAGGATTTGCCATGTTAACAAACCATACAGGGCTCAGTACTGCCATCTCAGCCCTTTTGTCTAGGAGCATTGACTGTCATGCCTGGGAGTAAATTTTCTATGTAATTTCCACACAGGGCTGAGTGTGTGTTCCGAAGGCCGCTCTGTCATCGTACGGCTGTAAAGGGCACTCACTGTTTGTGTCATAGTCCATGTGGACTGAATGCACACTCCCAGCCGATACTCTGATAGCTGGCACAGCCTGCAGAGGTGACAGTCACATGGGATGATATTCAGCGGCTGATCAGGGCTGCCAGGCTGTGATAGAAAGAAGATGTGGGCGTGCTCAAGGAGCTGGAGTGAGCTGAGGGTATAGGCTTCACGGGAGAGACTTTCAAACTCATCTGCTTCTCCTGGTCCCCACACCCATGTGCCCAGAGGAAGAAGTATCCCTTTGCCTCACCTTAAAGCAAACAAGGAGGCTTGCAGAATATGCAGCTTGAAGACCCCTGCTTTCAACATGGAGACGCCAGTGACAGGTACCTTAGTGTGTAGCTGACATGTATTCAACGCAAGCCCACCTGAGACTCAGCTCATTGTCAGTGTGAACAGATGGTGACACATCCTCCTCAGGGTGGGTGTACCCAAAAGACGGTGTCCACAAAGCAGAAGCTTGAGTAGTGTGGCCATCATGACCAGTGAGAGAATGGACTGGGGGTGATGGGCCATGGTTACACAGTCACGTGTCACTGAATGACTACGAATAGTTCCCAAGATGGCCGAAACAAACATCTGTTTACCATGTGAACTGATATTGACTCAGATATCTTGATATCTTATATGTGAAAATCCTTTTCTGAGGCTCGATTAGAAGCAACTTACTTCCTAGGCAGCCACCACTGGCTGAATGTGCAGTGCCCTGGCTAGTATCTCACACTGTCTTCTAGGTTGGTCAGCCATTAACCCTTTGAAGCCCCATCTATTTCAAGTGTACCACGAACATAACATCCCCGCAGAGGAACCAAGAATTACCTGAGATGCCTGTTAGGACACAGGAAGCATTAGGTATAGGTTTGCCATCTCAGCTGCCACCCTGGTCCTAAGTTGTTCCTCCCTAACCACCCTGCAGGGGGCAGTGTAACACCGGGGCTGACGGCCAACCAAGGCGGGGCCCCGACTTAGCTGAGTGTGTGACTTCAGGCAAAGTGCTTCAATTCCCTGCTTCTCAGAATCATTCTCTGTAAAAAAGCTGAAAATGATAGTATTTGAGTTTAAGATGAGACCTGACATTTAAAGCGTTTGGCACAGAGCCTGGCCCTCGTTGTGCACCAGCATTGTTTTTTCGGGTCATTACTACCATCCTTCATAGGGCCACGGAGGTAGAATTTATTAGCTTCGATGATGAGGCCCATGTCTGGACCCCCAGAAATCTGGACAGTCTCTTTGAAACACTCCTTGCCACTGTCCTTGTTCTTTTTGGTGATTGAAGGCCTTCAGTTTAGTCGGTCTGAGAATAAAGAGTGGCTCTCCAGCGAGGGAGGCAGAGCGGGAGGCAGAGGAGGGATAGCCACAGAATTCCATGCTGACTCTGGATCTTTTTAACCCACAGTCTCCTGCTGATTCCTTTGAGATGGGTCCTCCCCCAAATTCTAGGTATCTGGTCACCGTCCTCCAAAATAACTGGATGGCTTTGATCCTGTCGTCTCTATTCTAACCATCAGCTTTCCCTTTAACCAGTTAAATGGAGAGGGATGGCTCTCCTCCCAGGAGGCTCGGAGTCTCTCTCCTGATGGTCTCTGTAACACTGGCCTGGTTACCCCATCGCTCCAGCATCTGTGCCTCCTCCTGCAGTCTCTGGATTCCGTCTGGGTTGTCAGAAGTGAACTATAAAAGATCAGGGGAGAGAGTACCTCCAGCTCACTTCAACTCACACCCGGCATTTAACAACCTTAAAATAAACAGCATGTCTTTGTATAATATTTTTTATATTATCTCAAGTCAAATGTTCCGGGGAAACAAGATTATTTTAAACCAAGAACAGCAAGTAATGCCTTCCTGCAGGAAAGACTAATTTACCAAAATTTGATGACCCTTAAAATCAGGTAGCCGCTCCACAGCTGTGAATCACCTCAGGCCAGCTTCTCTGTGATGACTGACAGAAAATCTGATGGCTTTCAACAGCAAAGGCTGTTCATCGCTCATCTCATCCTGCTGGCTGTATTTACAAAGACACACCTAGAGAGAGGGGGAGGAGAGAGAGAGGGAGAGAGGGAGAGAGGGAGAGAGGGAGAGAGGGCAACAGCATTCCAGGGACTGCTGAAGAGTGTCCCCAGTAGTGACACATGTAGTTTTCACTCAGACTTTGTTATTTATAAAAGTCTCTCGCCATGCCAACACTAGCTAGGCCAATGCTGGGGACACAGGTTACATCTCCATAGCGACACGCATGGCTGGGACTTGTGTTTACAGAGGGACCAAGCAGGGGAGAGAGAACTTCTGACCTCTGCTTATGTCGGTTCTGTGCAGTGTGATCTCTGAAAACAATTTTCAGAACTTCTGACACCTCACATATGCAACTACTCAAGTCTGAGTTCAAAGTCATGAGACCAAGCAAGCTGGACGAGTAGAGGGGCTTCTGCTGTCTGTGGCTGGCTATACACGCTGACCCCCACCCCCACCCCCACTCCCATTTTCCCTTTGGGATTTTGTCCTATGTTACTTGTCTACTTCCTTTTAGATGAGAGTTCCACAGACCACTCTATGCTTCCTCTTTCCTCGTTCTGAGGCTTCTCCACACTGCTGCGAACGGCAGTACTAACCATTCAGCTTTTGTCCTTTGCCTCTCGGCTCAGAACGCAGCCTCTACTGCTGGGTACTAGTAGAACACGGCAGACTACAAAAGCCACCAAGTCCCACTGCTTCCCTTTCCAGTAGTGTGAACCTGACCTCATCTGAACCTCTCTTGCCAGCAGCTCTGTCTGACCAACCATTTGGCGCACGGCTGGGAGCTTTCAGTAGTGACAGCTTTGCACAGTTAGATAAGCCTCTAACCACAATTCGCATCCCCAGAATCCCGAGTGGCTGTTACCAGGGAAGAGGAAAACACCAAAGAAGAAGCAGAGGAACATGGCACTCCCTTCTTGCTCTCACGCATGCTAGAGATGGTACCCAGGCCTTGTGCTTGCTAGGCCAGCAACCCGCCCACACCACTGAGCTGCATCCCTAGCCCCGCCCCGAGTCTCAGGGTCTGATCTCCGATCACCCGCAGTTCTGTATACAAACAGTTCAACTCAGGGACTCTTGGCTTTTGCTTTTAGGTGAGTGGGTCAAGCTTTTGGGAATAGTATTTGTCTGTTGATTGAATTTACTACTGTCACCTTGGGTTTCCTGTAGCACTCAGGTAACGGAGAGTTGTCCTCAGTTCTTGATGTCTCTTAAAGCCCCACTGTTTGGCCATATTTGGAGTTGGTGGAAACCTTAAGATGTGGGGCCTGGTTGTCACCTCGGGGTGACTCAGACCTTGCCCAGATCTTTCCTTTCTCTTCTCATCACTTTCAGGTCATGCCGTGCATGCCATGGAGGGAGAAGTTTTGTCCCACCATACAATCCTGACCATGACATGTGACTGACTTACCTGCCCATGCCCAGATCCAGAACAAGTCCAGGGCAAGCATCTTCTCCCCACACATCTTCTCAGCGCTTGTTTCAGTGACAAGCAGCTCAGAGGCAGGCTTGCTGTCGTCACTTACCAGTCCAAAACTCTGTTTTCCCCTTTGCAGTTTCTTTGAGGCCTGTTTCACAACATCCCTTGACTCATCTTTTATCACAAGAGAACATTAACTGAGACTTTGTGATCTCTCCAATAACAACAACGCTTTTGTTAATCTTCATGCCCTAAGGGTGACAGTGTTAGCCGAACAATTTCTAGGGAAAACATGCTTCTTGGGAGAATATTTAAGTTCATGAAAAACAACTTAAACTCTTTTAAGGTTGCTTTTTCATATGAGATAATGTAATAAATGCCAAGTCACATTATCATTCAATATGTATTCCTCAAGGACCTTACAATCTCAGACCTAGTGCAATGCTAATCTAGTTTGTGTGAAGGAAGGCACAAATGTGAAAATTACCAAGTTCTCTATGTCTGTCCTGTCTGACTGTCTGTCTGAGATGGTCTATCACACCCTTCCAGGTAAGAATCTGCAAGTCTTCTGCTGGAGGCCATGGGTCTTGTTCTAAGTTGAAGAAGCGCTTATCTACCACAGTGCAATGAAGAGAAATACTTGTGAGTCCAGTTTTATCGCGTTCTTCACTTCTTGCCTCTGGTTGAAACATGGAGGAAAATAGGAACCACACTCCTGCCGTTTAATTAACAGCTACTTACTAAACACTCTTTAAATTACAGTGATTGATTAGCACTCAAGAAAAGAACAAAGACTAAATCTCAGGTTGGGGAGATGAGGCATGCACCTACAGAGTCCAGTATCAAGAGTGGTATCAGTGAGTTACAGGAGAGCGATGAACCTGCAGCCACCGTGCCACACTCGAATCTGGTGTGAATCCGCCGGGAATGTGCTTCCTTGATGAATTATCATCTCTTGTCTCTTCTTTGTCTCTCACTCTCTCCTGCCTCAATTAACAACACACTTGTGTTTGGGATACAGCAGGCAGCACAGGGGTTGCAGAGACTCACTGTCCAGAGCTTGGCTTGGGGAAACTTGACTCTTGCCTCCATGTCCTGATCTTCAGCCAACGTGTGCATGCCCCATAAGGCTCACCTTAACACCAACCTTATCTTTGAGTCTTTTCTTTCTTCTCCAGATGTGTTTTATGTGAGATGCAAAATGTCCCTCATGTGTGTTTGAACACATGGTTGCTGAGTGATAGTCCTCATTTTGAGGGTCGTGGACCTGTTAAGAGGTGGGTTGCTAGGAGAGCAGGCCTTGGGGTTTTTAACCAGCCTTTCTCCCTGTCTCCCTGCTTCCCAAAGCACCCAAAAGTGAGCAACAGCTTTGCTTCCTGTGGCCATAGCTGAGAGCTACTCCCACTGCCAGCCCTTTCCTGCCATGGTGGACTTTCCCCCAATTATGAGTCAGAGTAAGTAGTTTCACTCTTAAACTCCTTTTGGTCAAAGATGTGGTCACAGTCTGAAAGACATAAGTGGTACCATGGGGGTGGGGAGTGTGCTTGTTTAAGAGACCCACTAGGAGCCTACAGTGAATATGTATGGTCTTCATTAACTCTTGTGCCATTCCTCCTCGGAACACAAACATGTCCAGACATCATCTAGAAGTCCATCCAGTGAAGCTGATACCTAGGACTGACCATTGCACAGGGTAGAGGAAATAGAGTAGCTAGGAGGAAGTAATAACATTGGACATAGAGGACACATGTCTGGGGATAGTGAGGGTGGATGGGGCAGGTACGTGAGATGACAGTACATGGCACTTTACAGCATTTAGCTCTCCCATGTATTGTGTGTACATGTGTGTGCATGTGCGTGTGTTCATATTTTTTTCGTGTGTGAATAAGTGTGTGTGCGCATGCATGTGTGAATGTGCATGGTATGTGTGTACCTGTGTGTGTGCACCCAAGTGTGCATGTGTGAGTGCTTCTATGTGTGTGTATGTGCAAGTATGCATGTATGTGTGTATGTACACGCACGTGTGTGTGTGTGTGTGTGTGTGTGTGTGTGTGTGTGTGTGTGTGTGTAAGGCCAGAGATTGGCATCATGTTTTCCTGGATAGCTTTTTACTTTAATTTTTGAGACAGGATCTCATAGAACCTAGTGCTCACCCGTGGGCTATGCTGGATGGCCAGCAAGCTCTGCTGATTCTTCTGCCTGTCTTCACTTCCCCTGCCGTGTAGCAGAGTTATAGATGCACAGGACTATGCCTAGATTTTCTACCTGAGCACTGGGCAACAAACTCAGGTACTCGTGTGAGCTAGGCAGGCACTTTGCCACCTCTCCTCCACCCTCTGCTCTGCTGTTCTTTATCTCCCTGTCTTCAGCTGACAGACTTCAGGTGTGAAGACAGAGAGGAGTCCTGTTCACTGCTGGGGCCTCAGGCTTGTGAGTGCCATTGATTTCTCAGTCACTAAGTAAGTCCATCAACTCTCCATATCCCCAGAAGGTCTGCTTGCAGATCTGATCCAGTTCAGAAGGAGGGATGGTAGGAACAGAAGGCCCTGAAGACACACTCCATATTCATGCTACTCGGAAATCTGACTTGTCACTGGGAGTATGCCACTCTACCTGCTTGCAGGCTTTCTTACATCTAGCTAACCTTCACCCACTGGCTCACTGGAGCAAGCTCATTACGAAAGGTGGTGCCTTAGTCTGGTACCACTGTTAAAAACAGAATAGTCTGGAAACAAATAAACTTTATTTCTCAATGTTTTAGAACCCAGGAAGCCCAAGGATATTCGTACACACAGTCCTGATGTCTAACAGGACGACTGCCTGCTTCTAAGAGAGCATCTTGTTGCTATGTCTCCTGGAACAATGTCCAGCTCTGGCAGAAAGGCCAAGGAGTGGGAGGGAGTGAAGCTCCTCCATGAAGTCGATGATAAGGACTTTATTATTCTCATCCCACCTAGAAGGCTCTGCCCTCAAACCATATTCACCTCCTAAGGGCTCTACCTCTTAATCCTGTCACATAGGTGACTAAGGACCAACACACCCATTGTAAGGGACTTTCAGACCATAGCAACTGTGAAACGACTTCATGGAAACACATTCCCACCTTGAATAGCCTGGTGCAGTCTTGATGCACTGACTCTCTGTCTCCTGCTTTTGAGTTTAAGGCTCTGAGCAACACAGCCAGCTTAGCAGGCCATCAGGAGTTAGGAAGCTCTCTTGTAAACCTAACCACCTGCACAACTGGGCACATCCTTGTGAAACGCTGACTCTGCTCACCCCCAGTCCAACTGAGGTTTACATAGTGTTGGCCAAGGAAGGTGTCCCTGGAAACCATCAGAGCACTGTCTCTCAAGACTCTGGCTTGTTAGGGTCTATGGTGATAGAGGCAGTGTCCACAGAACTTCTGCCAGGCACCGCTGGGTTACATTGGATGAAAGTCCTCGTTATTTGATTTTGTTTTCCTTTTACAAACGAGAAGCACGTGGAAGGACTTATGTCTTCCATCCATTCATTCTTTCCCCAGCCTTTTCTTCTTTTTCAGCTGTGTGTGTGTTTATGTGTGTATGTATACGTGTGTGGTATGTATGTATGTATGCATATGTGTCCATGTGTATGTATGTGTGTATGTGTGTGTATGTGTGTGTGTGTGTATATATGTGTGTGTATGTGTATGTAGGTGTGTGTATGTGTGTGTGTATGTGTGTGTATGTGTGTATGTGTATGTAGGTGTGTGTATGTGTATGTAGATGTGTGTATGTGTATGTAGGTATTTGTATGTGTGTGTATGTGTATGTAGGTGTATATGTATATGTAGGTGTGTGTATATGTGTGTGTATGTGTGTATGTGTATGTATGTGTGTGTATGTGTATGTGTGTGTATGTGTGTATGTGTATGTAGGTGTGTGTATGTGTGTGTATGTGTGTGTGTAGGTGTGTGTATGTGTATGTAGATGTGTGTATGTGTATGTAGGTATTTGTATGTGTGTGTATGTAGGTGTATATGTAGGTGTGTGTATGTGTATGTAGGTGTTTGTATATGTGTGTGTAAGCTCATGGGTGTACAGGTGTACTTGTACAGCTGTTTATGCATGTGTATGCTCATGTGTGTGGAGGCCAGGGAAAAAACAAACGTGTTACTGTTGTGCATTCGTCCCAGACTCTTAGTTTGCTTTTTCAGAGCTTAGCAAGGGCCTTGAATAAGATAGCTTTCTGACTGTAAACTTGATATAGGCCAGGGGCAGCTTTCTTAGAAAACATTTTGTATAAATTAAGAGTATTTTGGGGTTTGTGCAGAATAGGCCACCGTGGGAGCAACTCTGCCCCGCCCTGGGACGTGGGGAGCAGTAAAGGTGACACTCTTGAAAATGGGTGTGGTTCCCTCCAGGAGAACTTCTGTAAATTTCATAGGATTTCCAAGTCTCTTCTATAACTTTTAAGACTCCCTGCCCCCAACCATTAATAAACCATTAATAAATTCTTGTTTGATGGCTGAACAAAAACAACTGGACACTGGGTGGAACTCAGCTAGCAAACCCCAGATGGCCAGTCTCCTAGGATGGCCTGTAAGAGTTTGGATGGGTGAGCCCATCACTGATTGTAGAGACCACGCAGCACTGTCCTGTGCTCCTGCCTCATGACAGCTCCCTCAGCGTTTGACCCTCGCTCCCAGACCACAGATCTTTCTACAAAGCAGAAATATCCGTATGTTCTCTGATGTTACTGGGCACATCTGGGGGCTTGTTTTCTCAAAAGAAAATGAGATGACTCTAGTGACTATTTGGTCTTGAAATCGTTTAATTTAGTTTTTTTTCCCTTCATTCCCTTACCCTTTCTCCATAACAGAAATTAACATAAAAATTCCTTCTGGCTAAATTCCCAATGCATTTTCACAGTGAGCATTTTCTGAAGTGAAAATTAGGGGCTTCCTCGCAGTTTTCATCAGGGATGTGAAATGGTGTAGCTCACGGGGGTGGAGAACTCAAACCCATTTATGAATTAATACATGCTGGTAAGGGGGCCTGTCTGTAGCCTGCCAGAGGACCCTTTTCTACAAACTCCAGCATACCAT
Organism: Mus caroli; assembly: GCF_978045245.1. NCBI lineage: Eukaryota > Metazoa > Chordata > Mammalia > Rodentia > Muridae > Mus > Mus caroli. The sequence continues at coordinate 5,259,968 of NW_028227258.1, read as the reverse complement.
CCATGCGTTTTATTTTCCCTTTTCATTCCATCACTGAGACAGTGTCATTTGGTATTTGAAGAAATTAATTGGCGTCCATGGAGGGCTGCACTGTCTGTGCTGTCCCTAGGAATGCTGGAACCTCGGGTGCATTGTAGGATCTACCTCTACTCCCTCCACCTCTTCATCTCCAGCCTCCATTTTTATCTAGCTGAATCTAATGATAAGGAACAGTATTGCATCCTCGTAAAGACTCGGACGTCCAGTGCGGCAGGAAAAGACTTCTGGGAAAGGAGCAGACTTCTACCCATCTCTAGATCTGGTTCCCAAGGCAACCTTGAACTCTTCAGTCTGATTCATCTGACTGATTAATTAATTAGTATAAGCTGTTGATCTAGATAAGTCTGTTTGCCTTTGCTATCTGCCTTATCTCTCTGTTCATCAATTATCTGTCTGTCTATCCTCTATTTCTCTCTATGTGCCATTTTATTATTTGTTGTCTTAATTAGGAAAACACAATGACCAAAAAACAACTTAGGGAGGAAATGGTTTATTTTGGTCACAGTTCCATATAGCAGTTCATCATGAAAACCAATGAAGGCAGGAACTCACCTGGAGACACAAGAAGGCACAGAGGCCATAGAGAAGTGCTGCTTAGTGGCTGGCCTCTCCTGGCTTATTCAGCCTGTTCTCTTAAAGAACCCAGGGCCACCAGCCCAGGAATGGCTCCAACCACAGTGGACTGGATCTTATGGAGGCATTCTCTCAATTGAGGCACCTTCCTCTCTCATGACTCTAGCTTGTATCAAGTTGACATAAAGCTAGCCAGTACATGTATGCATCTACCAACTGTTGTGGCTTGAATAGGTATGGCCCCATAGACTCAAGTGTTTGAATGCTTGTGTCATAGGGATCAGCACTATTAGAAGGTGTTGCCTTGTAGGAGTGGGTGTGGTCTTATTGGCAGAAGTGTGTTACTATCTGTGTGCGTGTCTGTGGGAGGGGGACTTTGAGGTCTCCTATGCTCAAGCTATGTCCAATGTGATACACAGTCTGTTTCTGCTGCCTGTGCATCAAGATGTAGAGCTCTCAGCTTCTTCTCTAGCACCACAGCCGCCTGGACACTGCCATTCTTTCTACCATGGTGAAAATGGACTAAATCTCTGGAACTGTATGCTATTCCCAATTCAATGTTTATAGAAGTTGCCTTGACCATGGTTCATCTTCAGAGCAATAAAATCCTAACTAAGACGCTATCTGTCTATAATCTATCAATCATCAATCTTTTTTACCACTTATCTATTATCTATAGATCATCTGTCTATCTAGCTTCTCTCTCTATCTATCATCAGTCTATCTATTATCTATCTATCTATCTATCTATCTATCTATCTATCTATCTATCTGTTGACTTAATCTTACCCTTGGGATATCTGGTATTTGTGGTCTGATAACTCTGAGATTAAGCATAATTTGAATTCTGCAGCAGTTTACAGGAGCTACAGGAGGAAAGAAATCTCATTATAATGATTAAAATTATAGTTCTTTTGAATCAGCTAGATCTCAGTTTGAGTTTTGGTTTCTCTGTTTAGAGACCAGTGTGGACGTGGGGAAAATGATTGCTTCCTTGTTTCTCTGACAAAGCATCTACAGAGCACTCAGTAAAAACCATGTACTTTAGAAGAGCATGCTTTTTTTTTTTTCTCTGAACATTTGTTGACTTGCTACTTTGCTTCTGAAAACACAATAAAAATAAATGTGCAAAATGGAAGATCTTTCTCTCAGCTAGGAAAGATGGAGAAGGTATACAGACATGTTCAGCAATGCCAGTGCATGTGAGGAATGGGGAAAGGGGTATGAAAGGAGGAGGAGGGAGAGGGAGAGGGACAGGGGGGGTGCTGTTTCTGGAGACTGTGGCACCTCTAGGAGGTGAGGCTTGGTGGGCAGAGAATGGGTCACAGCCTTCGTCTATCTTTGATTGGCTGTGCTGAAGCCCTGTTCTCCACTTCCTGGTTTGCCTGCAAGTGAAACTCCTAACATCATGGTCACCTGCTTACAATGGCAGACTGACCCCTCTGAGACCTTTTGTAAAAAGTTAACTCCATTCTCCTTCAGATGGTTCCGTTGCACATTTTGACAGAGATTTTGTCATCAATACAGAGCTCACCAGCAAAGTTGAGGATGTTAAAGAAAGCAATGTTCAAACTGAGTACCAAAGGGCAGATAGCAGCTCTCTGCCCAGGTAGTCAAGAGTAGGGTTATAGTCTCATGAAAGGAATGGGGAAAGGTTCTGCTTCCGCTAGAATTTAAGGTGGGGGAGATGGAGGAGGTGTCACAGTGACTCTGAGGAATGGTGCTGGGGAAGATGCCATAGAAGCTGTCTGGCCTTTTATGCTCAGCAGACTTTTGAAATACGAGAAAAAGCAGAGTGTAGACAGACGGAGAAGGCAATGGCTTTCCCACCTCTGAGTGTGGGAGAACTAGAAGACAGATGAAATAGAGACCCAGTGATCGCTCAACCACCCTCGTGGTATCCGGCCACCACAAAAGCCACCCAACCAGCCCTTGACTCCGCAGCTATCTGACAAAGCAAGACCAACAATTGGTCATCTCTGCACAGGACCGAGCAGGCTTCCCACCAAAGCCTTTCCTCTTAAACTAGTTTCCTGCAGGGTTTCAATCCACAGCTACCCTTGTCATTACAAAACTCCCTTCCACCCTCTCAACACGGGGATCGGGGGAACGGCTTGCTGGCATGGGGACCTGGGACACAAAGATGGGGACTTCCAGGGAGGAAGAAAGCTGATGGCAATTCTTTGCAGCTATAGAAACAAAAGCTGCCACCCATACAGAGGGAAACCGGATCATTCATGCACGAGTGTTCTAGGTCTGTTTTTAGGAGGAACGAAACCAAGGCACCTGACTGTGGCTTTTCCTGGCTCTCCTGCCAGCAGACATCATCCAGTCAGGGGCCTAGCAAGAAGAAGTTGAGCCAGAAAGGGGTGTGTGTGTGTGTGTTTTCTTCAGGGTTCAGGTGCCTAGTGAACGGTAACCCTAGAGGAACCGCGCAGCGGCCTGCTGGACCTCCTCCCATATCCTCCCATATCACGGCCCAGCGAGTAGGGTGGGAGCAGTGTTCTTTTCCAGCTTGCCTAGGCTTGGTTCCAGCAGCACCGCTGCTTCTCCCAGCCCTAGGTGCGTGCCTTTCCTCCTCCCTTAGCAACTGGGAGTCTGTGGACGCCACCGAGTAGCAACCGGGAGGCTGCGGGGAGCCCGGGTGAGGAAGGGCGGAGCCCAGTCCAGGTGCCCCAGTCCCCGCCACTGCAGCAAGCCACCGTTAGCCGCATCTGCACCTGCAGCGGGGTCCGAAAAGGATTCTGCAAAAATGAGCCATTCTCACCCCGCTGGGTAAGTGACAACTGGCTTTGCCTAGCTGTGGCAGGTGGCGGCTTCAGCCAGCGGCTCTCCTCCTCCTCCCTCCTGCTGCGAAGCTCTGGGGCGACAGGGAGAGGGAGGGAGAGCTGGGGGAGGGGAAAACATACACAGATTCTAGGTTGCAGGAGGATGGCAGAAATCCCAGGCGTCCTATCTCCTCCCTACCCATCTTCGCTTCTTCATAACATTCGCCACTCTTGAAATTCTCAGCCTGGAAAGACAGGAAAAATGGATGTGAAAACCGCGTACAATAAGCAGGGACGGATGTCAGCTGGGATGAATGTCCCTCAGTGTGGAACGCAAGTGTTTAAATGCTAAAGTAGAAGTTACTGAATACGCATTTGTTGGGAGATTCGAGACAGAAATAAATTCTCTCTGTGGCTTGCATACAAAGGAAAGGTTGTTTCTATGTCTAGGAAGGTCTCCTTGTAGGAGGGAGGCCCCTTATGTCAGGATGTATATTCCTAGTTGCCGAAGCACCATAAAGCCTTCTTTAGAACCACCTGGGCCCAGGAAAGTGGTATGGCTGGCAAGAGGAAGAGTTCAACGAATGAGGTGCTCATGCATCCAGACAGTCTCCTGTGGGCGACTACTCTTCAGAAGGCATATTAGCAACATTCAATGCATAATAGACAGTGAGGTCTTCATTCTCTGTGAAAGGGAGAGTATCCTCTTGCCTTTTGAATTAAGTGTGCAACACATATTAGATCAGCATTTATTACCAAATGTATCTAGTGCACAGAGCACTCCCCTCCCCTCTTCGGTTTTGCAAGTAATTTGAAAATGATTTTCAATTCCATTTACTACACATGTTAAGGAGCAGTGGATTGGTAGTGTCTGAGACACCATATTCATTATTGCTCTCATGATTTACAGTCACACTTGACGATCTTTTTCCCAGGGAAAGGACAGGAAACAGTAATGTTTGAACAGTCCAGAGCCCTCTAAGCTGTCCTGCGGAAGGTGGTTTCAGAACATTTTGGAAAGTAAGGGCACCGTGCTAAATCGAATTTTGGTGCTTTGATGTTTTGCTGCTGTGTTTCTGAGCAACTGACGTTGGCCATGGGTCCCATGGGATGGGAATAATATGTTTTCTGCAGATGCTGTTGGCACTTTGTCTGAATCCAGGAAAATGAATGTGCCAGTCACGGTCTCTTCCTATGTTTGTCAAGTTTTTGACTAAGTTGGAATCTGATTATTCCATTTAATCATTTATGTGAAAATACAGGCAAACCTGCATTTGCTTATTACACTGTGCCAAGATTAAGATTTCAGAAACAGAAGTCAAAATTTTCCGAAGCCCCACTAGTTACGAGCACATGGGGAAAGGGGGCCGAATAAACATGCGCACTGTGCGGTACTGTTCAAGGATGATGTGGGGTTGGCACACACATCCTGCACTAAGATGCAAAGCTTCTTGAAGTATTAGCTCCATGCCTTATATGCTTCGCTTCTCTGTATCTAGGACTGTTCAGGGTAAGGGGAAGCTTAAGAGTCACTGGTTGAATGAGTGGTACTGGCTGATAGGACATGCGGCCACCCAAGAAAAGCCTGTTAGAACAGACATTCAATACTTATGCGAGCCAGGTTCGGCTCTGGTGTAAACATGAGATATTTCATTGACTACACAAAAAGAGAGAGTAATGACTGAGGTTTCCACAGACAATGAAGATCAGGACCGAGAGGTTTCTAAGATGCTTCAGCTTGGAAGGGCCAGGGCCGAAACATAAAGCCAGCGTCTCTGGTCAGCTTGTGCCCTTCATCATCCCATGCAATAATCTAATATACATGAGCATTAATGTGTAGAAATTTCATTCAGATCAGATCAACATCTGATAAATTGCAGACACAGCGACCAAATATTACTATAGAGGATGGCAATAATTTTTTAATAGTGCCTGTGTAAGTACGTTGTGATTGCTTTGTAAAAGTAAATAGATGCGAGCTACAGGGCTTACAATGTTAAATCTCATCACTTGAAAAGCAAAACTAAACAGGTCTCTATGATTTCAAGACCAATCTCCTGCGCCTAGGAAGCTCCAGGCTAGCCAGGGCTACACGAGGAGACTCTATTTCAAAATAAGGGGAAAAAAAACAAACAAATGGAAACAATAAGCAGAAATGTATTTAGTCTACATGCCTTAAATTTCACCCAAGAACAAAAGCACTCAAATTGACGCAAGTCTCCTGCTCAAATAAAAGGGGTAATTATTTCTCTTGTTTATGTTACCATTTGGAAATAGTAAAAGTTTGAGTAGCAAATAAAGGGTCTCATCAAAGCTGAGATGCCTTCTTCATCATTCATAATTATTACATTTTAAAGATAAGATGGCAATAAAGTGCAGTATTACCATAAAGCAGATATTGTGCATCTGAACTTCTTCCTGTCGGGTAATAGCGGCTGATGCTTTCCCCTGGCTCTTCTCCCCTCGGAGTTGCTCACCTACTTAATTACATCATCAAACACTGGATATAAAAGGCACACAGGGCCCCATGCGGGCTCTGTTCAGATGGAGTTTGGGAGTAAATAAAAATGATCCTAAAAAGTCTTGCAAAAATAACATAGACGTTACGGTTCAGCTGCCTCTCCGTTTGGTGGATACCAACTATGAAACATCATCGCCAGTTCTACTGTCTGAAATGAAAGGAGTTTTAGCGTGAACAGGTTTGATTCATGGACCCTCCAGTTTACTAGGTCCCACCCACGTTGCTGGTTCTATATGAGTTTGAGGCACTCTGACTCAGGGTGGAATGGGGACTCTTACATCCTCCAGCTCAGAGGAGAACAAAACATAGAGCCCTTTCTTCATGCTCAGCTCTGAATCTACGGGGATTTGGGTCTCTGTCCGAGAGAGCCAATCGACTGAGAAGAACCATCAAATATACATCTTTGAGTAACGAGGAGAGAAAAGTTATACTCCATAACAAGGAAAAATGCAGAAAATATAGCTTTAAACGGTTGTATTTTCTGACAACTCTAGAGAGCCAAATACTATCAGTTGTGCATCTTTAGAGAGTATGTAGATTCCCTGGTGACACTGTAATCCACTCAGTTGTGCACAATAGATGTGTCCATTACACACTTGAGCAGTCTTCAGGGTCTTTCCCTCCATCCTTAACCACCCGGCCCTCAGCAGAAGATTCTAGTTCACTGCTCATGTCTATCCCCCAAATCATCTCTTTAATACAGAATTTCAGAGTCGCTATTTTTTAACTATCTGAATTTGTTTGGTAGTTCATCTGAAGGCCAACGTGCTAATTTTAGGAAACAAGTTGGTTCCAGTTAATGGTTGGATTTAACAGGTTCACCAGTCCTGGCTTCTCCTCTGATCTTATGCCACAATCCTAAATTTTCTTTTTAGTATGGATACCATGAGTCTTCCTTATTCTGAACAAACCCATTCATAGAAAGAGATGCGAGTGGAGGGGAATTTGTCCTGGTAATAATAATGCTTTGAAGTCCTTCAGAGCTGAGTATCAAAACCTCAGTCACCTGGGCCCCATAAATGTTCCGTCTAATGGCTCCCCAGAGCTTTCAACTGCTTCTGATGCAATGGGTTGGAAGCTTTTGGATTTTTATTCAGACTAGTTGCCCAGTGTGGAAGGTGTTTGTTGTAGCAACACCTAGACTATACGTAAGATTGTCCCTTCACACCTCTCCTTTCCTAAGCTCCATGCTCCCCAGTGGGATAACAGAGGGTGTGGGCTACCTCACTTTCATGGGAGCAGAAGAGGTTTATAATTTGTAGTGGGGCAAGTATGAGGATGTGGGAATCAGTGAAGAAAACATTTTCCATTTTAAGAAAGCACAGGAGGAAGCGGAGGGTAGAGTAGACGTCTACCGAAGCTAGCCTTGCTCAAGTGTCTTTTACGGTATCCTGTGACTGTGCAAATCCACGTTTACAAACTGGTTTAGAGACCATCATCATCATAAGGTCTTGTAGGGTTCCCTGCTCTCATCTGTTCTCTGAGCCTCTGCTTAGGAACACAGGAAGGAGAGACTGAGTATTCTTCAGGTTATTTGGACTCAGAGCAAAAGGGGAAAGTACAGCTTTTCTGACTGGATTCTTAACTCCTAACATAGCACCAGGATAATCTAAGCCTGAGGGAACATGTATTTCTGAACCTTCAAATTTTTAGCTGAACATCGTGGTTTGAATAATTGTGGATAATTCTGCTGGTGTTAGGATTTTAGGATTCTGGAAAGTCACTTCTAATGAAAACCTCAAATTCTGTAGTTAGTTTTGAGTCTTCTGTGACTCATTTCGATCCAGACCAAGACATATGGAGTGAGAATCGTGGCTCCTTCCTCCCTGAGCATCTTTCCTCCCCTACACAGATTGCAGAATACTACATGGTATGTGATGATTTCATAAATACCAAGTGTAAAGGGAAACTCTCACATTTAAGTGGCACTAAAATCAGCACAAAGAAGCAGAGCACACACCGCAGCCTTTACACTGTGTTCTGTGAGCGTCTTTGTCATTTTTTTCTTCAGATTGTAAATCCCCAAATGGTATGACTGTGTGCATACTTTACTACAAATAGCAGAACAGTTGGCTAGTTCAAGGAAAACTCTCAACTAGCAAAGACATAAAGCGATCAGACATATATTTGTACTGTGTATTCAAGTGCAGCATTTAAGGTAAGTATATTTGAATAGTTATGAGTTATGACTTATGTTTTGCATAAGTGACTAGCTGTCCAAACTGTGTTTGATAATGAGGTTATGCAGTGTCCCCAGACTTGGGTGTGTCAACACACTCTCCTTGGTTGTTTTCTTCCTTCCCTTGGCTTATTCGTCTTTATTATCCGCGTGAGGCACATGTAAAGCAGTTGAGTAGTGAATTATGTGTAGAACCCCATGTTGGTTTTATAGGTTAAACAATTTTCAAGAACTTGTAACTTCACCTAAAACAGTCAAGCAGAATACTCCAGCTTTGGAAAACTGATCTTTTTTTCACTCTTGTCTCCCTCAAGTCCAGAAAGGAGACACATCCTCCACTGGCAACATTGTTGCTACTTGGCCCAAAGTAACTCATCTGGGAGCTTGGCTCATTGGAGTAATGTGTCTTCTGCAGAGAGAGGAGCGGATGTGACAAGCTGAACACAGCACTTTGAGTAGTCATGCTTTACTGTGATTCTGTTGGTGTTAGGATTTTAGGCTTCTAGAAAATTGTTGACAAACCATTGCTTGTACAGTGAGCCTCAAGAAATAAACATAAACAGTGAACAACCCTGGAACGTGGAGAGATAGTGGTCTGGATTCGTTAATAATTTCTCATTCTCTTGCGAGTCCTCTCTGATCCTTGATCCCTTCTCCCTATCTCCTTCCTGTGGCCGATTCTTGATCTGAGGGAGGCTATTGTGATGTGGAGCTTCATCTACTTAAAGATGCATGGCTTCCTTATGGTCTTCCCCTCTCGTACAACTGTCAGGACAAATGTGGTAGGACCCAGAGGGTTTGTCTTAGTCAGGGTTTCTATTCCTGCACAAACATCATGACCAAGAAGCAAGTTGGGGAGGAAAGGGTTTATTCAGCTTACACTTCCATACTGCTGTTCATCACCAAAGAAGTCAGGACTGGAACTCGAGCAGGTGCTGATGCAGAGGCCATGGAGGGATGTCACTTGCATCCCATGGTTTGCTCAGCTTGCTTTCTTATAGAACCTAAGACTACCAGCCTAGGAATGGCACCACTCACAATGGGCTAGTCCCTTTCCCATTGATCACTAATTGAGAAAATGCCTTACAGCTGGATCTCATGGAGGCGTTTCCTCAGGGGAGGTTCCTTTCTCTGTGACAACTCCAGCTTGTGTCAAGTTGGCACACAAAACCAGCCAGTACAGGGTTCCTGTGCCATTTCTGATTGGTCATCAATGGTTGCATTCTGTTTGCAAGCATAGAAAATCCAGAACCAAGCTTTCGAGGTGCTCAAGAAAGACATTCTTAACTTCTATGTCTTGTGTGGATGCTGCCTACAGAAACTGGTCACTGTTCTGGCTATTCTGTTGTTGTAGGCTCAGTACTGCACATCTCAGATGGTGACTGTATTGGAGATAGATCTTTAAATAAGTAATAAGTGTAAGATCCCCAATCCAGGGTGACTTGTGTCCGTACAATAAATAGTCATTAAGACACAGATGATCACACACAGAAAGAGGCTGGGAACATTACAAATGTGGTGGTCATCCATGAGCCAATGAGAGAAGCTGGCGATAATCTTTCCTAAATAGCCCTCAGGAGCAATGAACTCTGTAGACACTGGCCCAAAGTCAGTGTTTTTAGCTTCGGGAAGCCCAAGAAGATAAATGCATGCTGTGTAGGTCACCTGCCTGTTCTGTGATATGATTTTATGACAGTCTTAATGAGCTCACCAACTTATTTATAATAGCTGAAAGCTTTTATTACCTGGTCCTGAAAAGCTGAAGTAAGTCTTTGTAGGGCAGTGGGTGCAGGGAAATAAAGGGGGTAGGAGAGAGCCCATGTCTGGTGCTCTGGGCGGGCGGGACTGCTGCACGCTCTCTTCGCTGCCCAGGTGGGCATCTGGCTGTGGGAAGCCATGGAATTACAGTCTGTGGAGGTAGAGAAGGAGCAATCCGGGGTCTCTGGGCTTCGTGGACGCCAGAGATGACAGGTTCTCAGTCTTGGACATCCCAGACATTGCTCTATGTCTCGGACGATCTGAGAACGGGCCCTAGGACAGACTCTGGCCCAGGGGCTAAAGGGAGGGTAGGGGGAGAACCCTGGCAGTTTACTGCTGGGATGAGAGAGTCTGGTTAGCTCAGGCTGCTTGCTCGGAGGGCAAGGGTGGCTTGGGTTGGCCATGTGGAGAGAGTGGGGAAGGGAGGGAGAGAAGGAGAGATAGAGATGAGAATAAGAGAGGTGAGAGCTTAAGAGATCTAGGAGGGGCCAAGCAACCCCTTTTATAGCTGTGAGGAGGAGCATGCCTGGCTATTATCAGGTAACTGTGAGGGTGGAGTCTAGCCAGAATGCTAGGAGCTTGGGACTTTGCTTGACTGATAGTCACAGGATTATGGAGTTGGGGGTTCCATGGTGTCAGGCACCTATGTCTATCTGGGAGCATGGCTCACTGTTCCGTCCCTTGTAGAGTTTCTACTGGGTCTTCGGAGTAAGTCTTGCTTAACCAAAACAAAACAAAACAAAACAAAACAAAACAAAACAAAACAAAACAAAAAAAAAACAAAAAACCAGGCTGCCTTTCACGGTCCCACAGTCTTTATAAGAACTGCAGAGTCACAGACAACAAATGATTGATTGACTATTGGCAGAGTGGCAGTAATGGGTGTCTTAATGTATCTACATCCTATAGACCAGTGGCTTAAAAACAGTCCAAATTTATTTCACACAGTTCTGGAGTGTAGGCAGTTCAGGGAGGTAGGTGACATCTGCAGAGGGTTGGCTTCTTCACTCGCAGGTGGCTGCCTCCTGTCTCTGTCCCCACACTGCCTGCATATCAGGACTCTTAAGGTGATTTCTTTTCCTTTTTTTTCTCTTTTTTTCCATGGTTCTAATCTCATTTGTGAGAGGGCCTAACTCTTTTCTAAACTCTTCCCAAAGTTCCCCATTTCCTAATAGTGTCACATTGGAGGTTAGGATTTCAATTCATACATCTGAGTGTGCATGTTAAGCCCGAAGTCCATTACTTAACACACTGATATTTGAAGCCAAAGGCTCAAAAGGGAGATAAGATCCAAACCCAGCGCAAATTTGAGGAAAACCCCATTGAGAGGAGCTAATGGGGATAAGAGACCAGAGAGCTCTGCTAGGGCATGTTAAGTCTGCTCAACAGTCAAGTTCCTCCCTTTAGGATAACTTGTATATTGTATGGATATATCACCTGTCAATTAAAAAGCCTATGACCTATGGCCTATGGCTTAGGCAGGAAGTAGAGATGGGACATCTGGGAGGAGAAAGAATTCTGGGATAGAGCAGAGGCTGGAGAGCCACCTGGGAAGATGGGAGGAGACAGATGATGGTACCCGAGCACAGGTAACCAGCCATGTGGCAAAATGTAGGTTAAAATAATTGGGTTATTTTAGTTATGATCTAGTCAGAGTAGAGCCTAGCTATATATATGGCCAAGGTATTTGTAAATATATTTTAAGTCTGAGTCTTATTTCTGGGAGCATGGGACTGGGATGATGAACCAGGATCTAACTTCAACACCTCCCACCCCTCAGTACCTGGTACCGACTGGGATATAAAATCGATCATTTGAAACTGGTGATCCATTTTTCTGTGACTGCTATTATTTTTCTGAAACAGTTATAAACATTTATAAATTAACAAAAATACTGGGGGAGGGGTCAAAATGCTGAAGGAAAAGAAGGAACAGCAGGGAGCCAAAGCGGCAACATAAATTGCACAAAGCACGCATGGAACAGCCCTGCAAACTGTGGGTTTCCAATGGGATAGGATCACATTGCTTTTTTATAGTTGCCATTAATTTGTCGTTCTCTCTGTGCGATGGGCTATGATACTCCTTATCTGTGGCGATTATGCGCCTTTTGTATCGTGCAGTTCCTTCTCTACATGGTTTGCTTCGAGATATTTACAGTAATATCATCTCTATTGTTTAGGATCCAATAAAAATAATCTGTGGTAAATTAGAAGAACAGACTTAGAAGGAACTTCAAATCGCTGGGTACGAGGGACACAAGTGGTTTTTAATTTTCCTTCCTCCACTCATCTGTATTTTGAAATTTTGTACACTTTGAGATGACAAGAACAAGGGAGAAAATCAACGTGTCTTTGAAACCCTCCCGTCAGTGATTACAGCGAGCATTTTGTTATATTATTTCCACTCCCTGTCCCTACCATTTACCTCTGTTTTGACAAAACTACACTATTTGAAAATCTGTTTCTCAACTGATTTAAAATTACACCAACATAGCATCTGAGTAGTCTTTCCATCTTCCATGTAAACTGCGAGCCCTTGTGGTAAGAGGCCACATCTCTCTCTGTCTCTGGGATTCACCGTATCGCTGCCACTGTGCTTTAAAATTAGCTCAGTGGTTGCTGGAAGCCTTCCTGAACTTCTGGGACTAGAAGGTAACAGAGTGTGTGCGTGTGCGTGTGCGTGTGCGTGTGTATGTGTGTGTGTGATTTATTTTGGCTCACAGTTTAATGCTGTAGGCCATCATGAGAAAGAATCATGGATGCTGGATGATCATGGATGCTGGATGAAGAGGCAGCTGGTCACACAGCATCTGTGGCCAGGAAGCAAAGAGCTGTGAACGTTGGCGCTCGGCTCCGCCCACTTTCCCCTTTCTATGCAGTTCAGCACCCCAGCTCACGGTGCTGCCTATATTTAAGGCAGGTCTTCTCATTCTTTTTTTTTTTTTTTTTGGTTTTTCGAGACAGGGTTTCTCTGTATAGCCCTGGCTGTCCTGGAACTCACTTTGTAGACCAGGCTGGTCTCGAACTCAGAAATCCGCCTGCCTCTGCCTCCCGAGTGCTGGGATTAAAGGCGTGCGCCACCACGCCCAGCTAGGTCTTCTCATTCTTAATTAACTGAATTCCCAACCCTTCACAGGCCTGCCCAGAGCTTTGTTTCCTTGGCGACTCTAAGATCAACCATCACACAAACAGGCATTTATTATGTTCCAAGAGTATAGTCAGGCATTCACTCAAATGCAGTCCCCTGAGACTCAAATGAGTCTCCCTGTGTGGTCATGCCACATTCAGGAATTGCTATGGCCTACAGACTCTGTTTTCTGGAACCCATCTGAGGTCATAAAAGGCCTGGATAACAAGTTTGGGGCATGATTTAAAGCCAGTAGTCCTTGCTGAACCTTATTGCCCTTGGGCAGCCAGAGATCCTGTGTCAGGAATCGCTTTGGCTGCAAACAGGAGAAAGGAAATCAAGTGGAGACTCAGGCCATGACAAAAGCTATGATTTGTTTTATCTGCAGCGTACATACAGGTGATTAAGGTTTTTATTACTATCAAGACTTGGATTTGTTTCGTAAGTCTTGATCTCTGCAAATTTCTTAATATTTTTCTATGATAGCAAGATATAAAAATTAAATTCAGGCATTGTATTTTATTTTATAAAACCAGCACAAGTATGAAGGGAAGTGATGGGCCAGGAACACATTCACAGGATATTTTCAGCATTTTTTTTTTGTGGTGTGTTTCATTAACCATAACTGCATCTGTGGATATACTCATATTACAAGGAAAAATGTGTGTGTGTGTGGTGTTCTGACTCTACGGGGGCAGGTAGACCCAGGAGGGAGGACTGGAAATGGCCTTTCCTAGACAGCTCAATGTCTACCACAGAGCTATTGTTATTGGCTGGCTGAGATTGGGCTTAGATGGTCTGAGTTCTGGAATGTCAACCTTGCCACATAGGAGTCATGTGACTCCAGGCAGATCTGTGATTGCTCTGAGTCCTGTCTGTGGGAGGTGTATGTTTCTTACAAGATGTGGTTGTGACCAATTGGAGTGATAGTACCTTTAGCACAGAGCCTGGCTCATATGAAATGCTAATACTTGGTGCTTGGTTCTTCATGTGACCATAGTGCACGAGCAGACCCGGGTTTCTATAAAATGTCTAGATTTATTTCCTGAGCTGGAAATAACATTAAGATGATTAAAGAACTCATCTTGGAGAAGAGATTTACGTGTGGCTGAGACATAAGTAAGAAGTCTGAGGAGGCTGTCTCTTTAAATCGTACCTATCAGCATAGTGGGAGGCAGGGAAGTAGAACAGCGACGTTACTAAGGTGTCGTGTTCTCAGGAACAAGCATGCTGTACGCCCACATCACACAGGAATGACCTGTCCTAAGTTAGAGCTTCTGCCTTCATGCCGTTTAAACACGTGCCCGCTGTCTCTTGTTCATATCTGACACCTTAAGTAAAAACGTGTACACTAGGGCTTCTCTTTCTTAACTGATATTTGTTTAAAAAGCTTAAGTCAGAAATTAAATTATTATTCCTGATGAGGTTGTAAGTGTAAAAGTTGGTCATTTCAGTCCCTTGAAATCAATAGTTTGGAATTTCTGTTAACGGCAGAAAATGCCCACTTCACCAAAATTCTGAGATGTTTCTTTGCTTTTTGTTTTTTGGATTTTTAAAAAATTTTTATTAGATTTTATTTATTTATTTTAATTATTTTATTTATTTACATTCCAGACATTGCTCTCCCTTCCTGGTTCCCCCTCCCACAACTCCTCATCTCATTCCTCCTCCCCCTTGTTTCCAAGAGGGTGCTCCCCTGCCACCCAGCCTCCCCCTTCCCCGGGACCTCAAGACTCATGAGGTTTTTGGGACCTCAAGACTCATGCATGAGGTTTAGGTGTATCTCCTCCCACTGAGGCCAGACCAGGCAGTCCCCTGTTCCATATTTACCTTACCGAGGGCCTGAGACCAGTGAATGTCACCTGGTTGGTGACTCAGCCTCTGGGAACTCCCTGGGGTCTGGGTTAGTTGAGACTGATGCATGAAGCAACAGCCCAATCCCAGAATCCCATGATGGAAGGCTCAGGCAGGCTGTAGAGAGGGAACCTCCAAGAGACTCGGGAATGTATGGGAAGCTTGGAAAGGACAAACCCTTTCCAGGAGGCGAGATAAGGCTTCCAACCTTCTGAAACTTGTTGTTTTCATTTGTGTTCCATTTTCTCTCTCTCTCTCTCTCTCTCTCTCTCTCTCTCTCTCTCTCTCTCTCTCTCTCTCTGTGTGTGTGTGTATGTGTGTGTTTTGTGTCACTATAAGCAAAATACTTGGAATAAAAACTTGGGGAAGGAAAGCTTTCAATAAAAACACTGAAAGTGGGTATATAGAAGAAAGCTAGGACAAGATACAGCTCCCAAGGACACATCCCCTTCACTGCCCACTGCATCCAAATAGGCCCACCTCCTAACCTCTCCCTTCCCCTACAAAGCCATCGCAGCGTGAATCCATCAAGGGACTGATGCATCTACTTGCTCAGAGCTCTTGAGATCTAGTTGTTCCTGGAAATGTCATTACATATGCACCCAGAAGTAGAATTTAGTAGTCTCATGGATGTTTTACAATTCAGTCAAGCTGACACTAAAAATGAACAACCATTATATACCTGCGAGCACACACACACACACACACACACAAACACACGAGAGAGAGAGAGAGAGAGAGAGAGAGAGAGAGAGAGAGAGAGAGAGAGAGAGAGAGAGAGAGAGGCTTTGTAGAATTGGAGTTATTTTCCTGTTATACCTTTTGTGAACTTGGGAAAGCTCATTTTTTTTTTCTGTGCCACATTTATTGTTTCCAGCCACGAGGCTGATAAATACCTCTCCTGAAGACATATTGGCACATAATAGAGATTTGATGAATGGCAGCTACAGTGTATTCCTTTTGGTCTTTGTGGAAACTATATATTACCTCAGCTTTTAGACTTTAATTCTTAAAGTATGTCAACCAAAAATAAACTAAGTATATTGTTCAAAACAAGAGGAGGTGTATCCAAGGTGATAGGGAAAGAGGGTGAGGAAGGAGTTCACAGTTCATGCATTACCCTCTTCAATCAATTGGACTATTTTTCTTTCTTTGTGGTGTGTGTGTGTGTGTATGTGCGCGTGTGTGATATGTGTGCTCATATGTTTTGTGTAAGTGCATAGGGTATGTGTGTGCGGGAGGGTTGTACGGTGTGTTTGTGCATGTTTATAGAGTATGTGTGTGCACATATAAACTCAAGCATCTAGGCTGATTTTTAAAAAAAATGTATTTATTTTATGAATATGTGTGCTTTGCCTGCATATATGCCTGTGCACCATGTGTGTGCAACCCACAGACACCAAAGATGTTGGATTGGCTAGGACTAGAGTTACAGATGATTGTGAGCTGCCATGTGGGTGCTGGGAGTCGATCTTGGGTCCACTGGTAGAGCAGCCAATGCTCTTACCTACTGAGCCCTCTCTCTAGGCCTACATTTAGGCTTCTTGACAATAAAAAAAGTTCAAGCAGGCCATGTATTTCCAAAATAAGCTCTTTTCTAATGTCATTTACAAACATAGAATGTTCAGATTTCCAAGCCAAAAGCACAGGAAAGAATATTTGACCTAACATTTTAACTGACTTTATTGATATACACTAGTACTTTAGAGTCTGCCTCCTTTTATTACACTGTGTGCTGCTGGAAACTCAAGATCTATGTCTCTGGTTCCCGGAGTATTATGCTCCTACAAGTGTGTATGTGTGTGTGTGTGTGTGTGTGTCCCTCTGTCCCTATCACTGGTTAGCCATATCCTGCTTATTCCCTCAACCTTGGCCTGTCACATAGGATCCTATTCAGATTCTACTTCCTGGAGACTCTGAGACACCAACCAAACACAGGGTGTTTTGAAGATTCCACAAGACACAGACACAATAAGTCCCAGCTGCTTTGAGTATAGTTTATCTGATCATACCAGATATGTTATTGAATATTTAATAACTCTATTAGTTCTTATTATGACCCAGCCAGCTCCCCGGTAATTGAGACAGAGTCCTACAAATTTACTTAATAGGTTTTTGCACAATTACTGACTGATTGCCCCTAAACTACTTTTCTACTCTAGACTAGCTAGCTGTGCTCCTCGAGTTACTTGCCAGTGGTTGTCCCGTCTGTACTGGATTCATTCTACCAGACCATTTCCTGGTTCTCCAATTCCCTCCCCACACTGTCTCTCTGTGATCCACAGCACATGAACTGGAGACCTGCCTACCTCTATTCTCACCAATAATTGGCTGTCATCCACTTTTATTTATCCAATCAGAGAAAATAGGAAAGCAAAGCTGACACATCATTTGGTGTATGTGAGAATGTGCTTGTCTGGACTGCAGCCAGATCCTGAGGGCCAGCATTTATCCTTTAAATACATAGCAGCACTAGACCAACCCTCAACAGCCAGCACCATTTTCTTGGGTGGGTTCTGTTCACAGCCAGTGCTGTGCTTACACAGATTTATGACTCCAGGAGAGCACAGGCAGACAGGCACTCCGGGGCAGGCTGGGTTTATTGTGTCAGACTTCTCCATGGCAGGCTGGCTGACTGGCCACCCACTGGTCCTTGAGACACTATGGTGACATAGTGGTGTCCTCAGTGATTCCACTGCGGGTTCTGGAATGGTGCAGAGGTATAGAGCAGGCAAGTCAGGAGACAGAGGGACTGTCAGAAGAGGTTCTGGCTAGACGGTAGCGCAGGGGGTACCCTGTGGTGTTCTCCCATCCCTAGCATTTAGATGTCCACTATCTTCCTCAAGACAAGCCTACCTTGTCCCTTCGCCCTTCACATGACCTGGCACTTGCTGAGCTTCCTTCTCCAAGCTCAAGTCTTGTTTAATTCCTGGCTTTAAGCCATGCCCTCCTTCCAATGCCCTCCTTCTTGATGTCCTATCTTCTGGATGATTCTAACTGTGCTATACACACTCCTCCCAGAGCACAGGCAGACATTAGCTGGCTCATAAGATCATGATGTACCTAATGTGACTACCACAACATCCACGCCTCTGGCAAAACTGACCACTTGCTTCTAAGGTCATACTTAATTCTCACTAGAAGCTCCAGGCCCACAAGACAGGGTTATTCTCCCCTCCGATGATGAAACTGAGATTAATAGCAATAAAACAACTTGTTGAAAGCCAGAGAGTAGAGATGGAAATAGAAGATTTGAACTAGAACCTCTTGTTCCCCAGGGGCAGGAAATCTGAATAATACATGTATAACTTTGTCTCCAAAAAAGGTTAGAAAAACAAGACTTTAAAAGAACTATATCTTAAGAGAGCGATGATGGTATACTTCTTCAATCTCAGCACTAGGTGGCAGCAGGCAGTTCTCAGGGTTCTAGGACAGCATGCTCTACATAGTTCTAGGACCCCTAGGACTATGGAAAGGGCTGCTGCTTCAGACAGACAGACAGACAGACAGACAGACAGACAGACAGACAGGAATCAGAAAGAAAGGAACAAGATCGTGGGAAAGTAATGTAAACTTTGTCTCAAAAAAATTACAGGTGTTAGACAATTTTAGGACAATTTTCATTTTTCTCTTATAATATGCTTCATATTATGTTTTGAAACACAACCAACATAGCATGGCTTTTGCTGAATGCTCAGCTGCTGGTAGGATCACCTGCTCCATGTTTAGTAGTTGCTCCTGACAGGTCAGGAGGCTGAGAGCTGTGTACTGTGCTTATGTTTGCTGAGGTCAGAGGAAGGGCTCAATGTTGACTGGGAACTGACTTGAAGAATTAGAGCTCTGCAGAAGCATATAAAAAAAAAATCAAAGTTCAAAATTATCTTACTGAATCCATATTTTGTTTAGAAGTAAACTGAGAGTTACCAAAGGAAAATTAAAGTTGTATTAAAAAAAGAAAGGAAGGAAAAGGAAAGAGTATTGTAAGCAGCTGTAATATCCGAGGGCCTCTACGTTGAGCTACTTGGTAATGCCTGTCACCTTAGCTTAGAATGATCAGATTCTATGGAAGTAATTGGAATCTTTGTGAGATGTTGCCAATTCCATATTGGATTTCAGAAAGAATCCTTTCTGTCTTGGTGTCCTGATTACTAGTATTTCATTATTGGAGGATACCCTCCAGACTGCAGACCTTGACTGTATTTAAGTGTAAAGATTCCCTCCCTGCCAGCAGGAACATATGGCCATCCCTGACACAGACGTCACCGAGCCTCCTTTAAGGAAACACTCACTGACCATTTGTGTCTCCTCCTGCTGTCAGTATCTGCAGGGTCTACCTAGACTGAAGCATAACACACAGTCTGAGGTTGCGTTCCTCCTGAGCAATGAATGCTCACTGGAGCTGAGTGTGGATGTAAGCAGAGCCTGGTCATTCCATCCAGAGGATGGGCAGCTCTGAGGAACAACACTTGTGTGGATTTGGCCAGCTCGTTCTGTGCGCAACGTGACCTCTCTGTTCATTCTGCTTCTACCCTTTTGCTTTTACAGTGCTGATACCTAGGAAGCATCTTGTTCCCCAAGATGCATTTCAATATGAATGCTGCACGACTCTGAGAATATCTTTCTTGAGAATAAGTAAAAATAGAAGCAAAGTAGTAGGCAGTATTGAAGAAAAGAAGGAGGAGGAGGAGGAGGAGGAGAAGGAGAAAGAAGAAAAAGAAGAAGGAGAAAGAAGAACCTGACATGCTAAACGGTCATGAGGATTGGCATTTCAGACAGAAAAAGGACACAAGAAAGGGCAGTTGTGTCCCTCTGTGTGTACTCTTTGGTTGGTGGTTTAGTCCCTGGGAGCTCTAGGGGGTCTGGTTGGTTGATACTGTTGCTCTTCCTATGGGATTGCAAACTCTTTCAGATCCTTCAGTCCTGTCTCTAACTCCTCCATTGAGGTCCCCGTGCTCAGTCCAATGGTTGGCTGTGAGCATCTGCCTGTGTATTAGTCAGGCTCTGGCAGAGGCTCTCAGGAGACAACTATACCAGGCTCCTGTCATCAAGCACTTCTTGGCATCCTCAATAGTGTCTGGGTTTCGTTCTGTATATGGGGTGGATCCCCAGGTGGGGCAGCCAGCTGCATATGTAGCAGAGGATGGCATTGTATGGCATAAATGGGAGGAGAGGCCCTTGGTCCTGTGAAGGCTCCATTCCCTAGTGTAGAGGAGTACCAGGGCAGTGAGGTAGGAATGTTTGGGTAGGTGGGTTGGGGAGCTTGCTCATAGAAGCAGGGGGAGGGGGAATGGGAAAGGAGGATTTCAGAGGAAAAACCAGGAAAGGGGATAACATTTGAAATGTAAATATGTAAAATATCCAATAAAAAAAGAGAGAGGACAGTTGAGTACATGCAAAACAAGCTTTGCCTAACCCCGGACTGGACATCAGAATACGTGAGCAGGATCATATAGAGGCTTTTCAGAATCTTTTTGCAAGGTAGCAGTCTTCCACCCTGTTCTCTCAGAAAGATGTTGACAACTAGAAATAATATGAGGTTATACAAAGAGAGCAGTCTAGCTTCACATTTACAAAGAGTTGGGTGTTTTCTTCTGCCCCTGGAACACTGGGCAATGAAGAAGACCAAGTCAGAGCTCTCAGTGAGTTCTACAAAAAACATGACAGGGTACCTGGCTCCTAAGAGCAAGGGGACTGCACGTCATGTCACCTCAGGTGTGCCTTTTGCTAACAGCATGATGACCAACCTATCAGCTCTTTGAAGGAGAAATAGGAAGAAACAAGGTTTAGGCGTAGCTCTTCCAAGGAAGATTCTCCTGCTAACATGGAAAGTTGTATGTGGGAATTGGGAGTGGAATCCTCAGGAGGAATTACTTTGTCAGAATGTCCTTAGGTACATGGAGGTTAGTTGTCCCCGGATAGCTTATCAGTAGAGTGAGGGTGTATGTGCACACGGAGCTCTTCTAACTGCCACTGAGTAGTCATCTTCTGTAGAGAGTCTGGGTTCTTCTGGCTTCTGCATCCACAGCCACCCATTTGATGCTCTGACTCTCCAAGGAAGCACACTTGTTTTGGTTCTTTTCAGTGAAGGATATGAAGTATGGGGGAGGGAAGGAGCTTGTGTTTGGCCACCAACCTACTAAATAACTAAATAGCTAGGGTAAGCATGCTCTGCTTCTAAGGTATGAGCAGGGGGAGGTTGATTGCAAAAATCACAATAACCTGCCCATGCATTCCCTCTTTAGAACCTCTGTGTAGCTGCCACAGAAACCTGAGAAAGCAGGCCACACTGTCTTATAGGGCAGATTTTTATTATTTAGATTTTTTTCTTTGAATCTTTCTCTCTCTTGAGATTTAGTTTTACTTTATATGTATGGGGATTTTGCCTGTGTGTACATCTTCTTCAGCACACACATGCAGTACCTTCAGAGGCTCGTAAAGGTTATTAGATATCCTGGAACTGGAGTGATGGATGTGTGCCACCATGTAGGTGGTGGGAACCGAACCCTGATCTTCTGGAAGAGCAGCCAGTGCTCTTAACCACTGATCCATCTCTCCAGCCCCCTCTGTTGGAGTTTTAAGTTCTTATGTTTTGTTAAGTCAATGTACCACTCCTGTACTTCCATTGCTTTTTGTAATTGTCCCTTTGCAGCCTCCATACAGGTTAGTCATTCACTGCACAGACTTCTCAAGGTCCCTTCTCCAGGCCACCTTCACAGACTCACTTCAGTTCAGCGGTGAAAGCAGAAGGGTCCTTGCTCATGGGGTGGTTATGTAAGCACGTGTGAAATGAGCACACGGCAGACATACACTTTTATGAAGAGAAGGCTAATGGTGCACTACAGTTAGCTGTGGGAATTATTTTATGAAATGCATGTTGTCTAGTGTGTTTCCTGTGTGTACTACAAAGTTATAAGTAACTGTTCAACAGATGCTCCTGATAGGAACGTTTGCTTTCTAGAACTCCCCATCCTTTACCTTTGCATTAACTGCCTCATTAGCTTCTCTTACTTTGAGTTCTTTTTTCTGTTAATGCATATTTTTAAGTGGTTGCATTTTTTGTTATTGTTGTTTTTTGCTTTTTTTTTTCCTGTTTAAAGACATAGAAGGCTTAAAGGAGAAGATCTCAGAGCCATACAGCACACCTTATTCGGAGCTGGTGTGTCCCAGGCACGTTGCCACACAAGGCTTCCTATTGGTTGATCTTTGAGCACTGTCAGGCTGCCTTGCTAGATGCTGGCACAGTTGGAGACCTGGTTTTTAACTAATCATTTCAAAGCACTCTACTAAGGCTATAAATAAAATAATATTATGGCTCGCCTCTAGATGCATTGTTACAATATGCTGGGATAAATTGTAAATCAATATTTAGCATAATTGTTGGTTTGGATACAAATAAAAAGTACTGGCAGGTTTGGATACAAATAAAAAGTACTGTGTGATGTAATACATAGAACACTGGAGTGGAATCAGCTAAGTCACCCCTACAAAGATGCAGGCTTCAGAGATCTGCTCTAATTCTAGTTGGCAAGAATTTTTTTTTTTTATAAAAAGCTGGAAATGAATTGACCTTCATGTTCACTGTTCTGCATTAGTTTTTCTCCAATTTTCCTCAGAGGGATGTATTTCACTCCCACCTTCAAGGACCTTTGTTTTCCAAAGTGGTTGTGTATGCTTTGCAAAGATACATCCTCAGTGCTGTGGGCATGAGGACCACTGGAACATTCTGCTTGCTAGTAAAGGCAAGGGATATGCAAGAAGACATCAAACATTTCCTCCTGCCTTGAGGCTGTCCGTTATTGCTCTGCAATGATAAAAGGAAAGCTCTGACCTTCACCTGTGACTTCTATAAATGATACAAATATGCACCTACAGATTAGACAACATATTTTGTTGCCATTAACTGACCTACTCATTTACTGAGTGGTGCCAGGCTCCACATAAGAAGGGCTATAGGAAGGAGTCCATAGAAATCCAGAGCCACTGAGTAATAATGAGCCTCACTCTGGTAGAAAGTCAACCAGTACTGTCCTATGGCCACTCCTGGCATAGTCTGGCTTGATTTTATGGCTTTGATTTGTGTTCATCAATGGATCACACTCTCTTTTAGAACTTTATATTCTCTGACTGTAAAATGATTGGGTTAGGTAGATCCGAGGTGGCCATTTATGAGTGCAAATTTTATGTGCAAATGATGTCACAATACTTCAAAGTAAATATATGTTCAGGCCTGAAAATAAGTCTTTCACAGCAGGAAGTAGGCACTGGCTGCTGAGTGTCAGGGGAAGAAGTCAGGGGTTCCCCGGGGCCATGTGTGTGGCTGTGGGGGTAGGACTAGCTCTGACCTTCAGGTTTCTGGTTCCTAGTCTGTATCTGTATTAATTTCATCAAAGTTTTCATTAAGTAGGAAGCAATATGGATTTCCCTGCTGTAAATAGTGGCAGAAAAGTTATTGTACATCTTAAGAGGTGCTGTCTGGTCTCATATTTACTAAATTTTCTAACAGTTACATAAGAGTCATGAAATTTTCAATAATAGAAAACTAAATTCTATGGAGTGGAGGTACCGTTTTGTTCTGCTTACTGACTCTCAGCTGTTTAGTTTGGAGATGATATTTAAATTTAGACACATTTACTTCTCCATTAGGAATCTTGATGAGATTCTAACCTTAGATTTGGTAGATTGAGAAACACACGACAAGTTCGTTCACGTGGAGCTAGATTTCCAAATAGAGAAAGGAGAAGTATTTGAGTCAAGGAACAGAGCCTTTCTGTCGTTGACTGCGAGGTAATACACAAGCCAACAAGCCAGTGCAGTCTGAGCTTTGCTTAACAAGCCTTCCTTGATTCACAAGCTGCAAGCACCCTGGCTGGACTTGGAAGCCCAGGAAGGCAGCAGAGGTTTGTCAAGACCCTCTTGAGCATTCTCAAGTTCTACAAATTGCAGATTTAGTGTCATCCGAAACACAAAGCACCTCTCAACCAGACTTTGCCTTCTCATTAATAAAACTGTGCTTATTCACACAAGTCTCACTTGAATCTATTCTGTTCAGCATAAAATACACCAGTTTTCCCAGGTTGGTAAGCAAGGTAAACTTTTCCTTTCATGGTAATGTAATTAAATACCTTGCATAATATTTTTAAATTGAAATGTATATGAAAATGATTCTGTACTTGACATAATTTTTATATCCTTGTATGAGAGATAGGGAGTAGGAGAAGAGCTAGATGAGCCCTTAGGTCAATGCATGGGAAGTGTCTGGCAGAGGTCCATACACTCTTGTCCTGAGTCATATCGCCTATCCCCATTATGCATATCATTATGTGCTGCTAATCTGGATTTTCAGGAAATAAAAAGAGCCTTGATTTAAGGTATGTGTCAATTTCTGTGGTAGAAATCTACCCACAAACTCCAGGCTACCAATATCTTGAAAATTTCTCAAAAAAAAAATGTAATACATATCTCATGTGTCACTGGGCGAGAACACACTCCAAGAGACTGATGTTATTAGGTTTTAAAGTATTCCTTTTTATCTTTTATATTTATTTTGTGAATAAATTGCCTTTTAGAGTTCATCAAACAAAATTTACCTTTGTTAAGTTAATGATTCTCAGGACTCAGTATTTACCCCTTAACCAAAATCAAAGTTATAAAAGCACACACACACACACACACACACACACACGCGCACACGCACACGCACACGCACACGCACACGCACACGCACACAATGGGGGAATAAAATGTCTAATGTAATATCATCCTCTTCTGAATCCATTTTGTGTTTCTCAGCCCAGTCAGCCTTGGCAGCACATTTGAAATTTCCATGGCATAGACGATGGTCCAGGTGTATTAACCAAAATAATTGACAAGATAGGTCTAAAATATCGACTATGTGCTTGCAGGAATGAATGTTTCAGGATTACTCTGACCATCATCTAACTGTAATGTATCTTTGTGGACTTTGCTTTTAAAAATGCTTTATCCCTGAGCTTGGGCACCAAGAAACTTTTCAGAGGCACAAGCCTGCTCTTGGTCTTACCATCAATTAAATAAAAAGGATAAAAAAAAAAAAAAGAAAAAAAACCAATCAAAACAAAACAACAAACAAACAAGCACCCACAAAGCTTTTAATCAGGTTAGTCATCATCATTGTCAATAACTATTATATCTACATCGTGATATGATGATCTCCAGTTACATCCATTTTCCAGAAATTGATGGAAATTAGCTTTTCTTTGCATTTGCTCTTGATGGGCACCTAGGCTGATTCTATAGCCCATCAACTGTAAATAGAGCTTTGGCAAAAGGGCGGTGCAGGTACCTCTATGGTGTGGGAATGTACCTACCTGTGGTATAGCTCGGTCAAGTGAAGGTCGGAATTGTAGTCTTTTGAGTACGCCCCTTGCTGGGTTCCATCCCCACCAGCAGAGTATGAGGTTCTCCCTCCCTCACCAGCGTTTTTTGTTATTTGTTTTCTTGATGATGACTACTCTGACTGGGATGAGAAAGAATATCGAGTTATGCAGTGCATGACCTGTGTTGTCTGAGGGTGTCACACACTGTATTTCATGTTTATTTTCATTGGTACTGCTTTATATAACTGTCCCTTTAGCCAGTTTACTGACTGGGTTGTTTGTTGTGCAATTTAGTTTTTGTGTTCTTTATGTGTTCTCAATATTAGTCCCCTCATGTATTACTAGGAAAGCATCCTTCTGCTATGTCAGCCATCTCTCTGTTCAAGTCACTGCCCTCTTCCCTACACAACCTTAGCTGTTTTCTTGGTATTGGTTTCTTAGTGACTCCAGACTTTTTTCAGTAGTTCTTGTCTATGTTCATACTTTTGAACCATTTCTTTTGATCTACCATTTCAGAGTTTCAGGTCTGGGTGGTTAAAGCTGTTGGTGCACTTTGGTTTATGTACAGGCTGAGAGGCAGGGATCTGGCTTCCTTCTTCCATGTATGAATACTCCGTTTCCTGAAGCATTTGTTGGAGAGTCTGTCTTTTCTCCAAAGAATGGAGAATGGAAAATAAGGTGTCTCTACATGGATTTGACTACAGCCCTCCCGCTCTGGTCACTGATATTTTTTTTTAATCAGTTCTGGTGCTTTTGAGCCAGCACCGTGTGTGTTGTTATTCTGGCTCTGTAGTATGGGTTGAGATTGTTTTTCTTTGGATCCCTGGAATAATTGTGCTTCCCATGCTTCCCCCGCCCTGTTGTTTCTTCATTTTCAGTGGAAAATGTCGCTGGAAGTCAGATAAGAATCGTGTAGGAGCTGTTGATCACGCATGCTTGGCGACGTATCCATTGTCATGATATTGATTCTGCCAATCCATGACCAAAAGCTAGGCAACTTGTAGTGTCCCCTCTATTTCTTTTTTCAGTGTCTTAAAATTGTCATTGTAGGGGTCTTCTATTTCCTTTGTCATTTTCTTTCTAAGTATTTTTTTCAGCTATTGTGGATGAGGGTTCACTGACTTTGTTTTATGTCAAGGTTTGTCATTGGTGTATAAAAAGCTATAAGCTTTTGAATGTTTTTTTTTTTTTTTATCCCACTGCTTTTTTTGGAAGTGTAACTGTTTCTAAGACTTTTCTGGTAGAATGGGTACTGGGCTAAATATGGATATGATTTTATTGTCTGCAATTACAGATAATTTGATTTCCTACTTCCTTATCTGTATTCCTTTCCTTTACTATTTTTCTTATTGCTCCAGCTAATTCTTAGAGGACTATCCTGAGTAAGACTGAAGGAAATGGACACAGAATTATTTTTAGGTTTTCCCTGCTTAGCCTAATGTTGGTTATTGGTTTGTCTTTACTATCTTGGGTTGTGATCCTTATAATTCTGTTCTCTACAGGCTTTTTATCAAGGAGTTATAGAGTTTTTCAGATCCCGTTTATGCAGGTATTGAGACAATCAGGCAATTTCTATTCTTAACTCTATTAATGTGCTCTATTGCTTTTATTGATTTGCTTACGTTCTACCAACTCTGCATCCTGCAATGATGCCAAGATGGCCATATGAATGATCTTTTGTGTGTGTACTTGAATTCAGTTTGCAAATATTTTGTTGAGAGTTGTTACATCTATGATCATCAGGGAAATCAATATATAATTTTATTTTTTGCTGTGCTTATAAACAATGTAACACTGGTTTCATAAGATGAATCTTTGGGTATTTCTATTTTATTTTAAAGGATTAAATTATTATTTATTCACTATTCTTATGTTAATGCTGTGGCACCATGCGAATGTAAGGTGAAAATCTAGGGGGATCTGTTCCCTCCTCCTAGCATGTGGTCCTAGAGGTCAAAACTAAGGCTGTGAGGCTCATTGGCAATGCCTTTACCCACAGAGCCTCCTGGTGGACAGCCGTCCCCACCGCTCCCTCATAATTTCTGGAATGGTTTGAGAAACACTGGTTTTACTTTGTTACATCAGCAGTAGTTTATCAGGTCCTAAGTTGTTTTCTTTTTAATTAACAGACTAATTATTTCTTTATTAATTACCAGGCTAATAATTACTTCTTCAGTTGCATGGCTTATTATGTAAGTTTTAATTTTTGATTTTTAAATTTTGGTTTTAAATTTGGTAGGCCATATATGTTTATGAATATATATATTTCATCTAAAAATTTCAATTTATTGGAATACAGGTTTGCAGAGCATTCCCCAATAATTTCTGAATTTTGTTGGTGTTCATTGTGAAATCTCATTTTTCATCTCTAATTCTATTAATTTGTATTCTCTCTCTCTGACTAGTTTGGATATGGATTTATTGATCATAATCTGATTCTTTTAAGAACTAACTCTATTGTTTCACAGATTCTTCATATTATTCACTTCCATTTCATTAATCTCTGCCTTCACCTTCATTATTTCTTTCTATCTATTGCTTTTATATTAAGTTGTTTTTTATTTCAAAGACTTTAACATAAATTCACTGAATTACTCATTTGAGAGTTCCCTGCTTTTCTTTTAAATTTTAACAGTTGTAGCTATCATCTTCTCTCTTAGAACCGCTTTAATCTCACGGCAGGATCTTTTGTGTTGTATTTTCATTCAAATATAAGAATTTTGAAAGCTTCCCTCAGATTTTTCAATGATCTGCCATTCATGAGGAGCAGGTCACCCCTAACAGTTTGTGAATTTTTTCCTATTGACTTCTAATTTAATTCCACTGGAATAAGATGAAAATCACAAAATTATTTTAATTGTTTTGTTTTTGTAAAAACTTGCTTTATGCCTTAAAATATGCTCTGTTTTATAGAATGCACTGTTACTTGCTGAGAAGAATGTATATTCTGCCGCACTAAGAGGAACACTCAGTACAGTTGATCTATAATGTCATGGGACACTTGGGTGTTTTGTTTTGATTTTTATTCTTTGGTCTGGATGACCCATCTATGGGTGAAAGTGGATTGGTGAAATCAACCCCGTTATTGTGATGGGGTCAATCTGTGCCTTTACATGCAGTAGTGTTCATAGAGTTGAATGTCACTGTTTAGCACAAGTGTGTTTAGAGCTATGATGTGCTTTAGATGGAGCGGCCTCTTTAGCAACATGAAGCAGCCTTCTTTAATTCAGCTGATTAATTTTGGTTTAAACTTCTTCCTCTCTGGCCATGATTCATACACTTGATTTTTGGATATTTTGTTATTATTGTTTTTCCTCTATCCTCTATCTATCTATCTATCTATCTATCTATCTATCTATCTATCTATCTATCTATTATCTATTTATCAACCAATCAAATTTGTCTACTTTATCTTTAAGACCTGATGTCCGTTCTTCCACTCAATCCACTCTATTGGTAACTGGTAAGGCTTAATTGCCTCCTCTCCTTGTTTCATTTACAAAATTTCAATTTGAATTTTTCCAGGTTTTCCATCTCTTTACTAAATTACTAAATTCCTCCCTCATATCCTGGGTTGACATTTTATTTCATCCGACTATCAGTGCTCTGAGTTCATTACTTTTCGTGCTTATTTTATGTTCTTGAACATTCTTTAATAATTCTTTTGAATTCTTTGTCTGGGACTTCATCGAGGTTACTCTCATTGGAGTCTATTTTTGTGAATTGGTAAGTTTTGAAGAAGTCAATTTTCCTTAACTCTTGTTTATCATGTATTTCTCAAGTGAGATCTGTGCTTCTGGGATCAGGGCGATGATTGGAATTTTAAAACTTGTTTGTGTTCTCTCAGTAGACATTCTTCAACCATTTCTTTTTTCATTAATTTGTTTACTTATTCACTCTCTTTACATCCTGATTGCATTTCTTTACATACCCCTCTCATCCCAGTCCCACTCTCACAAACACCCCCATTAACCCCACCTCTTTTCCTCAGAGAAGGAGAACACCCCATAGGTAACTGCCCTGGCTCTTCAAGCCACAGCAGGACTAGGTTCACCTTCACCCACTGAGGCCAGACAAGGCAGCCCAGCTAGGGGAAAGGAATTCAAAGGCAGGCAACAGTCAGAGACAACTGTTTCAATTGTCAGGGACCCACATGAAGACCAAGCTGCACATCTGCTACAAATGTGTAGTGGGCCTAGGTCTAGCCCCTGCATGCTCTTTGGTTGGTGGTGTAGTCTCTGTGAGCCCCAATGGACTCAGGTTAGTTGCCTCTGTAGGTCTTTTTACAGTGTCCTTGACCCCTCTGGATCTCTCAATCCTATCCCCCACTCTTCCATAAGACTTCCCAAGCTTTGCCTGATGTTTGGCTATGGGTCTCTGCATCTGTTTCCATCAGCTACTGGGTGGAGCCTCTCAGAGGACAGTTGTGCTAGGTTCCTGTCTGCAAGCAAAGCAGAGTATCTTTAATAGTGTCAGGGGTTGGCTCTCTCCTATGGGTTTGTTTTAAGTTTCCTGTTTGCATTTCTGTTCCTCTTCTCCATCTGTCTTTAGCTGGGCCTGTCTCACATACTTCTTTCATCTTAATTGCTCCCTCTCACAATGACTTTTCTGTCTTCTGCTGTTCTCCTGATGCTCCTGTAGTAACTGAGAGCCTTGGTCTGCTCCTCTCCCTCCATCCCTCAGTACCAGGCAGCTCAGTGTCCAGCATACTGTCCTTGTTACTTTACTTCTCAAAAGTTGTGGGAGTCGAGGGAGTTACTGTTTGTAATTCCTCATTATGTATTTTCATGGTGGCCTCATCCATCAGCTGTGGTGGTTATACTCCTGGAGGCTGGAGGGTGGAGATCATGCAATGGGCTGAGAAGTAACATGCTGTGATGCCCCAGTTCAGTAGGGAAGAGGAAACCTTAACTCTACTACAAGTCAGAACTGCTGAAACACTGTGGTAGCCTGCCGTAACAGCCAAAGTGTGCTAAAAATTGGCATAGAAAACAGGGTGAAGTTGTCCTAAGCACCTATAGGTGTATGTGTGTTGGGGTTGGAGCTGCATAGCCGGCAGAGTTCACAGCATATCGAGGTGCTTGCTAAGTGTGCCCATTCTTTACTAGTCTCAGTGCTGTGACAGAATATTTGGCAAAAGCCCTGTGAAGGTCAGGGCTACTTTGAGTCACAGTTGAGCGTACAGTCCACCCTTGTAGGTGGTGGTCACTTGGCATCCACAGTCTGGAAGCAGAGAGGTGAAAGCAGGTGCTCAACTTACTTCCTACTTTGTATAAGCCCATGCCTCCATTATCTCAAGGGACAGTGCCACTCAGATTTAAGACAGGATTTCCCACTTGAATGAAAATAATCTAGAAGCTCTCTTTCAGACATGACCAGAGATTTGTTTCCATGGTGATCCTAGATTCCCACCTGGTTGATTTCAATATGAACAGGTACAGAGGAAAAGACAATATGGCATTGAAGGGCATGTGAGAGTTGGTTAGGAAAAGGTTTGCATCTTGTTAGTGAACATGTACTTAGATAAGGAGCACTGGAACATTACATATGTTAAAGCCATTCTAATGTAGCCTCACATGAAACCCAGGAAATGCTTTATTTGAAATTGGAGGACAAATAATCTTTGTTGTTAACTGGCAGAACACTTGATGGACCTGTGTCTAGGCCTGTGTGTAGGTTTGTGGAAGTGGAAGAACAGAGGCAGAGGAAGTTAGGTTACCTGTTCCAGTGACAGAGCTGATATTGGGGGAGGTGGACCAAGCAGCATCAGGAGTCTTAACAGCTTTCTATCCCTAACCCCTCCCAAAGGAAGACAGGGTGAGGGGGTCCGGGGTGGGGAGTGGGTTGGGAAAGACTGCTGTAGGCTGGGGAAATGAACTCCTCCTTGGGCTCCAGCAGGGATTATTGCCTTCAGAAGGAGCTCCCAGCCCTGCCTGTCACCTTGTTTGGGAGGTTCCCACTTTAGAATTTGGAAGAGCTGGCATGTTACTTGTTGCTCATCTCTCAGAACCCTGAATGCAATTTTAATTAATTAATGCATTTGAACATGCAGGCATGCATGAGATCTTGGTCGCCAAGCTTGTGTGCAAGCACCTATAAGGACTGAACCACAAAGACACTGGACTGGACAGTGTTATTGGGTGAATTAGACTACGGTATTGGTAGAGATCAAACGTGAGTTCACATAGGCACATGTGGTCTGTACATGCACATCTCTGGCTGGCTTGGGACTTTCTAATACAGTAGCGTCTCTGCACCCTCCCTTACAGAATGATCTAAAAATATCAGCAATCTCAATAAATGTTGGTGACTAATGACGGTGATTGTGCTTCTGCTTTGCTTCAGATTTCTATGGGACATACTGTTTGGGGCCAGATGGAGGAACTGTTTGGAACTGCTGAGTTTCGTTTCTATAGATCCCTGTTTATACATCCTGCCTGGTGGGTGGTGAGGGTTCCGGGATATGTGCTGAAAAGCCGCATCTGGGAAAGCAGGGCTCACAGTGACTCAGCATCAGGCTCTGAAGGAAGCGGGCTGTGCGTGGAAGCTGGGAAGCAATCCAGCACAAACACAAACACAGCATGCTTTGTTTCCTCTTGGGCACTCTTCCAGTCTCTGAATTCAGAGAGCAGACCTTCTGCACCAGGAACCTGGGGTTACCCGTCATTTAAAAAAAAAGAGAAAGAAAGAAAGCCAGACTCGTCTGGACAGTGATCAGTGATTGGTAGGCTCTAGGTGAATGGCATGACCTTTTAATGGAGTGATTCAAATGGGGTCAGTGATGGACAGTGAGCAAGAGAGATCACAGGTCAGCAACAGACTGACACTGAAAGTCAGCTATGACAACTGATACAGACAAAGGGAAGGAAGGAGTCTGGTCACCACACCCAAGTCAGGTACCCTTTTCTCACCCATTGCAGAAAACAAAATCTGAAAATGTGCAGTGAAAGTGGATGAAACAAAGCTCTGCTAACCCCTGTTTGTGCTCTGGTCAGTTGATCTCTTATTAGCTGGGCTGATGTTGAGACCTTGTGTTGTCATGTACAGATGTCACTCTTCAGAACTACAAAATGGAGTTACACAGACACAGACACAGACACACACACACACACACGTATAATTTTGTGTTGGGCCACATGTGGCTCAGTAGAAGCAAAGGCTCATTAGAAACAATGGAGGGCTATGGGCCCATGCCAAACACACATAAAGAGTAAGACCACAGTCTTGTTTGTACAGACTGGGATGGGTTCTCTAGAAACCGAGTTTTGCTGAGCAGAACGAAGCTGACATTTTAAATTATCTATTGAAAAATTGACCATTGAGCTAGGTGTGTACATCACTCACTAGATACAACTTCTTATCAATTAATTAATTAGTCTACATTTCTAGGTCAAATACAAACCTATTCAGTCATTGTCTGAAAATGCAATCGTGAATGCTGGGTGAGCCTGGAGGGTATGGTGTGTCTGCCAAGTTATCACAACTGGCTGTGTGACACTGGATAGTGGTTGCAGAAGGACTTTTTTTACAGGCAAAACCCCAACCAGGGACGCACATTTTTCCCTAAATAGGAATGGATAGAAAATGGATGAGTATAAAAATGTCCAGCTTGCTCTCCTAAAGCCTCAGTCATACTGAGGGTGGGCCATCTTCTACATGTTTCCCCTCCTGCCTCAGTGGGACTGGGGAGCATCCTGCACACACACTCCTCTGGAGGGAGCTAAGAAAACAGAGGAAGACTATAATTGGGTGGTACTGAAGGTGACTGGCCATTGGTATTAGAACCTAAATATTTAGCAAGTTATGAAGCCTGAATTAGAAGAAGGGCTGCTTTGTTCATCAATAGTGAGTGAGCTCTTGTCTTCCCCAACTTTTTAACTTCACTTTATTTAATCAGGGTCTCAACACTCCTCTCTATTACAAAAGTATTGGTTTTTATTTTTTTAAACGTGGATCTGCAAGACAGATAGAAGACTATCTATGAGATTCTTGTAATGATTTATCTTAAGAATCTGTGAGTTGTGAAATCTGGATTGTTAGGACTAAGAGGCACCTGCTCACCTTTTTGGAAATGAAGAGCTGAAAAGAGATTCTGAGATTCAGAAAGGGTAAGGGATAGGAGGCTGACCTTTCAGAGACAGGAAACCTTTGATGAACTGTAGGACACCAAGACAGTTTGTTTAAAAGATGGCTTCAAAGCATTATCCGGGGTGGGTTTTGTGTGTGCCTCGGTGAGACTCTTGGGTTGTCTTTTTACATAAACCCAGGGAAAGAATGGTTTCTGCAGTTGTTCCTGTCTGTAGCCTTCGTGTGGCACCTTGGCTTCTGGGCTTTGTTACAGCTTTTCAGTCTTTGTGTGTGTGTGTGTGGGGGGGGGGGGATTAAACTTTCCTGACCATTTGGCAGCATGGAACTTTTCTGAGATGGGTTGTTAAGGAGAAGAGAGACAGGAAAAGGTCACCACACAATCTCCACACAATTAAGGTCTTGCAAATAGCTAAATAAAATCCCTGTTAACATTCTCTCCAGTCTATGAGTCCTTACTCTAGTGTCAGAAGAAGCTAAGAAGCAGCTGTTCAAGTGTTCAAATCCTTGCTGCATTTTATGCATTTTTTAAAGGACAGGACTGTGGTAAGGCTTGATGTATACATACATATGGTACACATCCAACCCATATATGCGTGTTCATATACATATATATGTATATGTATATATATGAACATATATATGCCTGCATGTTCATACATGTAAGTATGTGCATACTTTTTAAGGTACATGATAAAATTAGGTTTAAAGAGCATAAGCAGTTTCCAGTTTTCAAGCATGAATTGTAGACTGAGCACAAGCATGTATTAAGGTACAGTATGTAGCCAAGAGTTCAGTTTGTCCTAAGGTGAGAGAGTCTTATTAAATAGATCAGGCTGTTCTCCAACCGAAATCCTCCTGCTTCTGTGTCTCGAGAGGAATATTGGGATCTTAGATGTGTGTCACTACATCTGGCTTCCTTTAATTCTTAAAATGTCCTAAAAATCTAAGATACTCCATACATTAAAGTTTTGGTACTAGACACTGGTCTAATGAAGCTGTCTAGATGAATATGAGTAAGTTGAGAAGTCAAAAATGTTAGGGCATAAGTTAGGACTTTCTGTTAATATGAAAAAAAATCCCACAGAAAATGGTATCTTTATTTCTTCAGGACATTTACAGGTTAAGATCCCAGCAGACAACATCAGGAGGATTGTTTAGAATCAAGGGGTGCACTTGGTCTTCAGAGCCAGAGGGGGAGGAGGGCTAGTGAGGAATCCTCCATTGTGGAATCAGAGATGTAACATGGGGCTTCCTGATGTGGAGGAAGGGTCACATAGAAGCCAGAGGCACACCAGGGGATGCTTTCTGAGGATGCACTTGAGTGTCAGCAGTTCCCAGCCCCCTGGCAGATGGAGGATGCCCCCCAAAGTGTCTCCTGCTGGCAGGAGAGAAGCATGAGGTGTGAGGTGTCTGGGTTTAGGGTTCACAGGAGAAGCAGAGGAATGCTGAAGCAGCTGTTGCTTCCTTGTCATCCCCACTGCTAAGATCTCTCTGACCTTTCACCCACGTTTTAAGTGCTCATTTCTGGTTTTCTCTTTTGTTTAACCCAAACCAAGAGGGTCCCGTGCCTCTCACTAGAAGACCTGGAACACACAGCCTCTCAGCTGACTGTTGTACCTGTCTTCAAATGCATCGTTGGCTGTCAGCTGTTAAATCTGTCTACAAATGCTTGCTTAGGCAGTGTTGCCAAAAATGGCCTTGGTTATCAAGCAACCCTCATAAAACCTTAATGGTTTCTCCTTTCTGTTTCAGATTACTTGCAACATATAATAGCCTTACGGATAAACACCTGGCTGGGTATTTTAACAATACCAGGATCAGGCGGCACCTCCTAAGATCCGGGCTGGTAAGACTGCTCTGAGTTCTGGTCACTTTCTTCTTTAATTAAGTCCCCAAATTCCCAACCTTTCTTCAGATTCCCTTTGAGTCTGTGACATCTTTTTCTCCTTACTAATTCGGAAAAATTACTTCCCTTTTAACTTCTGATTTATTTATTTGGAGCTCTTTCTAAACAAAGGAGAGAGGTTACAATGGCTACCAAGGAAACATAAATTATTGACAAATTCCCTGAGGGATTTCAACAGCAGCGTAGTTGACTTGTTTATTTATTCATTCATTAGCACACAGTCTATGGACCAGACACTGTTAAAGAGTAAGGAGGACAGAGAAGACTATTGTTTTAGAAGAAAAATATTGTTTTTAATACTCACAGAATATGGTGTGGCAAATATAAATAGTTGGCTTCCTTTTCTGTCTATTTCTTTTTCTTTTTTTTCTTTTTTGAACTTTCATTTCCCTGTGATGGTTTATTGATACCTTAGTGCCTTCCATCAGCTTCAAAGCCCTTTTTCCCCCACACAGTTTCCGCTCCTTTAAATGTGTATTCCGTGGAAAAATCTAACTCAAAAAACCCTATGGTTTTCCATTGAAAGAGAAGGGGTGTGGCTCTAGCCTGGGTTGGCTGTTTCCTTTCTTAAAGTACAGCCTTGTTTTGATGTTGAAAGAACTGTATTGTGCTTCTAATTGTTGTTTGTGTGCTTGGCACTGGCTAGGTGGAGCTCAGGAGAAAGTTCCTTGCAGCCTCTGGGGGCATTGTTATCAGAAGGGTGAGGTGAAACCTGGCTCTGCCAGGAATAAGACTTGCAGGTATACCACTTGCAGCCCAACTTCCTCAATTGTGAAATGAAGGTAACCCTCCACCCCCAAGCCCCCACACCCCCACTATCACCATGCCTGTTACTGTTAGGGACCTGCAGTGAGTCACCGTGTAATCCCTGTGTGACTATGAACGCTGTGAGCTTCCTGCTCATTGGGCAGGGCTCTTGTGTCTACTTAACACCATCCTTAAGCATGCAATGAACACTGTTACAAGTATGACAAGTCAGGTAAGGACAGCATGGCTCCTTGCTCTAAAGAAATGGATCCAGGAAGAGGCCTGCAGCCTGCCAGGCTCACATCACACAGAAACTACTTAGAAGATGTGAGTTTGAAACTCACCCCAGACCTGTGGGATTTGCTGTTTCTCGATCCCTCTGGGGGGATTTATACCCACTTCACTCAGAGTGTGAGCTCTGTGACTCTCCAGGAGCTTCCAGCCTAACTGGGGAGAGAAGACAATCCCAGAGACAGATAACGATGACAAACAAGCCAACTGCCAAGGAGATATAGGAATGGCAGTCAGGAAGGCCTAACTCTAGACACTTCGCAGTGACACGAAGTCGGTGCATTCTAGACACCCTAAGTGGGTTATCTGAAGTAATAGGAAGCAACAACAGTATAAAATTACAGCTAAAATTGAAGAAGGAAACGAAGAACATGAATGTGGGGTCTGGAAAGATGGCTTCCTGTTAAGACCATGCACCTGAGCACACAGAACAGCTTATAACTTCCAGCAACTTCAGCTCCAGGGCATTCAACAGCTGCTGCCTTGGCTGGCATTCTCAGTCAAATGCACATAGGCGCGAGCACACACACACACACACACACACACACACACACACACACACACATGCACCTAAACATAAGAAAGGGAATGTAAAGGTGGTTTGTACTTAAACTTAACAGGAGCATGTTGATGGGAGGTAGAGCTGTCCAGCAGCTCTTACAGGGAGCTCAGAGGACAACAGCAGATAGGGACAGAGTCAAGACAAGCAAAGAGTGAGGGTCAGAAATCCACACTCTGGGACACATAGTAGTGATCCCTGCTGTGACCAATATATATATATATATTAAGGCCTCTGCACACTTCCCTGTAATTTGTAAAATTCTAAATCATAGCAAATTAAATTATGTTTTGGGGCTGCAAAGTGGAGGGAGCAAAGAGAGTCAATGAAACCAATTATTTCTCAAGACAAACCAAAGGCTTCCTCAGTGGCTTGCTTGCCTAGCCCCCGCCAGGGTTTCTGGGGAGTCCGCAGGCCTGCTCTCCTGAGCTCTTTCAAGGCAGCACCTCCTCTTCCCAGGGTGCTTTCAGAGACTGAAAAGAACACCTGGGTTCCGTCACTGGAAAATTGTTACTCTAATGAAAACCTTGTTTTAAACGTCAAGTGTACCACCTGTGTGTGTTTTCACACTGACAGGTAAGAGAGACTTCCTTTTTCCTTTCTGCTTGATGAAATATTCATTAAAAGCAGAAGTTCATTAGTGACAATGGTATTCTCCTTAGGCTTTGAAAAGGCCATTTTCCTCTCTCTCTCTCTCTCTCTCTCTCTCTCTCTCTCTCTCTCTCTCTCTCTCTCTCCCTCCCTCCCTCCCTCTCTCTCCTTTCTCTCCCTCTCTCTCCCTCTCTCTCCTTTCTCTCCCTCTCTCTCCTTTCTCTCCCTCTCTCTCCCCCTCTCTCCTCTCCCTCCCCTTTCTTTGTTTCTCTCTCCTCCCTCCCCCATTCCTCTCTCCCTTGGCCTTTCTTGGTACCTAACAACACATGGTGCTACTTTGTATTTCTTTGTGAGTTTTACTTATCTATTCACACTTTTTATTCTCTCACCACAGATCACGAGAAGTGGGAGGATACTTTCTGAAAAGGAATACAAAGTTAACAACATGAAGCAGGATCACCAAAAATACATCCGAGAGTGCTTAGCCCGGGCCATTTTCCACAAGGTCCTAGATATGGAGGTGCGCCTTTCCTCCCTCTGTATGCTAGACTGGGTAACTCTTCTAAACAACAAAGGAATGGACCAAGGGAAACTGGCCTGTTCCTAAGTATCTAGGAGCCCCGACTCTCAAGTTTTTCCTCCTTTTTAGTTCAGAAGAAATATGGACATGATTATAAAGTTTGTGATATTTAATTTTCTAAATGTAGATTCTTTTAATCCACAATGGCTACCCAGCCCTCACCATCTGTACCTTAATTTCCATTCGCTAAAAAAAGTGACATCTGTTTAAATATCAGTAATTCCAGTGCCATGAATTATCCCAGACCTGTTATTCTTTTAAGGCTCTGTAGCTCAGCCGTATGTTAAGTTTCACAGAATAGGCATTGAAACATCTGCTGTCCCTCCTACTCTAGGACACATTGGTCAGCACGGATTTACAGGCTGAGCATAACACGTTTTGTGGAATCTGACATTGCACTTTTAGTGGGATATGAAGCTAACCTGATAAATTTTTGCAGCTTTGCGCCACAAAACGGTGGTTTCAATCGTTAAACACCATTTAGTCTTTGTGAAAAAGGACACCACTCCTTGGCACATTCACACAGCAGTAAATCAGAGAAGCGGCTTGGAAAATCTATGACTTGTGGGTGCGTTAACATTTTTTAAACAAATGCAGATAAACTATCAGTAAACCTGCAACAAGTTTAGTACCAGTGAAAATATTTGTTATGTTGACTGTATTATTACATCAATCATTCCGAATGCTCACTTAAGATGTATATTGCACAATACAGTTTCTGCCTACTTAGCAATTCATTTTTTTTAAAAAAAATTTCAGATCGTATCCACAAATTATGTAGACTCATGGTTGACAGCCCCAAATTTGCTGATTGTAAATGCACCAGTGGGAATGGTGCATTAAAATAGAAATATTTATGTTATTAAATTAACCCCTACGTGATTTTTAGTTTTAGAAGTGCTGAGTTCAATGTTGTCCAGATCCTTAGAGTTTGTAGGTACATCAGATACATCAGCACTGTCACATATATTTTCAGCTGAGTCTCACATTCTAACAACATATGACATTTAAAAGAATGTATAGTAAATATAATATGGAGGGAGCTTGACCTTCTCTAGTCTGAAAATCTGAAATATGAGGCTGCAAAGACAGTTCACAGGGTAGGCACACTTACTAGACAAGCTGAACATCCTGAGTTCCAGTTGTCAGCACACCGGATAAAACCCAGTGTGGTCACACATGTGCCTGTAACCCCACCCCAGGGACAGAAGTTGGCTGTGACTTGCTGCCAGCCTAGTTCTGGGTTCAGTGAGAGACCCTGTCCTAAAAGAATAGCATGGAGCAGGACGTCCGGTGTAATCCTCTGATCTCTGCATGTACACCCAAGACATTTGGTTCATACGATGCATATTTCATGCACACAAACCCACATGTACAGTTAGAAAGATAAATATGAGATGCTCAGAACTTGAAAGTATTGTAAACGTGGTGTTTGTGTTTAAGGGTTTCAGCTTTCAGAGGGCTCTGCACGTTCATATTAGTAGTGTTTAAACCATAGAGTCTACAGGTATCCACAAACGTGGAAAACAGTGGAATGAGGAACTGTTCAACCCCTCCCTAGCCATGTTTCAGAAGACATACCTAATCTGTTAATATACCTGAACAGCTAGGATTGTCTACAGATTGGCACAGTGCCTCCCATTGGCTTGAAACTGCTACAGTTTTCCCTGACATTTCTGTAGGTGTTCATGCATTCCTCGCTCAACAGTAGCTGGCTCACTGTGTGCCAAGAGGGGACCCTGTCCTGTGGCTGCAAGACACTGTTTATAGAAATATGGTACAGCGGTTGCATAGAAAAGGGAAGTGTCAAATTGGATCCTGCAAACAAGGAGGTGTCCTGTGGGCCTTGGTGCAAGGGGCACAGAGGTCCTGCTTCTGGGAAAGAGCTCAGGAGAGGAATTCCAGAGCAGGACAGCCATATGCAGCATCCTGTGGATGGAAAGAAAGCCCAAAGACCGCTCAGGGGGTGCTGCTTGGCAGGAGGAAGTAACACCATCTGAGAAGCTGAAGCCTTGTTTCTGGAAAGTCTTGACCTCCCAAGGCAGGTTGCAGTGTAGGTGCTGAGGCAATGAGAATGCTTTTACAGCAAGGGAGTGAAATAGATGAGCAGAGCTGTTTGAGATGTTGCTGCTGTAGATGCAGAGGATGGATTAATGGTCTGGAAAAGATTGGAGGTGGGAGGTCAATTAGGAATCTGTTGCCAAAGGGTTCAGCTAACTGTGCCAGAGAGAGGGAGGGAGAGGCAGCTGTCTATGGGGACAGTAGAGAAGGAGAAAGCTGTGGAGAGAGAGCATTAGGGACTGAATGAGGAGGAACAGAGGAAGGAATGAGCAGAAGCACAGGAATAGAAACTCTTCACTGGTGAGGAACAGGCCTGGGAGAATGCTGTCTGGGAGCCAGAGGCCCAGGTGCTCAAAATCTGCAGAATGGCTCCACATGGGTCCTGGACCCAGGAGGCACCTAGGGCTTGGGGAAAGAGTTTCAGCCATGGTGATGAGGTGCCAAGCTGCTGACTGCAGAGAGTTTGGGACAAATGCAAGTTGGGAACAGATTGATAGTAAATATAACAAAATTTGTTGCTGAATGGGTGAAAGATCAGAGCAGGAGGGAGAAGAACAAGAAGAGTCAAGAGACAATGACACTCAGGACAGGAGTGAGGGAATCGGCAGGAACCAAGACCAGAGAAAAGGTTTTCCCTAAAGGAACAATGAGACAAGAAAACCGCAGACTGATTTCAAGTCCCATTGGGAGACCTTTTCTATTTAGGTATATTTTAAATCACCAATTATTATATGAAAATAATTGGAAAACAGACAAATCATAAAGCAAAAATAATTGCAAAAGGAATCTACTTTCAGAGATGGCTATTATTCTACACTTCTTTTTAAAAATATCTTCTGGCCATATTTATACACCAATAAAACCATGATATGGCCAAGTGTGGTAGCATGTGGCTATAATCTTAATATTCAGGAAGACTAGACAAGAGGATTGCCATAGTTTTGAACCCAACTTGGGCTATGTAGTGAGTTTCAGGTTATCTTGAGCTAGGTTCCAAGAACCTCTCACAACAAACAGTGAACAGTGGATTTCAAATGCGGTTCATCAGGTATGGCCACTGGCTGCCCTTGCAGAGGGCCAGAGTTCAGTTCCCAGAACCCGTTCCATGCTGCACATGTCTGCTTGTAACTCCAGCATCAAGAAGCAGCCCCTCCACCACCATGTCCAAAGACACATAAATAAAAATAAAACCATCCTTTGCACACACAGAGAAGAAAATCATCATGCAATGTTGTGACAAGGACATGGGTTTGAGCCATCAAACCGGAAATAGAAAGTGAGACCAAGACACAAACCTGTGTTTGTGTGATTCGGTTTCTTTGGTTATGAAATGTGATAGACTTGAAACTAGAGACGTAGAAAGCAGCTCCTCACTCCAGGGATGCTCTGGTAAACTGCTCCACCAGTCACTGGATTCGTAGTATGTATTCAGTATCTTGCTTCCTCCTGTGTTACTTTCAGTTTCCATTAAAAAAATACAGAGGTGGATACTCTCAGCCAACTACTGGACTGAGCACAGGGTCCCCAATGGAGGAGCTAGAGAAAGGACCCAAGGAGCTGAAGGAGTTTGCAGCCCCATAGCAGGAACAGCAATATGAACCAACTAATATCCCCAGAGCTCCCAGGGACTAAACCACCAACCAAGGAAACACATGGTGGGAGCCATGGCTCCAGCTGCATGTGTAGCAGAGGATGGCCTTCTCTGGCATCAATGGGAGGAGAGGCCCTTGGACCTGTGAAGGTTCTATGCCCTAGTGTAGGGGCATGCCAGGGCCAGGAAGCAGGGTGGGTAGGTTGGTGAGCAGAAAAGGGGCTAGGGGGTAGGGGGCTTTTCAGAAGGGAAACCAGGAAAGGGGATAACATTTGAAATGTAAATAAAGAAAATATCTAATAAAAAAAAGCAAAATCTTTAAGAACTTTATTTAAATGATTCTATCTTGTTCCAGCCCATGGATGTTCCAAACATTTAACCATTTTCCCCCAAAATTTACATGACTATTGCACTATTCAAAAAAAGTGTGGGGGGGGGGCTTTCAGATAGTATTTTTTTGTACAAAACACTTAAAAGCCATTACTCAGTTTTCCTCTTCAGTTTAGGAACAAAGTTTATGGCTAAAGGGCATGAATACTTTTAGCTAAGCCGTGTTTGTAATTGGCCCCCCAAAGAGTGGTGGCAATTGATATTCCCACCTGCACACTTAGGCAGGTGGTTCTTCTCCACTCAAATGACAAGAGGGGTAATTGAAAACAGAGCTACCTCTGTTGGGATTATTTTCCTCTAAAATATTCTTGGCTTTAACTAGCATGGTTCTATCCTCCACAGCGCTACCACCAGCTGGAAATAAAGCGGAAACTGGATACCTTAGCTAGGAAAGAGCGGATTCAGAGGTTGAAGGTAAACTCTTTTACCTTTTAATATCATGGTAGCATTCGAACTTCCAGGCAGTTATCATGGGAAGTCTAGGGGCCCCTACTTTTGGACAGCACACACAGCTGAGACCAAGCAAATGGTTCTATGGAGTCTGGCTCTCAGTGCCATCAGTATAGATCCTGATAAAACAGGCCCTGCTCCTGAGAAACACACTCCAGCAAGGTGAAAACTTTCAAAGACAAACTTGAAAACAGTTGGATTTGCTGTCTGGCTTTTGTGTTTTCTTGTGGCAGAGGCCAAAGAATATTATGAGTCTTAAGAAAATAAAAAGAGATGGTAATGTTCCAGCTTGAAGGAAAATAAAACATCGGAAGAATTATACAATCACACATTTTCACTCGATTGTCACCCTTGAAAGCTATGGTGGGAACAAGCTTCCTCAGTAGAAGGAAGCACGAACAGACCTAACATTTTGTGCTAGGTATTTTTAAATCCTTTGGTTGTTCTCTATTTTTGTTCTTTGCAGTGAACTTATGAACACATCAATTTGAATCAGGGGATGAGAGATTCAATTAGGCGTGTTTGAGAAGTTTCAGTTTAGGATGGCAGATTTATTTGATTTCTTGAGCTATTTGAAATCATGGGCTGTTTGTTCTTAATTTGCTATAGTATTACAAATGTGGAGCCTGAAACGCATTTCACAAACTGATAAGCATTTGTAAAGCGTTCGTAGGGCAGCTCGCCCTGTAAGAGTAACATTTTCCTCTCTGGGTTGATGGACTCAAATTTATTTTATCAGAGACTAAGAGTAAGCTCATTACTGAAGTGTTAAGTGACAGGTGACAGGAGGCGGGTCCCTTCTTGGAATCAGGGGAGCTGGTTTGCAGAGGCTCCAGGTTCATTCAGCTTGGCTGGCCATGCCTTGCATCATGGTTTTGCACTCTCTGTGATTTGTTTGCCAGAATGTGGAAGCAATAATAACTGGAAATTCTGATTTCCAGTGTCTAAAACAGGGTGTGCTGTGTGTCTGTGGCTCGTCTGCCCTGTGCAATGGGAGGCAGTAGGTAGACGGGAAGATGAGGGTTCTGGGAAGGAAGATGAGGGTTCAGGACAGTGCTAAGGGCACACTCCAGTTACTCCCATCTGACATCTGCTCGTCAAAACTCACTGCATACTTGCAATTGGCAAAGGCATGATTTAGGAAAAGGAACTGTATTTTTTAAATTACTATTTTTATAACAAAAACTTTAATCTTTTCTGGTAGTGTGCACCCCTCAGTGTAGTGAAGCGCAAAGGGCACTTTGTTGGCCCAACAAACATTGTCATTAAGTAGAATATTCTCTCAGGATGACTCCTTTGTGTGTGCAGGTGGAGAGGATTCCATTTTCTGTCACTTAGTGCCTACCACACCCTGTCCCTAACAGGGCTAGAGAAATGTTGCTAATTTCAGTATCAGGATACAGAATGGCAGTCTTAGTGGGAAGGGCTTTGAACTCACAGTATGGATATGTGTCAGGCACTAAGCTAACCTGATCACCTATATGTCAACTTCACAATTCTTTTCTCATTCCAGGGAGAACACACAAGACGATTTATTGAAGATAACATGCCCGTTCTCACTCCCCATCCTCCAGCTGGCCCAAAGACTAATCGTGGCCATAGCGTTCTGGCTGAGGAAGGACGTTCTAGTCCATTAACACTGGTGAGCCCTATTAAGCACTCTGTCCCAGCTAATTAATTTATGATTTCTCATTAATCTGAGAAAGAAGGCTCTCTGGGAAGCATGTCTGCACAACCCCATAGAAGTGAAAACATAAGGAAAGGAAGCAACTGGGAACTACAGGCTCCTCATTACTCAATATTAAAAGTCAGCATTGCAAGTCCCCACTCCAATGGAAATGGCTATGGGTTAATCTCTGTACTTGCAGCTAACACACAAGTTTCTGAAGTGGAGATGACTTGTGGTTATGTAGGTACCCAGATACCACCCCTGGCTCCATTTTATCTTTAGAAAAGAGCAAACTTGTCCAGGTATCTAAGATCACACATGACAACTTCAAGTTATGTCTCTCAGTATTTACCCCTCAGCCCTTGGCAGTATGGCAGGATTGAGCCCCTGACTGTGTCTTCTGGGTATTATTCTTGCTATTCCCTTATCTGCACAAATTCAGCAGTGCCAGGCTGCAGGTTGGTGACATTCTACCATTTCAGTTTATCAAAATTAGATGTTTCTACCTTGAGATAATTAAATGTACTGAAATCTCATCTGAAGAAGTTATACACTGATATTTTATGCTAGCATGATTCATCTGTGACCCAGAGGTGACATTTGCTGGAAGGAAGGCAGGATCTTTCAAAACAATATAGATTCAGAGAAGATTTAAAATAAGTTTGTTGGACGCTGGTGGTTGACGCTGGGTTAAACTCCCTGTGACATCTTTACCCTTGGTTTGCCTGACTGGATGTGTGACAGGGTGTTTTCCTTGCAAGTCTGATCATTTTTATTTGTGTTATACAATATTTGTAGAGCGATTACAAAGCCTTCACACATAGTTGAGGTAAGTTTGTCACTGACAGCATTAAGCTTCAACGTTCTGCAAAAGGTAAACATATCTTGACCTGTCCTGG
The DNA here is from genome assembly GCF_978045245.1 of Mus caroli. NCBI lineage: Eukaryota > Metazoa > Chordata > Mammalia > Rodentia > Muridae > Mus > Mus caroli. The sequence continues at coordinate 5,214,973 of NW_028227258.1, read as the reverse complement.
CTGAACAGCACAAGTTCTGAAAAGCCCCAGATCTCTCTGGGATGTTCCTCTTCCAATGGGTCTGATTTGAATGTAAAATTGTACACACAAATACATCAACTCATTAGTATCTCCAAAGCTTTCCCTGGAAGAAACAAAGGAAATAGTGCTACTTTCTGTCCTCCTACCTGGTTCAGAGAGGGAAAACCCCTGTCCCCTGTGTCCCCTCAGTTTTCCAGATGAACCCCATCAGGAGGTAGTCTGTAGTTCACTGTGCAAAAATGAGGGGGTCCTTTAAAACTTAGAGGCTACACTACTCTGAGCCTGATACTTGGTGGCATGCTAAGTGTTCTGTGCACCTTAGGATAGCTTTTAAGATTAATTTCCCACTTTACAGAAACTCAGGTCTCCTTTAGGTTTGTCCATTGTATCCTGGACACATCCTCTCTCAGTTTCATCCCTGACTACCAACTACCCTAGATGGAGCCAGGAAGCTTTATGAGACATCACCATTTTTCCTGAACTTCTTCTCTAAGAGAAGCTTTCAATGCCAATCCTGCATTTTGATGCTAATTGTGCTAAAGTTTCAAACACTGTGCAAGCATTTAGCTGTATTCTCTCCATTTAAATGGAGGAAAGTCATCTCCACGGATTCTGTAAGTCTTTGAGAAATTCAGCCCCTGTGACCCTCTTGAGAATTAGCAAAGCTTGGCTAAGCTGAGTAATTACCAGGTAGCCAATTTCAACTCACATTTTGGCACATCTTTGAGCACATTAAGATGGTGCCATATTTATTATAGAGAAATATATTTACACATTGCAAAACATAGCAAGCTTAAGGTAGCCTCTGATATGAACCACAAGAGTTTGGGGCTCACAGCTGCTACTTAATGGGACAGATTTGTTTTTAGAGATAAATGTGATCAGTTGAGCATTTGACTGCCACATCCATCTAACTGGATGATATTTGTATGCAAATGCACAGAAGTAAAATTAAGAGCACAGCCACTGAGAGATAGTGTTCTGGTTTGTAGTAACCCGCTCTCCTGGATCTCTACACACGATTTTCATGTTTGGGAGTCTTTTATTTAGAAATGTCGTTTAGTTTCTGTACATGAGTTTTAAGATCTTTCTATAGTCTTATCTCTTGTTATCTCGGATTCGTATGTTACTCCAGTTGATCCACATGTGTTTGTGGTGGCTCAGGTTTGTATTTATTACTTCCCTTGTTACTGAGACAAAATGTCTTCAAGAAATGACTACAGAAGAAGAGCCTGCCTGGCATATAGCTTGAGGAGATAGAGTCCACATGGTGGAGAAGACAGGCAGCAGGCAGCTCTACTGTGCAGGGGGCATGGATCTAGGACTTTTTTCCTCACATCTTGTCAGAACAAGAAGCAGAGACAGGCATAGAGACACTGTAGACACTGAGGCCTGCCTTTCAGAGAAAATCTTCTTCTAGCCAGCCTCTTCCTAGCAAAGGACCCACAAAAACCCAAAAGAGCAACTCCAGTTTTGGACCAAGTGTTGAAAAAGCCAGTGGGAGGCATTTCATATTTACCCCACAAGAGACCCAAGTAACAATGACTTACTCATGGGGTTTCATCTCCACCCCAACCCATGCCCCATGAGTCTTAGGTGACTCTATGAAGTCATCAAACACCTGGATTCCTCTGTGTTACTCACCCACCAAATTGGGGTGCCTGCTTCATCCACAGCAGCCAGGGCTGTGTATCACCATGTGGATGTTCCAGCCTGAGGGAAGGGGTCAGCAGGAAAGTAAGGACGTGCCTCCCTTTGCTACGAGTGAACTGCAAGTTGCATGAATTACTTTGGCTGACATTTTTCTAGCCTTAAGTGAGAGGCCATCTCCTTACAGCGTTGTGGGGAAGTCTGGGGAACATACTCTTTGTGCCAACCATGTTCGCAAATGAAAATTCTGTGACTGGAGAAGGAAGGAGAGCAAATACTGGGCAGGGTGGTCTCTGCTGCTCTTCTGTGATCCTGGCTCAGAACTGGCTCTTATTTGGATTTTCAAATGACCATCTTCCTCATCTTTGGCTAAAATTTCACCTGCTTCTGTGAGAACTTAGTTTTTCTTAGCCTCCTTGGTTCACTGTGACTATAATGAGAGCATTATTCTAAGTCATGCTCTCTGGCATTAATCAGCCTGATTGATTAATAGAATCTTTGGATGTTACATATTACTTTTTATCTTCTTACTTGGCCTAGGATGGAGATTCAGTATTGCCAACTGTTGAAATCAAAAGTTTCAGCAGTGTGTGCACGCATGTTTCTCAAGATGTTATGAGAACCAGTGCTTGGTAGGAGTTTCTGGCTGCCAGTTTTTTCATGTGTTTATTTATACATGCCTTTGCAGAATGGAAGATTTGTGGCTCACCACCCTTTAGAGTCAATGTACAAAATTCTATTCATGAATCATTTATATACCATCTATCTCACACCACTTTGCCCACATACGCCTGCCCTATTCTTGGCATGTTTTCTACTGTCTTAGTAGAATAGGACAACTGGGCCAAAGCTTTATTTTTTTTTTCCACTTTTGACGCATTGCTAATCTTTATACTAAACTTATTCTGTTGATGCTCCCAAAGGCACTTATAATGTTCCACGCTGGCACTTTTTGTATTCACTGCAGTACATTCTTGATTGGAAAGTGTCTCTGTTGGGGGCTCAGCAGGAAACAGATGGCTCATACAAATAGAGTAATTACAAAGTTGTTTAATAAAGAAACTATTTAGGAAGATACAGCAGGGTGAAGAAAAGCCAACTAGGGATGGTAAGCCTGCTGGGGTCAGCACAATGGAAAGCCACAGTCCCTAGGTTGAAAAGGAGTCTGGATGGGAAGGATTGAGTTCTAGAAGAAGTAAGTAGGTCCCATAGCAGGTAAGGACTTCCCCATAGAAGCATAAACACTTAGGTGGTAGAAACCATTTCTGCCCTGCAGGATTATGGAAATAAAGCCTCCATTTCATCTTCCAATCTTCTCTGATATCGTTCTTCTCCTTGGTAGAATCTAATTTCAGTCCTGAGGTTGGTTAGTAAATTACTTAAGAAATTGCTTACAGGGCCCAGAGCTCCTCAGACAGAGAAGGTAGACAGGAGATCTAGAAGAACAAATGGGCAACTCTCAGTATGGAAACATCCATTTTTATATAGTCCATCCCAATTTGGTCAGCTATAATGTTTCATCATGTTTTCTTACATTTCTAGGAAGCATTTGAAGATACGTAATTGGTGGTACATTATAGCCAAGCACCTGCCTTTCCTGGTGTCTGCTTTTACTTTGGGTGCCAACCTTGCCGCTTAATGAATTCAAAGTAGATTTTATATTGAAAACATTGAAACTGAAATGAGTCTGTTCCAATAATATCCTCTCAGTTCTCTGAAAGAGGACATTATCTCACTTAACATTTCATTGAGCAAAGCCACTTTTTTGCCCATATTCAGCACAATAAAGAATTTACAGTATGAGCAAAAATATAGGACTCCAGTAGAGGCCACCTCTTTTGTCTAGAGGGCTCCATCCCTGTGGCATTTGGTTATGTAGAAGACTTCAACACCATATGTTTTAACAAATACTTTGGGGTCAGAAGGGTATATATAATGGAAGGATATAATTAAAGTTTAATCTGTTCAGTAAAAAGGCACCATTAATTACTCTGGGTAATTTGTTGGGTTATTAATTGGTTCTGGAAACATGTCAAGGTACTAATTTAAATGGGATTTGCCCCCATCGTCGTCTAGACAGCCCCTCGACCATATACTGCCCCAGGAAATATGCAGCCTCCGGTTCGTCTGCAACCTCTTCTCAGTAACTGCCAAAGGAGAAATGGTTCAAAGATAACTTCAGGGTCCAAACCCAAAGGCTCATCGCTGCAAAGTGAAGCTCTCTTTCCTCTTGGGGTAAGTGTTATTTTCCTTAAGAAACATCTGTTTTTCAATTATTGATTAAAATCATGTACTATCAAAGTTTTTAAGATGCCATATTTTCATCCACACAGGGAAACTTGCACTGTACGTTCACGGAGCACTTACTCTGTACTTGTGATAACTGTATATTGCTGCAATGAGACTGCCTACTTTTCATGTCACTGTACAGGATTTATAAGGGGTGAAATTTTGATGACATTCAGTGCTTAGCTCACTATGAGCCAAATGGGAAACAAAGGTGCTCTGTCCCCAGTCACATATGACTTCCCCAAATGATCCTGGGTGGACTCCTTTCAGATTTTAGCACATGAGAACCAGACAATGGGACTCTGCATGGCAGGCCTGTGTTCATGTGGGGACTCTCTATCCTATCAGTGTGTAAAGTTACTTGGAGGGTGAATTATAGAAGGAAGGAGAGTCTATCTTTTAAATGTGCTGAAGTCATCAACCTAAGAGATTGACGCTGCATCCCTTTCAAGGTGCTTTCTTAGGTAATTTCTGCTCATTAGAGTGTGAGTTGCCTAGGTGTAGGTACTCTAAAACAGAATCTACCTAAACAGGGAGGAACAGGCCAGGCCATTCCCAACATGGGAAGAGACTGTATTCCTAACTTGCAGAAACATTTGCCAGCTTAAGAATTTGTGTCATGAACATAACTGTCATTACAGGAAAGGGATGAATGTGCTTCATTTCTTTCTATGAAATACTACTCATGGACCTGAGAAACGGTGCCCTCACTCTGACACATGCCCTTCACGCAGATGAAGTGGTTTCACTTCACACTAAATACTCAGAGGCAAGTGCAGCACCTCAGTCCACTGAATGTGGTTTTAGCTCATGAGAATGGTTTACATACCTCATTCAGGTTGTCTCCTGGTAGCTTCCTAAACACCAAAAGAAGTTAATTGGGAAATTATTTTTTTTTTGAGAGAAACTTCTTGAAGTGAGGCAGGCTCCTGGGTCTTAAGTCTAGGGTACAGTTGAAGACTCCCATTTGGAAGACCATTTCAGCTACTGTCCAGGAGTAGCCAAAATTCTTTGTTAGTTTTTAGTAATCTAAAATAGATTTGTCTCCATCAGGGACAATTAATTCACCAAAAGTTATCAAATGGTCAAACTTTATAGCAACAATGTTTTCTCCCTGGTTGGCAGAGCCGCCTGGGTGGGAGGCAGAGTCACAATGAGAAGGTTGCCTGGTGACCATAGAGTCAGAATGGGGCTGTGACTCAAGGCAGTATTCCTGGATCAGGTTAAGGCTTCCTGAGGTGCCCATCTCATCTCAGGAATGAGCTTACCAAAAACACCAGAGAACTCACAGGTCTTTGCCTAAACCTCTCTGTGTCCTCCAGGGTTAGCTTTGCTGTTGGGGTTGGGCATACTCAAAGCCTGCTGGGTAGAACTTCCTTCTCCATAGACAGTGCTTCAATGGGTCCTCTCCATGTTTGCCACGGTGATTACATTCTTTCTAAGCTTCTATAGTTCTAAGTTCTATCTTGGCGACTTTTTTTTTCCCCCTAGACATAAGAACACCACTAGGGAAATGACAGTCTTTGACATCTAGGGACTGAACTTTTCACCTTTCAATGATTTTCCTCCAAATTTACTCTGAGGCACTGTCTACAAGTGACCTCTCTATGTATACATTGTGAACCAATATACAATCTCATCTTCCTGCTTCTACGTGTTGAGAGTGTGGGTTATTTCTGAAGGAAAGTCATTGAGCAGCTTACATACACCAAGAAGGTGATTAGTTTCATAGTAGTTTCAATTAGCTACATTCAATGAATATTTTGGGCACTTATGACAGGCTAGATGCTGATGTAAGAATGAGTGTTATTATTATTGATTACCAAGGAAGACAGAAGTCACTTGCTGGAGCTTACAGTGTAATATGTGTAAGCTAAATATACTATGAAAAGACATGCTTTTATTAGTGGTATTGATGGTGAAAGAGTTGACTACCAGACAAACTCCTTATGAAAGATGGTGGTCTGTAGTGTTGCTAAGTACATAGTGAGCACCAGGTAGACCCTCTTGCTTTACTGAAATACTGAAGAGGATATAGGTATAAGGATTGGAAGGACCACGGAGAAGACCAGGTTGAGCTTGTCACAGCAGCCAGAGTGAGCATCTTTTGGGAAAAGTGACCTAGTCAACAACAAGTTGGTTTTGATGCCACTAAATAAAACTCATCCTGTGGCAAAATTTTCAAATATTCAGAGGGAGTCTCTCCTGTCAGGAGGCATCAGCACAAGTGGCTTCAAGGCCCCACCTGATGGTCTACCAACATCATAACCTGTAGGAATCTATCCCAGGAACACACACATACATGCAAAGGAAGAGTTAAGTACCCTTTGAGCTGTCATATTTACAGTATGAACAAGTGAGAAAGACTACATAATACAGTATAAATGCTTAAGAACTAAAAAATACAGTGTAATTATATGTAATGGTTTAGAAAATTATCCAATATACCATCAGTTACAAACAAAACAAGAGCATTACTTTTAGAAATATTATTAAAATCATTTTCAAAACAGGACAAATAGCTGATACCTAATTGTGCTATTTGTTTTTAAAAGTGATTAAAAATTGTCCAAATTTCTAATGTCCTAGATTTTAATATTTGTATTACGTTCATTTAATTTTGGTTTGATATTCTAGGCTAGTCTATTGGAGAAATAAATTGAAAACAAAGTAAGGTTACTCAATATAATTTAACAACCGAACAATAGAGTCTACGTACACAAAAGTGTTGGTTTTATTCAAGATTTGGGCTGTACATGCTTTGACTTAATCTGCCTTTATTGATTCAGTAACTAGTGCCCTTGGGAGAGCCTTTCTTAAAATTTTTATTATTAAGCATCTCAAAATATAGACTAAAGTGGTTAAAAATTAGTTATGAGTACAAAAATAGAAATGTAATGTCCATTTATAATGTACTTATACTATATATATATATAGTATAGATTTTATATATATATAATCTTTATATATATAAATCTTTATATATATAAATCTTTATATATATATATAAAGATTTTTAAGGTAAATTGGTATAAAATGGATAAAAACATCTAGGTCTCTTAAAATTTGGAAATTTACTTCAGATACACAAAAAGTAATCAATTTGTACAAATGTTTACGTGCAAATCTATCTGATAAATATTTTTGGTTATACATTTAAAGATTTTAAATGACTACGGTAAGGTATCTTGGTTAAACTCCTAAACAAAATATATATATATATATATATATATATATATGTATATGTATATACACACACATATATATATCTCAAAGATAAATTAATATTTAAAAACTTCTATTTGCTTTTTAAATCAAACTCTACATGTAAATTACTTAAAAGAAATATTGCTTGTACTATTATGTAAGAATAGATCCACATTTCTATACCCCGGGGAGACTATATAATATAAGAATCAAAGCAAATTTAGTGAACCATTTTTCTATTTATGGATTTTTAGGGTGCTAAAGTTTTTATGGTTCAGCTGTATTTCCACATCTTTTATATATACACACACTTACACATGTGTATCTGTATGCCCAAATGCACAATTTATGGCAGGGTATTAATACTTGTGCAGTTATCTACATAGGATTTATGGCAGGACTTGGAGGTCAAAGAGTGTTTTCTTTGAAATTTGGTGGATAGTTTTGATTGCCCTTCCCAAAGTTTGAAGATTTCAAGCAAGCACACTCACTGGTGTTTGATTACAGGCTTACTTCTCCTGCCTGTTCAATCCTCAGGGTGTATAAGATCAGAATGTCTCTACTTCAGGGTCCAACCCTGCAGACCTTCCAGTGCAAAATCCACTAAGTTTACTCTCTCAAAATCTTCTATTAAAACCATATATTCACACAAGGTTAGAAATATGTGCTTATTGAATTTGCAATAGATACAAACTGATTTTCATAGGCAGGAGCATGCGTTTTATCAGTCATTAATGGGAAGTTGGTGTGTTGTTCTTAGCTGGGTTTGTGACAGTCATCCAAGCTTTGATTTGAGTTGCACTGGGGCTCAGCTTGTGTGCCATTGGGTCTTACATCATGATATGATTACAGGGAAAGAAGGCAATGATGAAATTCAGGAACTACATGGACAATTCCCAGAAGGAGGATCTCTACCAACTTCCACACATTAACAGTTACCACACACCTGTTCCTCCAACACCGCAGCCCCAAGCAGGAAAGAACTTCAGGGATAAGAGGTTGGAATCTTGGAGGAGGAAGAGGCTGCGTCCCATCACGGCTCCCAATGGCCTTGAGCCTCTCTTTGCCAAGGTGATTATGCCCAACGTGTTCTTTTGTTACTGTAACACTAGTGATGGCACACCGGCTGGGTTCTAGATCTGTAGTGTAAGAATTTTCTAGAATCAGGTACAAAAATGCATTATATTAATATAGTAATTTTTCCTGATTTTTAAAATAGTAATTTCTTTTTAAAAATTTGATATTTTCTTTATTTACATTTCAAATGTTATCCCCCTTCCTAGTGTCCCCTCCGAAAACCCTCTATTCCCTCTCCACTTCCCCTGCTCACTAACCCACCCACTCCTGCTTCCTGGCCCTGGCATTCCCCTATACTGGGGCATAGAACCTTCACAGGACCAAGGGCCTCTCCTCCGATTGATGACTGACTAGGCCATCCTCTGCTACATATGCAGCTGGAACCATGAGTCCCACCATGTGTTTTCTTTGGTTAGTGGTTTAGTCCCAGGGAACTCTGGCGGCACTGGTTAGTTCATATTGTTCCTCCTATAGGGTTGCAAACCCCCTCAGTTCCTTGGGTCCTTTCTCTAGCTCCTTCATTGGGGACCTGTGCTCCATCCAATGAATGGCAGTGAGCATCCATCTCTGTATTTATCAGGCACTGGCAGAGCCTCTCAGGAGACAGCTATATCAGGCTCCTGTCAGCAAGCTCTTGTTTGGCATCCACAATAGTGTCTGGTGGGTCCCCAGGTGGGGCAGTCTCTGGATAGTTGTTCTTTCAGTCTCTGCTTCACACTTTGTCTCTGTAACTCCTTCCATGGGTATTTTGCTCCCCCTTCTAAGAAGGATCGAAGAATCCACACTCTGGTCTTCCTTCTTCTTGAGTTTTGTGAATTGTATCTTGGGCATTCTAAGTTTCTGGGCTAGTATCCACTAATCAGTGAGTGCATATCATGTGTGTTCTTTTGTGATTGGGTTACCTCACTCAGGATGATATCCTCCAGATCCATCCATTTGTCTAAGAATTTCATAAATTCATTATTTTAAATAGCTGAGTAGTACTCCATTGTATAATTGTACCACATTTTCTGTATTCATTCCTCTGTTGAGGGACACTGGGATCTTTCCAGCTTTTGGCTATTATAAATAAGGTTGCTATGGACATAGTGGAGCATCTGTCCTTATTACATATTGGAGCATCTTCTGGGTATATGCCCAGGAGTGGTATAGCTGGGTCCTCAGGTAGTACTATGTCCAATTTTCTGAGGAACCACCAAACTGATTTCCCGAGTGGTTGTACCAGTTTGCAATCCCACCAACAATGGAGGAGTGTTCCTCATCCTCACCAGCATGTGCTGTCACCTGAATTTTTGATCTTAGCCATTTTGACTGGTGTGAGGTGGAATCTCAGGGTTGTTTTGATTTCCATTTCCCTGAAGACTAAGGATGTTGAATATTTTTAAGTGCTTCTCAGCCATTTGGTATTCCACAGTTGAGAATTCTTTGTTTAGATCTGTACCCCATTTTTTAAAATAGGGTTATTTGGTTCTCTGGAGTCTAACTTCTTGAGTTCTTTGTATATACTGGATATTAGCCCTCTATTGGATTTAGGATTGGTAAAGATCTTTTCCCAATCTGTTGGTTGCCTTTTTGTCTTACTGACAGTGTCCTTTGCCTTACAGAAGCTTTGCAATTTTATGAGGTCCCATTTTTCAATTCTTGATCTTACAGCACAAGCCATTGGTGTTCTGTTCAGGAATTTTTCCCCTGTGCTTGTATGTTTGAGGCTTTTCTCTACTTTCTCCTCTATAAGTTTCAGTGTCTCTGGTTTAATGTGGAGTTCCTTGATCCACTTAGACTTGAGTTTTGTACAAGGAGATAAGAATGGATGGATTCGCATTCTTCTACATGCTAACCGTCAGTTGAGCCAGCACCTTTTGTTGAAAATGCTCTTTTTTCTACTGGATTTTTTTAAGTACAGCTGTAAAAAACCTGTGAGTCAAAGGCAACATTTGAGTAATTAGGAAAACAACTCAATTATCCTAAGTGATGATAGATTACTCATCAACTCCAGCAGTCAGATTTCAGTTTAGACTTCAACTTCATTTCCCTTAAGTTGATCATTCAGAGAATCTTCACATTTAATTCATGAAAATTCATGAATTTAAGCACAGCTAGAGAGTGTAATACAAGCTGAATTTTATTTTAATGGTTTGTTGCAAATTAGCGAATATTGCCTACCAACTTTTCCACTGTTCTTTGGAAGTGCTGTGGTTTGTCACCCACATGTCCCCAAAGCATTATTATAGCACATTCTTGTAAGCATAGCTGAACTTTACACAGCTTCAGTCTAGTAAGAGAGCAAAGGAACTCTTCTTTTTTGTAGCGCAACAGACAACCACATGTATTACACATACCTCCTGTGACTCTTAGCATATAATGGGGTTGGCATTTTCCCCACTGAACAAGTAATGAAGTCCCCACATCACACCAATCTGCATCCCATTCCTTTAAGGCAGCCTTGCCTCAAACACCCTTCTCAAGGCCCCATCTGTCCGTATTTCACTCTATCATCTGCCCTCCCCTCTAACCTTCTAAAAGGCCAGGAAGTTTTTTCCCTGCATGTTCAAAATATCTCCCTTGGCTCAGATTTCTCTCAGTTCTCTCCCTTTGCTGCTGTCTCTGGCAGAGCCTCTCTCTTCCTTGAAGACTTGTTTAGCCTGGGTGCCTGATCTTGACCTGACCCTGACTTCCCCAGTTGGCCTCTTCAGTCTTGTCATGTTATCTCTGCTTCTTGACAGATTGCAGGCTTTAGATAAAGTTATCAAATCGTTTCTATGTGGACAGCACCTTAGACAAGTTTTCTCTTTCCCTTTACATTTTCAAAAATTTATTCTTTGAAAATTTCATAGGCAGTTTCATACCCTCAACTACATGTCTCCGACTGCCTCTCAAATCCGCCAACAGACAATCTGCTCCCAACTTCATGTCAATAATAATGATAATAATAATAATAGCCTCCCTGAATCTATTAGTGCTGATCATTTACAAATGAGTGTGGGGCTACCACTGGGGTGTGGACAACCTATTAGTAACAACATCACCCTCCCACGATAAAGTGACTGTCCCTCCTGTAACAGCCACCAACTGCAAAAGCCTCTCAGATAGGGGCAGAGCCTCAGAGGCTCATCCCCAGCCCATGCTGCAGTGTAGACCGGCAACCACATGGCGTTGTGTATATCAGCTATGTCAAGTCCCAAAGTCAGCTCTTCACAGTTTTCTTCCCCAACCTCCATCTCTTACGTTGTTTCTCCTCCCTCTTCAATGTTCCCATGAGACTTGTATATACGCATGCTAATGTACATAGCACATCTTGCTTTATTGTTTGCAGAATTTCACTGGTGTCTGCTGCAACATTTTCTTTTAGGATCTTTTAATCTTGTATTTCTTTTTGAAGAAACGACTCCTGGTTTCATTGACTCTTTGTGGCTTTTGACATTTTATTTCACTGATTTTTGATTATATTTTTCTGTTTATTATTTTTTGGGGTTTATTTTTGTTCTTGTTTTTTAAGGCCTTAAGGTATGTCCTTAAGTTATTGAGATAGCTCAAGTTGACACTATTGACTTTTTTCAAATGTGTCTAATAGATTTTTGGTATGTTGTATTTTCATATACCCAACTCTAGAGATTTTTTAAAATTTCCTTTTTAATTTCTTCAGTGACCTGATAATCATCCTGTAGTGTGTGTTTAGTCTCCATGTGTTTGGGTTCCTTAAGTACTTTCGGTAGTTTATATTGTTGTTGATTCATAGTTTAGTTTTATTGTGGTCAAATAGAATAGGCTAATTTAATTTTCCTATATTTGTTGAGACTTCCTTTGTATCCCAATACATGACCAAATTTGGAGAAAGTTTTCACGGGCTGCTAAGAAGAATGTGTGCTGTTTAGTGTTTGAATGGAATGTTCTATAGGTGTCTTTTAGGTCCATTTGATTTATGATGTCATTTAACTCCGATGTTTCTCTCTTTAGATGACCTGTCTACTAGTGAGAGCGAGGTATTGAAATTATTGTTGCTATGTGAGGGTTAATATTTGGTTTTACATCAAGTAGTATTGTTTTATGAAGTTGGGTGTGTCCATGTTTTGTACATACATATTTATAATTACAATACTTTCTGTCATAGATTGCTCTTTATTGAAGTGCCTTCCTGAGGAGTTGAGGCCAATTGATATTCAGAATAATTAGTGTCTAACAAATTGCTCTATGTTATTAGATATTTTAAAAACATTGCTTGGTCTCTCAATTACTGAGTTTACTGATGATTCACACTCTGTAAACTGTGAGTTTGTTAGCTTCTTGTGATTGTTTTGGTTTCATTTGTGAATGTCCAGGACTTTCTGGTGTCTTCTAGGACTCTTTGGCTTTAGTGATGAAATTCCATATCATTGAAAAATAATCTCTCATACTACTCATTACTTTTTGTGTTAAAATATTCTTTCTGTAATACATAAAGAGAAAGAATATATATTATTCATATATGTATAATTATATATGTATTATTCATATACATTTTATTACTTTTAGCCTTTTGGATTTTTAGGCATGAAATCTAGGCTTTAAATGTGCTAATGTAGGAGGTTGATGGTTTGTGTTTAATTCTGTCTGGATTTCTACTCCATTAATAAGCTTAGTCCCAGCACACTCCTTCCCTCTTCTTCAAAGCCTTGCTCTTGTCTTCCTAGGCTTTCTCTCTTACTTCGTCTCTTTATTTTACCTCTATCCCTCAATCTGAGCATCAGCATGACTTCAACCTTGGTGCTTGCTTTTCTGTTGAGATATATCATCTTCCCGTATGGTTTGACAGTTTGTCCTTTCCAGGTAAATAGAGTCTGAAATTCAGAAATATCATAGTAAGAAGTTATACATATTTATCCACTGATGAGCAAGGTCTCAGTTCCACCCATCACCCAGACTTCTCTCCCACCTCTGTCAAGCCAGCCTGAATTACTAGTTTCAGCTGGCCTACACTTCATTCCATGGTTTTATATCATCTCCTTGGGAAATATACTTACCTCCAAACCACCTACTGATTTTCATTTGATTGTCTGTTCTTATATGTGTGCTCTGTGAACATTTAGCAAAATATAAAAAATTATGCTTAAGGCAATACTAATGAGATATGTTATTTAGTGGTCCTTAGAATGTGGCATTTAACATACCATATACACAATAACCCTAAAAGAAGACACTACAATTTTACTTTAGAGATGAAGCAAATCAAGTTAAAAAACTGACCCATGATCAAAGAACTCATCAATGCCATCTTTAGTATGCATCTCAGCAAGCGGACCTGTTTTTTGTAATATGCAAACTCAAAAGTGACTACTTTTACTTTCAACTCTTGAAATTAACTATAATTGGTTAGCTGGGATTTTTTTTTTTTTTTTTGGTTTTTTTCGAGACAGGGTTTCTCTGTATAGTCCTGGCTGTCCTGGAACTCACTTTGTAGACCAGGCTGGCCTCGAACTCAGAAATCCGCCTGCCTCTGCCTCCCAAGTGCTGGGATTAAGGCCAATTAGACTTCTACATGGTAATCCCAGGCCCTTGACCTATATGATCACTTATCCTTCCAGGGGCGTCAGGAGTCCATGTATCTACACACCTCTCAGAGGGAATGGACTAAGAAAGGGTCTGTTGTCTTTGCTCACTTATAAAGATGAGATCTGTCACCTCAAAACTGTCACTGTGTCATGATCAATACTAACTCCAAATAGCATTCATTAGCATTCATTCAGTTCATTTGTTTGAATTTTGTTTTAAAACTAGCTGGAAGAGTCAAAAGTACTTCCTTCTTAGCATAGAGAGAGAGAGAGAAAGAACTTAAGGTGGAAAATAAAAAATTTTCTTAAAATCTTTATCATTTACAAAAATCAAAGCCAAAATCTACAGAGACCTGGAAAGGAGTGTATTTGGTAATGCTTTGATTTTTGGAAGTTGTATACAATGACTCTATAAATATTCTGTTACAAGGTGCTTAGAATTATATCTTTCTGTTCTTTGTATTGTAAAGTCATATGGGAGCAGGAAGCCCCCTGGGGAGACACTTAGTCCCTGTTTCTTCTATTCTAGGAACCTGGAAGGATTTATAAAACAGCGCCGCATAGCAATGCAGTTATCACAATGGTCTATTTTGGGAAAAATGTGCACCTATCATATGATGACATAGACTTCCGAGATGAAATCAAGATTTACCAACAGCACTGTGGAGGAGAGAACCTTTGTGTCTACAAAGGGAAACTGCTTGAGAAAGGTACAAATGAATGTAGGAAAAAAATCTTGGGTTAATGTTCCAGATAAGCTGTTGTTGACATAATATCAAAATAACTTTAACCACTTTGTGAAATTATGCACATCCAGGGAATTATAAACCAGCTGCCTAAGAGTAAATCTAGATTCACAGCTCCTTGATTGAAATGGGAATAGCGATTGCTCTTGCAGATTGTAGGAGAAAGAATTTGGAGTGATTTAACCTGGTAACAGATTGATTTTTGAAACAGATATATATGATCATTAAATGTTTTAGAAATATGCTATCTCAGACATTGCAAGTTAACTATTTGGTTTTCCATGGTGAATGATATCACAGGTAATCAATCATAAGAGAAAAACTACAGATTGGTAATTTGTTAGAATACATGGAGACAAAAATTGAAGATTCAATAGATTCCATGATGAGTCACACCTAAGTAATGATGTAAAACATTTTAAATGCCCATTTTAGTAATTTGTACTTTCCTTTGATCCTGTCCATATCTGTTGGTATAAGAGGTTTTTATTAATACATATCCCCACACACTGTATTGTAGTGTTTCCTTCAATATTTAGTTTAGTGGGGCAGCAATGGAAAGAGGCATGCTTACATGTTTGCATAGGAAAATCTCTTTAGGAAGCTCTGTTAGTTTTCTTAACTATATAGGAAATCAAACAGACTGGGGAGCTGAGAAAGGGTGACATTGGTGCACATGGAATTATTTTTTTCTTTGAAATCTCTTTCTCCAATCAAAAAGAGTGACTCTAATAAAAACAGCCACAAATATAACAACAGATTTGGGGATTACATGTTTTAAGCCTCCCCAATAAACAGTGCTTCTGGAACATCAGCTTTATGTTAAAGTAAAATAAACCATGGCTCTCAGTTTGTCGAGAACTGTTATCATTTTTACAGATTTGTGGAATGTGGGAATTCTCTCGGGTGTTTCTCAGTCACATCCAGCATTCCTTCCCATCTCTTCGTAGATGAGGGAGGGAAGATGCCCCTGAGCTGGGGTGGCTTTTGAAGGATATCCCTATAGCTCTGGCCAGGTGGGGTGGGGACTACGGTTCAATGCTACCTCAGCTTTCAGTAGCCAAAGTGCCAACCTTTTCCTGAAGGGAAAGGTATGAATTCCAATGGGCTCTGCATGTAGGGACAGAGGCACACACCCTTATCTTAACCCAAGCAGCTCGGACACAATTGTTTTTACAAGTATGTTGTCTGGGTGTTAATTTATGAGAATCAATGAAAGTATCTATCATGTAAAATTAGAATGCTTATGTTTAGGTGTCTATGTTTAAACAGTTTGCTGGGTTCTGTATCACACTTGATTTAACAGCATGTATACAGAACAGCTATTTAGTGGAAAATGTGACTTTCCCAAATGAGATCTTATTTGGGTGGCCTAGCAAACAACACATGGGGTGAACCAAGAATGCAGACCCCACAGCTGGTGGAGGAGGGTGCTGCTGGACAGGGGTTATTTTGTGTATACACTGATCCTGGGTCTCTGTTGAGACACTGAATAATCTTACATAACGGCTTGGAATGGGGACGTAAATAATGGATTCTGTCCCTGCTGTAATGTAGTCTCCCCTTAGCTTGATCAGTCGGAGAGAACTGTTCAAGACTGAAGAGTGCCTTTGTTAGGAGCTACCATGAGGTGCAGCAGCCAGAGGGATTTATCCAGGCTATCAAAGATCTGTCTTCAGTGGTGTGTGATTCTGTGAAACAAGAATAGGTTTTAGGTTTCCGTAGAGAATAAATAAAAGCATCCGTTTGTACTTTTGGAATAGCTCACTCGCTGAAATGTGGCATTTGTTAACTTTTCTTGCTTCTTGAAAATTAAGAATAACAATAAAGATGATGGAAGAATGGGGCTAAGAGCATCCTTTTAGTCCCAAAGTAATTCCCGGTGCTTGTTGTAGTCAGGTTTGTAAAGTCTGAGGCACAATGAGCTGCTTTAATGCACCCACGGAGAGCCTGGCCTGTTTTCACTTCTCATAAAGGCTGCAGTATCTTCCAGGCACTCTGACTTGCTGTGTGTATCCTTTCAAACAAAGAAGCTTTAGCCCGTGGGCTCATGTGGGGCATAGAAGCTGTAATTGATTGTCTAGTCTTCTGCTAGTTCTGCCTCTTGACCTCATTTTCTCAGGGTCCACAATCCAATCCCACCTTTCTCTTCCCACGTGCCTTCTCTCTATAACAAACCTCTTTCCCAAATAGAGGGTCCTCTTCCTGGGATATTTACTTGACTCGTGATGATCTCTCTTCTCTCTCCCCACCTAAACTAAATCCCACTTAGCCATGAGTCTAGTTGAAGTGTTTCTGGGTTTTACACAACTTTTGCTGGGATTTCTCCTAAGAGCTACATTGGGAGTCTGCCTGAACTGGGATCAGATGTTCTCCGCTGTATTCTGATCTTATTTAACTGTTCTTTGCTTTTCTCATTTTATATTGATTTTGACTTTTAAGGTAGATTTATCAAGATATAAGTGAAATGTCACAATACCTACCCATTATATGTGTGCCAGCTAATGGCATTCAGGGATTGTGCAAAACCTGGGGATGCTCTTGTGCAACCATTTCAGACTTGTGCATTATGGTCTCTGCTCACTGACAGCTCTCTCTCTCTCTCTCTCTCTCTCTCTCTCTCTCTCTCTGTGCTGTCTTGTTGAATCAGCAGTTGCTTTATTTTGCTGAATGCGGAACCTGTTGTACAGATGACTACATCCACTCTCCAGAGAATGATTCCAGATAGATGGGGTTACAAACAGCAATAATATTAATAACATATTAATATATTATAATGTGATCCATGTGATAATAACAATAATGCCTACAAGGATGAGCTGTAGCATGTTTGCACACACACACATTGTAATCTGTCTTAGTCAAGGTTCTCTAAAGGAGCAGAACTGATATATATCTATGTGTGTGTGCTAGATATTTATTAGAGTGGCTTACAGGCTGTGATCCGGGTCCAAAAATGGAAAGTTGTGCTGTCTATGAGACTGAATGTCTCCTCAGTCCCAATCTGGCACTGGAGTTCAAGGTTTCCTAGAGAGCTGCAGGTCTTAAGTCTGTTCTGGAATCCGGAAGTTGGTTCTCATATGTTTGTGTCTCAGCAGCAGGCTGGGTAGATTTACCAAGGAGAGTGAGTGTTTGCCAAGCAGGCAGGAAGCCAAACTTCCTTCTTCCAAGCTTTTTACCTGGGCTGCCACCAGCTGGCATGGCTCAGAATTAGGGCAAACCTTCCTGCTTCAAGTATCCTGACTAAAAAATCCCTCACAGGTCTGCCCAGCAACCTGGGTTTCAGCTGATTCCAGATGTTGTCAAGAAGAGATATGAGATGAGCCCCACATCATTTCTCTTCACTAGATTGTTAAAACGGATTGGATTGCCCTTTTCCCTCTGTGTGGACCCCAACTTCCTATTCCCTTACATGTACCTACTACATATATTACATATTATGCACTTTGGGTTCTGAGTTTTCTATATTGTGTTTAGGGGTATGGGAGTATTTGGAGTCAATGGGAATTCTTGTCTCCAGAACCATGGTACAGCTAGTGAGGTTTCCAGTTCTCAGGGTGGTGTCTGGAGTCAACATGAACTCTCATCCCTAGGACCCTGGTACAGCTAGCTAGTGAAGCACCTACTTCTCAGGGTGGTTTCTGATTTCAAGTGTTCACCAGTGACCTGTCAGAGGCCCAGTCCTTCTACTAGTTGATCAATTTGTGTAGTATTAGTTTCCCAGGGCTGAGAAAATAACCTTCAACAGGAGGTTATCGTCTGTGTCTGGAGGGCAGAAATCTAAAATGAAGAAAATCCCAGTTGGATTACCTGCAAAGCTCTAGGCCATAAACCTTCCTTGATTCTGTCCAGTTTTGACTCTTCAGGCGGATCAGTCCTCAGCTGGTGACAACATTGTCACTGAGGTGTCTATCTGGCTTTGTGTGGCCTCCTTTCTGTATGTGTGTTCCTGTGTGTGTTCGTGTGTCTCTGTGTGTGTGTGTGTGTGTGTGAACATCAGGTATTAGATTCAGGGAAAACCAACAGCCAGAACACCTTCCTCTTGAGCCGTCATTAATGATGTCCCTGAAATCTAAACAGTAACTGGACAGGGTCACCCAGAAGTCATGAGTGATTCTGAACTTCAGTGAGTTCAAGGAAACATTCCATGCCTGGGGAATTTTCATACCCCAGCTCTGGTTTTTCCTCCAGGCTTTCTTGTCTCGTCTGTGCCTAGCTGAAGAGGGAGGTATACTGGGATTCATGAGATAGGGTGAGTATACTAAGACCCAGGTTGCTTCCTGAAAACTTAGGCTGCATAGAGGGCTGTGGAAGATGGCTATGATTGCCCCATTGCCTGTGGCTCCCAGTCAAGGTCTGGGTGTTGATTTATTAATTCAGACTCAAGTTTCCAGGAACCTCTGACCTCCCAGGTGAGCTGCTTAGAAACATCCACCCATTAGTGGAAATGTCCTAAGCCAGGGCTTTATTGCCTTCTGCATCAAATTACAGCAGGCGTCATGGCCTGGAAGCTTCTGGGCATTTTTCCATTCTGTACCCACTTAGAGCATTGGTAACGAGAAGACAGGAGGTGTGGGAAACCCCAGACAGAAGGACACAGATTCTTCCTGCTGTCTCATGAAGTCTGAGTTTTGCATGAATTAAATGCTGCCCACTTTAAGTTATCAATCTCCAAAGACATGTTTAAGGAAAGAGTAGTTGATTCCCTTACTTCATAAACCAGTGAATTGATTATTCCTCTGTGGCTGAATTATAGATTCTTAAATGAACAGACTTCTATACACACAAGTGTTTCTATCTCTGTATCTGTCATCTACTTATCTATCCATTCACAGTTAGTATCTGTCTTTTCCTTTAGTACCCCTATAATACTCATCATCAACAAACAGCAAACATTTCTG
This sequence comes from Mus caroli, assembly GCF_978045245.1. NCBI lineage: Eukaryota > Metazoa > Chordata > Mammalia > Rodentia > Muridae > Mus > Mus caroli. Next base: position 5,195,557 of record NW_028227258.1, on the reverse strand, counting down.
CTTTCCAAACACTATCAAGCTCTGTCTTATGCCACACACTATGGCATGGGACCTCCCAGCACTGTCACAACCAAGTTAAAGATGGTAAGTGTTCATCAGTGAAGGATGGTGACAGGGACTCAAACTCCATGCTCTCTGTTCTGCATTTCTCTGACTCCTCCCTAATGAAGCCACTAACTCATAAGTGGGAGAAATCATCGTATTTTAAGAAATAAAATTACAGAACAGAGATAAGGGCAGAGGACACCAAATCTTGTTCACTAATTTTGAAAACCATGAAAGAATAGCGTCACTAATGTCAGGAAGATGTCTAGAAACATGCACATGGTGGGTGGGTGGGTGGGTGGGTTTGTCACATCTGGTAGTTGAATCCCTGGCAGTGTCATTTTCCTAAATTTTCTTCACTTAAATATTTGTTTTATTTTTATTTTATGTGTCTATGTATGTCTGTGTCTCTATGTGTGTATGTAAACTCATGTGGAGGTGCCCAGAGAGGCCAGAGGGTGTTGGATACCTTGGAGCTGGACTTCCAGGTTGTTGTGAGCCACCTGGTGCATACTAGACACTGAACTTGAGTCCTCTGTAACATCAGCGAGCACTTTCATCTGCTGAGCCCTTCCCTGTGTTTCCTTGAGTGTACCTTCTCCTGGTGGGTATTCTTAGAGCTCTAAGGAACAAGCCACAGCAGAAGAAATTGCAGTATGTGGACTCGGGGTCAGTCTGTAATGAGTTCAGATTGCCTTCCTAGCCTCTAACTGAAGAGGCTGATTATCATTAGAACCGGTGCACTTTTGAGCCCATTGTGTCTCAGCGAGGTTTTCCAGTACATCTAATTCTTAAAGACAAGTTGGATTTGATTTACAGTTTCCAGAGCTCACTGTTGCTGCCTCATAGACACTGTCAATACCTGAGCAAGAAGAGGTTAAAATAATGACTCACAGATTGATTATCCAGGGCCTCCCGCCACTGCGGCAGGATCTGAAGGAAGCAAGACACATCAACGAGCATTGCCTCACGGTTTCACAAATACACTGCACAGCAAGCATCTCAACTGGGCTTCTGAGGTGTGAGCCAGTCTCAGCAGCAGGAGCACCTGGAAGCTAGAAAACAAACAAACAAACAAACAAACAAACAAACAAACAAACAAGCAAACAGATGAAAGCACAGAATTTGTCCTCAGCTCTACTACAGCATCTTTGAGCAAGAAGACCCTCTGTGAAGAGGATTGGGAGTCCTCTAAATGGTTTCACTGCACATTAAAAATTTAAATCCTCCAGTGAAAACATATTTTAAGATTGTAACAAGAGCTGTGATAGGTAATGTGTGCATGGCAGAGAGGTGAAACCTCTTGAAGGGCTCCTGGAAGTGTCCTGTGAAGCAGAAGTCTGGGTCATTCTGTAGAGCATCTCGTGGAAGGGACTTTATTAGAGAACTGTAAAGATTTGGAGTGATTAAAATTGCATCACAAACATCGATTCTTAATTTCTTGGTAAGATGCTTTAGAAGGTAGGAAGAAAAAGAATCTCAAATACAAACAGCATTAAGTATAGCTTAGAGTTAAAATAACTCACCAATATATGCATCATAATTAGACTGTTTAATGCTACCATTTAAATATAATACTATGTGTAAAGGCCTGTAGTGTGTATGAGTGTGTGTGTGGGGGGGGGGGGGGGAGGACAGAAGATGCCCTTGATGAGTACTCTTGACTTTTGTTATAAAACAGTTTCTGTGGAACCAGTCTGGGCTCTTCCGTTCACAGGGAAGCTCCTGACCAACCGAGCATAGCTGTGAAGTGATGGTCCAGCACGTGTGAGATCCTGGTTTCCACCCCAGTACTAGAAAAAGTTTTCAGACAAAAAAGTATTTTCTGTAGCATAATGCATTCTTTTGCAAAGAAAAGAAAAATGTGTTTAATAAGATATCCTTAGGAAGCCAGCCTCGCCGCCTGCCCACCTTCTCGCTCGCTCGCTCAGGGACTGTTTGTGTTTGATTCCAGACACCTTTCAGTTTATCTCCAAGCGTCACCACGGCTTCCCCTTCAGCCTCACCTTCTTTCTGAATGGGATTCAGGTGAACAGGATCAGCTCCTGCTGTGAGTTCAAGCACCGTAGAAGCACCCGCCTAGGAGGCAAGAGAGGCTACTTCGGGTTCGTGTGTGTGGAGAAGGCATCTCCTTGCTACAGGTATGGGAGCATGCCCTTTGCTAGAGAGGACAATGCCAGGTTTTCCTCCACTAATGCTTTTCTTTGCACAGTTCTCAAAGAAAATCAATCAGTATATACAACCTTATAAGATGTCAAACAGATTCCCAAATGTGTTATACAGATGAGATAAAAGGTGGTAACATTTTGAATTCTGTCTCACTTCTCATCGCTTACCTCACACTGCCTTAACTTCTACCTCTGTGGGGAGAGGAGCCAAATTTTCATCATTTCTTTCTTGTTATTCTTGGTAATGGCCAGAGACTAATACCCCATACCCATGTGCCATAATATCTCTCTGTCTCTGTCTCTGTCTCTGTCTCTGTCTCTGTCTCTGTCTCTGTCTCTCTCTCTCTCTCTCTCTCTCGTGTATTCTGGGATATGGCTGCACTGGTTGGATCCAGGCATAAATTTGAAAAGCATAGTCAAAGGTGACTCCAACATTTTTGTCCTAGGGCCTGATGAGATGGTCCAGTGGGTAAGCATACTTGCTGTGTAAGCGAGGGTCAAGTTCATATCCCAGCACACAGGATTCAGACATGGATTCATGTGTCTGCACTCCAGCATTAGGAGGCAGAGACAAGAAGATCCCAAGAGTCTGATGGCCAGCCAGCCTCTGAAACAGTGAGCTTGCTGATCAGCCGGGAGACCTTGCCTCAGAGGGGATGGAGGTTGATATCCAGGTATTGTTCTATTCACAGAACTCAGTGGCTGCTTCATCCCTTCTCACACCAAAACCAAAACCAAACACAGAACTAAAGAAAAGAGGTTTGCCCCGAACAACCAGAAAGGTGTGCGCTCAACACGAATTTAGGATTAGTGGTAGAAGATGCAGTTTGGAGGGGTGGAAGAATGGGGTTTAGTTTTGAACACAGGAAATTTTAGATTTCTGTGAGATAACTCAAATGACAGAATTCATGGTGACTAGCCAGTTGGGTTCTGAATCTTGGGTGAGGTGACCTGTTTGGATTTGAGAATAATTTGTATAGCGATGGCAGGAAATCGAGAGAGGGAGGGCTTTCTTAAGACAGTGAGGACTCCTGACAAGCAAGCTTCATACTGCTCCCCTCAGGATCTCATGGAGGAGGAGCCTCTAGAGAAGGAAGGGCAATGTTCACAAGGGAGCCCAGAGGGAGGATTATCTTAGAAGTGAATGTTTGAAGAATAAGGCAGTGATTTCCTGAGCCAAATGTGTGGACAGGCTACATAGTACAATGAAGACTGGTGTCTTAAACTTCTCACAGTGAAGTGAGCAAATACCCGAGAAGAGCTGGAGAGGCGAAGGGTTTACTCTGGCCCACGGTCTGAGGGTGAAGGGCATCACGGTCAAGGAGGTTGGGCAACAGGAGTGTGTGGAGGTTTTGATGGTCAGGAAGCAGAGAGGTTAATTATGTGGAAAACCAGACCCCAGCCTGTGGGATGGTGCTGCCTGTGTCCAAGTCTTTTGCCTTCAGTCAGTTCTTTCTGGAAAAGTCCTCACATACACAAAGATGAGCCTCACTAATAGATACCATAGATGCTTATTGATCCTCCTGGGTTGACAACCAGAATTAACATCCAAGCAAGGTAGCAGGGATGGGAACTTGACCACAGTGACCTTACAGAGTAAGGAGTGAACTAGTGATACAGAAAATGTTTTATGGGAATTTTCCTTAAAAAATGATAACTGTATGGTTTCCTTGACAGTATAGGGCTTGAAGGGCCTCTTAGTTTACAAGATGCAGTATTATGCATTAATTTATGCTAATAGGTAATATTGATGCTTGGGAAAAACTTAGATATATAAAGGGAGAAATTGTTAGAGTTTAATACTTCAGTAGATTTGAGAAACTTGGATTGAGATTTCAAGTAGAACTTTCATTCTTGAGAAAAGAAGAGATGGTTGTGTAGCAGGCATTAGCTGTAGAGTGTGCAGTGGGTGTTAGCTGGTAGGTGTGCAGTGGGTGTTAGCTATAGAGTGTGCAGTGGGTGTTAGCTGTGAGTGTGCAGTGGGTATTAGCTGTGAGTGTGCAGTGGGTGTTAGCTGTGAGTGTGCAGTAGGTGTTAGCTGCAGAGTGTGCAGTGGGTGTTAGCTGTAGAGTATGGATTGGGTGTTAGCTGTGATTGTGCAGTGGGTGTTAGCTGGTGAGTGTGAAGTGGGTGTTAGCTGGTGAGTGTGCAGTGGGTGTTAGCTGCAGAGTGTGCAGTGGGTGTTAGCTGTGAGTGTGCAGTAGGTGTAAGCTGCAGAGTGTGCAGTGGGTGTTAGCTGTGAGTGTGCAGTGGGTGCTAGCTGTGAGTGTACAGTGGGTGTAAGCTGTGAGTGTGTAGTGGGTGTTAGCTGTGAGTGTGCAGTGGGTGTTAGCTGTGAGTGTGCAGTGGGTGTTAGCTGTGAGTATGCAGTGGGTGCTTGCTGGTGGGTGTGCGTTGGGTGTAGCTGTGAGTGTGCAGTGGGTGTTAGCTGCAGAGTGTGCAGTGGGTGTTAGCTGGTGAATGTGCAGTGGGTGTTAGCTGTGAGTGTGCAGTGGGTGCTTGCTGGTGGGTGTGCGTTGGGTGTAGCTGTGAGTGTGCAGTGGGTGTTAGCTGCAGAGTGTGCAGTGGGTGTTAGCTGGTGAATGTGCAGTGGGTGTTAGCTATGAGTGTGAAGTGGGTGTTAGCTGTGGAGTATGCAGGGTGCTAACTGGTGAATGTGCAGTGGGTGTTAGCTGCAGAGTGTGCAGTGGGTGTTAACTATGAGTGTCCAGTGGGTGTTAGCTGTGAGTGTGCAGTGGGTGTTAGCTGCAGAGTGTGCAGTGGGTGTTAGCTTCAGAGTGTGCAGTGAGTGTTAGCTGGTGGATATGCAGTGAGTGTTAGCTGGTGAGTGTGCAGTGGGTGTTAGCTGTGAGTGTGCAGTGGGTGTTAGCTGCAGAGTGTGCAGTGGGTGTTAGCTGGTGGATGTGCAGTGGGTGTTAGCTGGTGAGTGTGCAGTGGGTGTTAGCTGCAGAATGTGCAGTGGGTGTTAGCTGGTGAGTGTGCAGTGGGTGTTAGCTGTGAGTGTGCATTGGGTATTGCTGGTGGGTGTGCAGTGGATGTTAGCTGGTGGATGTGCATGGGCACTAGCTGCTGGAAAGCGCTATTTGCACTATTTCTTCAAAAAAGAAATACATTTCTCACTTGTGGTTGAGGATGAATGGGAGGTTGTAGAGACGAGAGGAGATGTGAAACAAAGTCCAGAGAGCAGGCAAGTGAAAGGTCCCATGCCATAAGGCCCAGCTTAGCCCAGGCAGGATGGCAAGTAGGCAAGTGAAAGGTCCCTTAAGGCCCAGCTTAGCCCAGGCAGGATGGCATTCTGTTTCCAGTTGGTATGTACTATCCAGTTGTTGGGAAATCATTTCAGAGGTTTTTACTGAACTCAATCATCCATGTGAAGTCAGGGCACTTGAATGAGAAGTTGGGCTCCTGCGTTTAAACACTTGGTTATCGATTTGTTCCATTGCTTGGGAAGGAAATTGAACTTGTAGGGAAAGGAGCCTCCTGGAGGAAGTACAACTCTGGGAGAGCTTTGAGGTTTGATGTCCTGGCCTCACTTCCTGTTCAACCTGAGTCCTATGTGTGGATGAGATGAGAGGTCTCTGCTTTTGACTGGCAGCTTCCTTCCCAGGATGGACTCCAGTTCTCTGTAACTGCAAGCTAAACTTGCCCATTCTTCCCCACGTTGACTTTCCTGTCCTTTCCTATCTTAGCAACAGAAAAGTAACCCAAGCACAGAATATTCTTTATGAGTTGTTGCGTAATTGGAAACTGGATTACTAAGCTCTGAGCACTCTCTTTGCGGGACTTGGAACGAGCACAACATGTGACTGTTGACAACTGCTTTTCTTCTCAGTGCTTCCTACCTTCTCTGCAATCCTATGAGTTTATTTTCTTGCTCTTTCCAAGGATATAAAAATAGTTATGAGATTAAAGAATGGGGCCCTTCAGCCAGGCGTGGTGGTGCATGCCTTTAGTCCCAGCACTAGGGAGGCAGAGACAGGCAGATTTCTGAGTTTGAGGCCAGCCTGGTCTACAGGGTGAGTTTCAGGACAGCCAGGGCTACACAGAGAAACCCTGTCTCGAAACAAAAAAAACAAAAACAAAAACAGAAATTGAATGGGGCTCTTCACTCTCAAGTGATTTACTTACAGTTCTTAGAGGATAGTTACTTTTTTTTCCTCCAATTTTTATTAGGTATTTACTTCATTTACATTTCAAATGCTACCTGAAAGTCCCCTATACCCTACCCCCCACACACTCCCCTACCCACCCACTCCCACTTCTTGGCCCTGGTGGTCCCCTGTACTGGGACATATAAAGTTTGCAAGACCAAGGGGCCTCTCTTCCCAATGATGGCCGACTAGGCCATCTTCTGCTACATATGCAGCTAGAGTCAAGAGCTCTGGGGGTACTGGTTAGTTCATATTGTTGTTCCACCTATAGGGTTGCAGGCCCCTTCATCTCCTTGGGTACTTTCTCTAGCTCCTCCATTGGGGGCTCTGATAGTTACTTTTTAAAACCTTAGCTTCAAACCCACTTCTTCCAAAGATATCGGTGAATGCTTGAGGAACTCTCCTTTGCTGTCTACTTGTCACAGGTGAGGTAAAATTCCTCTCATAGCAACAGAAATGGCGAAGGATGGGTGGTCATGGAGTCCTGTTTACTTGACTTCTGTCCCACTTAGATGACTTCAGATATTCCAGTAATTTATTTGAGCGTCAGTAATCAGAACCATCATGCTGAATTACACTCAGAAGTGAAAGAGGGAGTCAGTGTTGGGGGAGCCAGATGTTACTCACTCTGTCCAATTCCCTTCAGCAGATGGGCTATAAAACGTCTGAGCTTTCAGCAGGGAGGCCCCAAAGCCTTTACCCAGCACAGCATACATTCAAGGTAGCAGCGAATCACAGACTCTAGACCCTAGATTTGTGGTTGCCACTGATCAAGGAAGAAATGTTTGTACAGAAGGCAAGGCTAATGATGACACCCTGTGAAGATGTGTGGCATCGTTATCCTGGGGTACACCGCACACTAAGCACATCATCATGACGGGAAAAGCCCTTATCATGCTTAATTTGGGTGAGATGCTTGGTTCCCACCTCCTCTTATTTGACAGCTTGATCTTCAGCTGGAGTGCAAGTCCTCTCAGCTCTGTCACACAAGGGGATGCTACAATGTTAGGTGATAGAATGTGGTACTTCTTGATGCTACCATTTTTGAAAAAACTGACTAAGCAATTTCCATGCTACTTGAAGACTCAAGATGGCTGAAAATTCAGTAAAAATCTTCAGTTTAAGAAATTGTCCTGGGCTAGGGCATGGCTCAGTGATTGCTCAACTATGAGGGCCTCAGTTATGCACTGAAGCTATACCAAGCTGGACATGGCTGTGTATCCTCCTTCCACGGTGAAATGGCTGTGTTTGTCTAGTAACTCCCCAGAAGCTTGGAGCTAAGCTGGTGTACGGAGACCCAACAGGAGACCCTGTCCCAGAGCAGGAGGGAGTATGGTTACAAGCAGCAGCTGAGGGTTTCTCTGATCTCCACATACACAAAATGTTCAGAACATCTGGATGGGTCACTAAATTCGAGATGCAATGACTTCTACAGAGTGTTTCTAGTTTTGAGGAATGAAAGCATACCACCAGTGAATCCAGAGAAGATTGTAGGGAAGGGCTTTGAAAAAAAAAAAGAAGAAGCCATTCTTAAAAAGCAATAATGGAAATTCTGTTAAAAACAATGCACAGACTCCCAGGTTACTTAAAACGCACAACAAACAATGGATGATTTTGTTTCTTAAAAACTAATTACACACTTTGAATTGAACTTAAATGCAAGTCATTAATGTGTTCTTGGAGTAATGAATTGCAAAGGCAATAACATTTTTTCCCGATTATTTACATTCCTTTGTTTAATAGCTTTATTTTATGCGTACATGTATATATATATGAGTGTATGTCACAGGTGTGTAGTGCCACAGAGGCCAGAAAAGGGTATTTGATTACTTGGAGCTAGAGTTACAGGTGGTTATGAGGCAACCAAGTCATGTTTTCTAGGAACGAAACTCTTGTCTCCTGTGAGGACAGGAGGAACTTTAAAGTGCTGAGCCATCTCTCCAGCCCTATATAATAGCTAAGGATTGATGGCCTATCTATCATCTATCTATCTATCTATCTATCTATCTATCTATCTATCTATCTATCTATCTATCTATCATGCATTTTTCAATCAATCATCCATCTACCTACCTATCATATAACAATCTATTGAATCATTACCTATGTGTCTACTTATGTATAAATTATATTTGTATATAAATTACATTTGTATACAAATTACAGTCACATATAAATTACCTTTATATAAATAAGCCTTGTAAAAATTTGATATTATAGTTTTTGGTTGATGAGTGCTTTTAAAATATTTGTTATTGTGGTTAAAATTAAGAATTATGTTCATATGCAAGATTTTTATATTAATAAAAATAAAATTGTTTATTTTAAATCAGTCTATGAAAGCAGGTAGCATATTTTTCCTAATTTTATTAGAACATGGTACACATGTTATAAACTTGAGTTATAAAGTTTACGACTCCATCAACCTACTCTACAAGTTGGTAAAGGCTTCATGCTGCTATTTCTCACAGGTGCATTATCGCCATGGGCCTTGACAGAAAACCATCTTCCACAAGACCTAAGAAGGAAAAGATTGCTGAGAAAAAGGAGGAGCCAGCAAAGAAGAGTCAGGGGAAACCGAGGAAGGACAGAACGACTGCACCATCGAAAAGGAACGAGATGGAGAGGAAAGAGTCCTGCATCTCAGCTGCCTTTTCAGCTGAGGAAATAAAATTAGGGGTCAAAGAAGTGAGGACGGCTATTGAGGAAATGGAATGGAAGGGCAAGTCAGGACAAGACGCCTGGGAAGAGGACCAGGACAACGCTGTTAAATACGGTAACCCAGAGCGGGCTTCCCTTGTCGTTATAGCTGTCTCAAGTCTTCATAGTAACCTGTGCACTGTAGATTAGCTGTAATCTGTAGGCAGCCACAGCCTACTTCTTTCACTTTGTCCCGTGCTGTTTTGAGGGGAGGCTTCCTGGCTTCGTGAGTGTGGAGGTGCTTGCTACAGGTATGAAGATATAAGGAAGTTTCTGTCCTGCTTGCCAGAGCCAAGATTCACACCCATAGAGATCATTTGACCAAACAAATAAAATTGTGTCTATTTATATAGTTTTTGGACATGGTTGCAGGAGTGACATTGGTTGTCCATTTTGGGTTTGGTAAGTACAATATTCATGATCATTTGGAGCTAGGACTTACATTCTAACCGCAGCTTGTATTCAGTTAGAAGCCCTAGAGTCTGTATATTCTGTTTCTCTACCTTTTCCTCCCTCTTTCGTCTCCCTCTTCCCTTCTTGACTCCTCTCTCTACACATCCATATGCACACAGATGCAAGCACACTGAGAGACATACACTCACACACCTGCGCAGTGTAACCTAAAGTGATAGTAACAAGAATAATGTTGCCAGGCTCTGAGCAGTGCGTGTTGCCAGACACTTTCCCCACTCCCTCCCCTCACTCTCACCTACATGGAAGCATGCTCCTCTCTCCATTTTACAGTTGGAAACAGGTCTCACTCATGCGTAGGCAGCATAGCAGAATTCCAATTCGTACCCATGTGGCTCTATTTTCAAACTATTGAATCGTTCACTCTGTACCAGTGTTCTCAGCTAGTACTAGGCCACTTATGATAGTGTGTTCCCTTACTTCTTGAACACAAAGGCTGGATTAGTGGAGCAGTAGCCACAGGTTCACATTCTCTATGGAAGTTCTGGCTTCAGAATCCTCTTTCTTACATTATGCGGCTGGACAAGAGTTTCAGAAATCCTGGAGAAAGGCCAGCGTTCTGGGTCTCGTGTGTTGATGACAGAGATAATGTGGCTATTTCACTCCTAATGCTGGAACCCCACTCTCTTCTCTTTATGATCTGCCCTAGCTTTTTTCCTGCTCTGGATGGGGAATTTTAATCTATCAGGCATCATTGCAGCAATGGCATAGAGTTACGTCCCAGTGCTTTCTCTCATAAGACATGGGGCTTGAAAAGGATGGGCAAGGGGAGGCTTCACTGCTTTCCCTTGTTTTCCTTTCACCAACATGGTTGTGCTGTGACAGTGGCCTTTACCTCGAGGTTGCTAGGCTTTAACTGCCAATTCCATGAAGACCCCAGGAGAACTGGCAGCAAGTCACACCTCTCTACATGGCCTTGGCTGATCACATAGCCGGAGCGGTGTTAGGAGAGATTCTCGCAGATGTAGTGCTCCACATCTGTTCACCCAGTGCCCCTCCTCTTAAGTGGGTATTTGAGATAACAATCTAACTGAAGAACTTGGGATAGGAGAGCAGACCTTATGCAAGGAAGGATGCTCAAACACTTAACCACCAGGTCATTCCCATTTAAGCCATGAGTAGGTGACACAAAGGTCACCTTCTTATGTTCCAATGAAAACGGAAGGCTGGTGGCTGATGGAGGACTGAGCTTTCCTAGGGGTGATGAGAGGTTAGCACAGTGCTCTGGCAGGGTTGAATTTTCAAAAATAAGATGCAGGGCTATTTCTGTTTTCCTTGGATGCCCCTTTCCTGTCCCTGGCCTGACTGTGGCCACTGTGCTGGTTTAGAGTGAGGTCCTCTAGTAACCTGTAAAGTGCTCCCAAACAACAGCACTTTAATGTGATTTGTCCCATTTGTCCCATTTAAGACCAGCTCTTCCACCGCCCTTGACAACCTTGTTAGTGCTGAGTCATATGCTCCCGATGACCTATAGCTCACGATTTGGGTTGAGTATTGCTGCTTCTAATACCACAGCTTTGTGCTAGCCATGACATGGATGAAGAAGCTGAACCAGCAGCTAGCAGGTTCAGTGAGAGACCCTGTCTCAAAGGATAAAGATGGAGAGCAAGAAGGGATGACGAGGAAGAGAGATAGAGGAGGATACCTGCCATCTACATGCAAGTGCAAGTAGTGCACAAATTCACACATGTGTACGTAGACACACATGTGCCCACACATGTGAACAACCACACATGTGCATATCTACACATATGTGTGTGCACAGCCACACACATGTGCACACTACACACACTTGCACACATACACATGCACACATACACTCACATGCATACATGTAGGCACAGCCACACAATGCACATACACTTGTGCACAGACATACACATACTTACACACACACACACACACACACACACACACACACACACACACAGATACACTAATCTGACTTCTAATATTTCTTTGATCTCATTTCACTTAGGTTTACTCTTCATCTGTGGAGCTTTGTCCCAAAGTGTTCTGCCAATGTCTAAAGCCACAGATCATGATGAATCCTGTACACATTTTTAAATATACATACATTCATATAACAAAATGTAGTTCATAAATTAGTCACGGAAGATTAATAGCAATAACTCCTACAACAGGATAACTATGAGAACACATGGTGAGGGTAGAGCTGAGGGTTAGCTCAGTGGTACTAAGCTTACTTAGCACTCACAAGACCCTGAGCTCAGCCTCCAGAGGACGGGTGGATTCTCTAGTAATAGTTATATTTTTAATTATAGTTTAACTTCTAGGAATTCCCATGTATTATTTTCTGACTGCATTTGAGCATGGGAGAGTGAAAGCACACACAGTTAAACCAAGGATAAAGCAGGAGCTGCCCTTGGTACCATTTCACATAATTAATGATGAATTCTAACTAAAAACCCACATTGTGAACACTCACATGTCAAAGGTAACCGCAGAGACTGCTGCAGATAGTGAGTGCACTATTTACCTACATCATATTTCCTTAACAAAGACTGGAGATTCCTTGGTGGCTGGAATTATATTACCATCATGTCTTCTTTTGAAACTTTATACTCTTTTACATAGAAATTTCTGAATTAAAGCTTATTAGTGATCAGTTATGAAGTTTCCTTGGGGGCTGGAGAGATGGCCCAGCTGTTAAAAGTGCTGGCTGCTCTTCCAGGGTACCCAGGTTCAGCTCTCACCACCTACATTGGTGGCTCACAACAACTTAAGTCCAACTGTAGAGGATCTAATGCTCCCTATGACTTCTGTAGACACCTGCACATGCGACACACACACATGTGACACACACATAACACAATATACACATGTGACACACACACGTGACTCATACATGATACATACATGTGACACACATGACATATACATGTGACACAACACAACATGATACAACACATGACACACCATGACACGTGATGTGTGTCACATACACGACACAAATGTGTGACACAAACACATGACACACACATAAAAATAAAATCTTATAGAGAGAAATTGCCCTGTAACTTGCCCAGCAGTGTTTGAATATTAATCACCTTACTCTCTTAGCATTTACTCTGTTGTTGAAATGTAAGCTAAATCCTGCACTCTGCCATTTCTTCTATGGTGTTGTTTCCTGACATGTGCCATCCTGAGATGGCAGATTTCACGTTAGCCATCTTGGTGTGTCCACTTTATTCTTATTTTTACCTTACTCTTGTTTTCACAAAGGAGACATTTTCTGTGGATAGGAAACTCGTTTCTTTGATTGCAGAGGGTGGGCAGTTCTCAAGTCCATTACCCAGGAGGCCCCACTGCAGAAGAGCCGAAGTGTCTAGTAACTAAAACACACAAAAATTGGGAACCTTTTATTTCCTTCTATCTTTTAGCTTGAGGATAATTGTTTACTTGCTTAATTGGTTCTGCATGAGAGCCTGTTGCTGTCTGTCTTCAGTCTGCTGTCACTTTGAGATTTTAAGTTTGGGTGGTGAATTAAGAGGAAACAATTAAATATGAAAGGTGAAAAATTATAACCACGAGAGACAGCTGGAGTTTATACGATGTGACAATTTGCTTTCCCTGGTACAAATTTGCTCTGTCCCTGTAGGGAATGAAGTAAATTTGAGGCTGTGACAGCGATGTTCTATTTCGTAGAGTTTTTATTCTTGAGTTGTAATTATTCTCTGCATTGTAGGAATGAACACTTTACATGGTTTCTGTTCTGGCTTAGCTCTAAAATCATCTTTAGAGCTTTGCTCATTGTCCATTCGGCTCTCAACATGCTATTCACAGGCTATCTCTCAGGTCCTTTGGATGTGATTAATTGAATTTTTCCACTTCACTATTAATTAGAGTGATATCCAAATATTTTGAACAATCTTCATATGAAATATGACCTCACTGGGTCTCTAGATTAACTTCTATTATTGTAATCCTGTTTTCCTCATTTTTAATTTACTTCTAATTTATTCTTTCATATAAAGCTTCCCCTTTTCCATTTGGTCACCGTGGGTAATGGTGTCCATTTGTAAATGAGCCTTTATTAGCTTCCAGCCTTGTCATTTTGGGCTTCATTTCTTTTTGTGCTGTTGTGTGTAGCTGATTGCAGTCTCTGACCATTGACTATTAGTCATCCCTGTTTCATAAATGTGTTAAAAAGCAGCAGAGAAAGACCCAGGAGCCAGAGGACAATGGAGCCAGAGATCCCATTAGAGTAAAGTAGTTGACGCTCCCAGGCTTCTGTCTTCATTGTTACACTGAAGCTTCTTCTTTCAGACTATGAAGAAGATTTTGAGGTAGATGATGACAAACAGGATGAGAAGGTGGATGAAGATGAGGACCCGGCTGATGACCAGATGAGTGGAGGATCCAAGACACCCACCGGAAGTGAAAAAGACAACCGAAACCCCGAAAAGATTGAAACCTCTTCAGAGAAGGGCGTAGCTGCCCGTGACAGTGAGAACGAGGATACCGGATGCTCGGACAGTGAAGAGGATGACAGACAAGGCAGGTGGCAGAGTGTGGTACACTGTGAGGGGAGCTCACCTTTCCTTTTAAGGAAGACAGATGTGTGACTACCTAACCCAAGAGTCCCAGCCAGCCACCCCTCAGTGCACTTCTGAATTGCAGAGTTGTTTCTTAGCCAGCTTGTTTTCCCTAGTTTGGGGAACTTTAGCAAGATGTCAGATTAGGCTTGTGGTGACTTAGGTTCTGTCTAGTTAAAAAGTTACTACATCCTTTGATCTCAAAATATTTCAGTACACACACACACACACACACACACACATATGCCCACACATGTCTACACACAAAGTAGCTCCTGTAAAAGGCTTGGGTGGTTTCCAGAAAGATAGTGAGGCAGGCTGACCTTTTGGGTAACAGATTTATTGGAAGTGTTACTAATACCATTGAGATAAAGTCCACAGTGTGGCAGGAGTTCTGAGTGAAGGTCCCCTCACAGTTTCCAGGGATCCTAGGTCATATGATTCGTGGGTAACACCTGATACCTGCCCGCAGCCAGACTGACTCTGATTCCTGGCTCAGACAGCGGGAGGAAGGACAACTTTTCAGCCCATTAGTGTGTCCATGGTACTGCACATGCTGCCATGCTCCCTGTGCTCCTGATTGCACTGGGAATCCTAAAAACTCCTTGGGACATTGAAACTGACAGAGAGAGGCTCATAGGCAGGCTGTATCAGTTGGGTGCCTGTCATTTCCCTGTGACAGTGAGAATGGCAGGGTCAGCTCTGAGGGTAGAGAATGAAGCTGCTGCATGTGAACCTGGCCTGAGGAGACCCTAACCCAAGCTCAGCAGCTTCTGTTTACAAAATGGGTTCTAATAGCTTTGGGTACTTGTCTCTTTTTATTTCTTTTTAATTCTGCCATGATCAGAGGATGTAGACCTACTAAGTTCATAGAACAGTCTGTGGCTTCTTTAAAATCTTTCAGCTTAAGACAGCTGTAAGTGTTCAAAGGAAAAATAAAGGTCATTTTTTGGCAGGAAAGGACTTTTTAAAAGATTGTAATTGACTTACATTTGTCTATTTTGTTGGATACTCATATTTGGTTTATGATCTGTGGCCTTTGTCTGAAAATTTTCTCTTGGCACTTCATGGTTTTTATCAATAATAATAACAATAATTCTTACATATTTAAGTCTGCATGGCTCTGAAATTTATAACTTGAGAATTAGGTCACATTTGGTGACTTTTTGAATTGACAACTTTTTAAAATATTCTTTTTTATTCCAGAGTATTTTCTACATAAAATTACCAAATCTTGAATTTGGGAATTATTTAGATAGTCTAAAAGGAATTAAGTAATCGGTTTCATTCTTGGAAAATATTTAGTTAACAATTCCACGTTCTTAAACTACAATGTAAGAAAACTTGTTCTAATATTTAATGTATGTGTATTTAAAGCAAACCCAGGAGATTTATGTAGGGTAAAAGAGAAAATGGTTTTGTTTCAAAACCAAAATGGGTTCATGAGTATGACAACAACAACATATTTAAACTAAACTCTTCAATGGCTAAGGTAAGGAGTAAATGAAACATAATTTTAAAAATCAGAATGAAGTTAACTCAGCACATTTGCAAATGAGATCAACATTCATATTTATTACAATGTCAAACATTACAGTATCTTAATATAGTGAAATATTCTATAATTTCTGTTATTCACACTTTATATTTCTTACACTAAATATGTGTAGTAGGTAAGATCTCTTCTCAATTCGAATACACATGCTGGAGCAGTTTAGTTTATATTTCTTTGTGACACAAAACTAAATTAGTCAATATAAAAAGTGTCATAGAAAAGAATTCACCTCATTCAATATTCTTAAGGAAATTATCCATGGGATTTATTAATAAACTGATTGAAAATGTATTTGGGTATAAATATAAGTGGCTCAGAATACACGTGGCTTGGGTTTTCATGCCTGTTGTAATAGTGGGAGATTATGAAGCTGTGGATATCACAAAGATTCTGTGAAGTCCTTGGCTATCAATTATCTGAGTTTTACACTTTCTGGAGATCACATAGATTTTCATCTGTGTATGTGTGTGTGTGTGTGTGTGTGTCTATGTGTGTGTGTATGTATGTGTGTATGTGTGTTTGTGTGTATGTGTGTGTATGTATGTATGTGTATGTGTGTGTGTGTGTATGCGTGTGTATGTGTGTGTGTGTGTGTGGGTGTATGTGTATATGTATATATTCACAAAGAGCAGGATACAGGAAGTACTTGCCTTTTTTCAAAGGGAAAGCTTTGATTATTTGTACCATAATTACTGAATAACCAAGGGTTGGGAAACTTTGATGCCAATGCCACTGCCAGTCCCTGACTGGAAAGGCATGCTGTGGAGGCAGGGAGGCACGGAGGCGGTGCCGTAGCTCGTGAGCTGATTCCTGTCTATTAGAATCCTTTTATGTGCTGAGCCCCACACTAAATATGCTGCATGAACTCGTCATTTACCCCAAACAACCTGAAGAGCAATTACATTCCCCTTTATCTACATTTCACAATACATAAGCTTGCAAATAGCGAAATTAAATAATGCCAAAGCCAGTACATAGCCAGAAAGAACTGCCATACAGTTCCTATTATAACCAAACCTCAAAACCTGGACTTTGTCGGAAACATACATTTTCAAAATCCAAAAATATCCATGTACCTAAAATTCGAACAGCCTTTCAACCCAAATGAAAAGAAGTTGTTTCTTTTCTGGGGCGTCTGTAGCTCAGAGGCCTTTTGAATTTCCACTAACTCTAGTTTCTCATTTAGCCCGTTTTGTTTTTGCAAAAGAGAAATAAATAATGATCAGTTTCTAAGTCTTGCTAGATTGGCATTTGTCTCCATGCATAGATGTCCCTCCTCATTCCTAAGCTTTGTAAGGTCTCCTCCTAGTGATTCTGCTTTCCGGGGCAGCCTGAGCTAAGCCTCTAAGCCCTATCCTGTAGTGGGTCAGTTTTCAGACATTTCCATGTATTAAGTTTTGTTTCTGAAATTAGCCAAACTCATAGCAAACAAAACGATGCGAAGGAGGCCAGGATGTGGTGTTGTTTTGCTTTTCTTCTCATAGGGATAGTATCACAAGAGGTTTTGTAGCATACCTTCCAAAGTACCTCAAGTACTCTTGTGATCTCTGATCGATGTTCATGATATGTGGTTCTTGGTATAGTCATTGAAAAAGTTATGTAGAATTCCCGTTATTACATAGAGGCAAAATATGCAATGTTTTAATATGGTTGTAGTCATAGTCATTTCACAAATACTGGAAATTTATGACTCAGAATTGAACTTGCCATCTATTAGTTCTTCTCATTTCAATAATGGACTTATCCAAGTACCCTTTCAAAGACATCTTTGCATCCTGGCTGTGCACATACACTGCCACCTCAGCAGTGCCCTGAAATATAATCTCACCACTTGTCTGTTCCCAGGATGTCTCTCCTGTCTCCTGACCCTTTATTTTAATCATGTTTCTTTGTGATGTTCAACAGTATGCCTGATAGTATGAGAAGTATAAGAGTTAGTGATTTTATTTGGCTAGTACATAGCATTTATTAAAAATGACAATATCATGGTGGATTTCATGGAAAATACAGCATTTCACCTACGAATGTGTGAGAAGCATAGCTTAGGCATTGAATCCCAGACACCCATTCATCCCTTTTATTGACATGATTAAGAAGCTTGCTGTTCATGTTTGGATGTGTTTCATTTGAACCTGCCTGCACCTGTTCCCAGGGGCAAACAATTGCCCAGACTGTCACTCTCATGGCAAGTCAGCCCTGTTTAAACTGCCAGCTAACACTTGCACTAGCGCACTTTGATGAACACATTTTTGTGGCCCATGAGTGATAAAGAATAGCCGACTAAGAGAGGACCCTGCTCCAGGAATGATGTGTGCAGTTTCCTGCCATTTAAGAGGAATGACAGCTCTGCTCTCTGCATTTGTGCTTGCAACCCCGGACACTAATTTACCAGCAGAAAATGTATTGTCAAAGATGGATGCTGTAGTTCTGATGGGAAAACACAGTATGACTAGGAATACACTTTTCATGGGCACTTTGGGTAACAATGCCTGTGAAGAGGTAAAGGCTAATTGCTCAGGAGAGGGAAGGGAGGGACATCAAAGAGAGGCAAGAGATCAAGGGACGGACAGTGTTGGTTCTCAGACTGCTAAAAGAGCCAGACTGGAAGCATCTTTTTTCTTCTAAGAAAGCATTCATTTGCGTATTTTTCAATCTGATGAAGTACATGTCATAGACCTAAAAATCTCAGAGTCACAAAATATTCAATTTACTTGACATCAAGAGTTCTACCGGTTTTGGATTTTACTTAACTTGAATGTATTTTTTGAGAGTTTCATATGTCCACACTATGCATTTTGATCATACTGGTTTGACTATGTATGAACTTGAAGAGAGGCACATGGCAAGGTCGCCTTCTATACTGACATTGTATTGGGCATGCTGTCATGTACTGAGCTCACAGTATATTGTGCCCACGTTCGGATGGGGGAGAACCATAAGCAGAATATCCATGATGGATGGAAAGACTTTATTTGTAATCTTTGCATATTTATTTAATTTACGTGTTTGGATGTTTGCCTCCATGTATGTAGGTACATGGTGCATGTGATTTTTGCCTGTGGAGACAAGAAAAGGCTTTGGATGCCCTGTAACTGGAATTATAATCACTTCTAAGTGGGTGCTGGGAACAAAAAACCCAAAAGCTCTGCAAGAACAGCAAGTGCTTCTACCTGCTGAACCACCTCTCTGGTCACAGTTAGTCATTTCTTAATAACATGGTTCCTGGAGTAGGAATTCACAGATTAAAAAAAAAAAACTGGTTAAATTCACCATTGAGTAGTTTACACAAAAATAACATCAAGTTAATTCTTTCTTTATAGTTTTGACTTTTCAAGGCATAATCTCACTGTGTTTCTAAGGCTAGCCTTGAACTTGAGGTCCTTTTGACTCAGCCTCTCACATTCTGGAAACAGAAGCACGGGCCACAGTACCTGTCTTCACTACACTCCTGGACCTGGATGGTACAAGTAGTGATTCTGTGACTTAGTACAGTTCCAAAGGAAGCTTGATTGACCAGATCAGTATACAAATACATAAAGGTATAGAATGGTGGAATGGTGTGACTTGTGATTGTTCTAATCTCAATGCTGTATTCACTACGAGGCTTAGCAGGTTCAACTAGACAGTGCAAAGGTGGCTACACACCCTGGGGCCCTTTCTTCCTGTTGTAGCTGTATTGTCAGCAGATATGTCCTTATAAGGTAATGTATACATTTATCTCACTGGTGGATTGAAATAAGTGAGTGATAAATATTTTTTGGTGATCATATGCCTGCTTTTAGGACAAATGATTAGCTCATATATTAGTTTAATTTGTATTTCCACATTTTAAATTCTCTATTCATTCTAAAACAGTGGGTTTCAACATGTAGGTCAGGGCATGTGATATCATGCATGTCAGATATTCATATTATGATTCATGAAGTAGCCATGAGAACAATTTTATGAGCTTCACCACAACATGAGGAAATGTATTAAAGGGTTGCAGTGTTAGGAAGGTTAAGAACCACTGTTCTAGAATGTTCATTAAGTATCAATTACTTGTCTCATTAGGTATTGTCTGTGGAGAGTTCACCTGAATCCTGATACCTGGTATGAGATATAATAGTTCACAAACTAATGAGTATCCAAGTGTCATATATGTATGACATATATGTGTGCATGATACATGTAACCATATGTCCTGGACACTGATGAAGAAGATAAAAAAGTGTCATTCATCAAGACTTCTTAAACTTAGTAATAAGAAAGATGCCATTAGTATCACAGCTGAAAGAGCTGTGGGCTTTACTGGGTTGGGCTCCATGGACTTGATATAAAATTTTAATCAAAATTAATTAAGATATCTTAGATTCTAGCTTAAACAACAACAGAACAAGGTAAAAACCAGGACTATAAGGAACTAGCAAATTTTAAAGCATGCTCCGTACTGAGGAGAGGGGATTGTTGAAAACCCAGCTGGCTCTTGCCCCCGGTTTAAGACAGACCGTGCAGGTCCTGATGGTAAGGCAGCAACCCTTTCTGAGAGGTCTCCATGGTGCTGCTAGGGAAGTAAACAAACACCAGGTATACAGTGCAGTCATCCATCTCCTCTGCAAATGAGAGCCAATAGATAGTCACCCAAGAAAGTGCACTCTATACAGAGGCCAAGGCACTGCTTTCTTTCCTTTGTAGAATATTTCTGGGCACATGGGATGCTCTCAGCATTTATGGGTGGTGAGTCCATGTAGTTAGTTGATATTGTTAATGACACAGAAAAAAGAGAGATGGTGACTGAATGGATGTCCAGGGGAAAGCAATGATTCTGCTAGGGGCTGGGATCAGTGGGGAACATGCAGTCGGCTTTGGCAGAATCTCAGACACCGAGGATGCATCCTTTCCTGCCCAAGGAAACCAGGAGCAGGGTCCTTGAACCACAGCACTGGGGTGGGGGAGACTTTGTGGGACAGAGTCAGGCAGGAGGCTGTTGCTTTACTATCTGCCTCCTGTAGCCTTTCTATTCTAATGACAGTTTCAAATATGTCCTCAAGATTGCTTTATATGGACGTTTGTTTTAAAAAAATAAATTTTGCTTAATTTCTAAAATAAAATAAAATGAAAAAAAAAAAAAAACCACACACAACTCATGGTGGAAATCCCATTGCATGATCCTGAAGCTTTTTCTCTGGGCCCCATGTTACCCCAGGGTCTGTATAGAAATGGGAACAAGGAGTGAGCGTGAGTGTAAATTACATCAGGAGATGAAGGAGACATTTGGAAACGGAAATGAGTTTGTATCAGATGTTAGGTCTGCTTGCCACTTTGAGGTCTCTCAGTTCCCCTTCTTTATTTACTGACCTTACTCAAAATTGAACCATGATGAGCTGTCAGCCTTTTGAAATCAGATAATACACCTAATAGAAGCTACTAAAGAATGATCGGGGGGGGGGGGTGGCTATTTATTATCATGTGAATGATTCACTGAGCCCGAAGTGGGAATCATCCTACCAATAGATACCCGGTCATTACATGCAGTTCTGGGGTCTCTAAGCCAGCTAAGCATCATGTCTCAGCTCACGGTGCATCAGATAGAGTCATCCATGGGACCACTAATACGTATGAGTTGTTCCTCTTTAAAATTGTGTGAAGCATTTACAAGAGCTGCTGAGTGTTAGACTCAAAGTTTTTGGATTGGTACAAATAAGAGAGGTCGGTCCTCTTGAATTCTGGATGGCAGGTGCAGATGTAGAAGGGAGAACAGGGAGCCAACGGTCCAGACGAGGGCTCTCTTGAGGTATTGAGATGAGATGAATGGCACTTAAAAGGGCCTGCTGCTTAAAGAAACCATTCGAGCCTCACTTGTGCCTTCTTGGAAGTGTTGGTATGTCTCCATGGCTGTACTTAGAATGTGAAAATGAGCCACTGGGAGCTGGA
Source organism: Mus caroli (assembly GCF_978045245.1). Lineage (NCBI taxonomy): Eukaryota > Metazoa > Chordata > Mammalia > Rodentia > Muridae > Mus > Mus caroli. Next base: position 5,173,995 of record NW_028227258.1, on the reverse strand, counting down.
AGAGCCAAGAGGGACAGGAGGAGGAAGGAAAGGCTGGTGGTTTTATTTAGTTAGTTTTCATCATTAGCTCCACACTAGCTGACATAGTGTCTGTAGCTGTCACATAGTGATAGACGAATCAGCAAGTGAACTGGAAACCTAGGAAGCCCTGGATGCACTTGATAGAGTCTATACTAATGTGTGGTCCCTGATGCCCCACCGAGGGAAAGTATTTATAAAATGATTTCAGAGCAATTGTTTTAGAAAGCAAACATTAACTTTGTATTTCTCTCATCTGAAGTAATGTTATGAAAGCAGGGACTTTTTACACAGTGCCTCTTCCTTATAGATATTCAACATGTGTGTGAATTCTTGGGAGCTTCCACAAGTCTTGTTGGGTTCAGGTGCAAGCTATTTTTGACTACTATATGTTTCATATATATATATGAAAATCTGTGACTCCATCTGGGAGTTCAGCTTGGGCCTCTGTTTTTGCTCTGTGGTCTGCTTCCTGGTTTCTGTCTCTTGTGTTCTTCATGGATTGCCTTGGGCTACTGGAATTTCTTCACCCTTGGGCATAAAATGCCCAGAGAAACCAGGGAGTTCATATCTTCCTAGGGTTGCTCACAGCCAATATCGCACTGGTTCAAAGTGTGAAACCCCAGCTCCCTGTTACTTTTATTATTTCCTTTTAGGACAGCTCTCCCTTCTGAAGTTCCCATGGTTTCAGTTGAGCTGTCCCTTGAGACAGATCTTACTATCTCCCATCCTTGTCTGGCTTCCTAATTCCCCTAAGACTTCCTCCTGGAGCTTGTACTCCATGTCTTCTTTGTGGGCAGCTTCCTTTTAAGATCTTGCTTAGAGTGACTCTAAGAAGGGAGTATCTACTTATACACAGACCCTAAAACCATTAACACCTACCTACTTTGTAAATGCAGAGATAGTACCCAGACACCAGAGCGTTCTAGGATGGTATATTTTAAAGTAGATAAAATAATTGAAATTACTGATGTGGTTAACCAGGAGAGGAAGGAAATGTGTGTTCTTATAAAAAACAAACCATTATTCAAAATTTCCAATAACAAAAATATATATAGCCGTTCTAGAGGTTCACAGAGACAAGTCAAACCTGGAGTTGGTTTTCAGTTAAATGTGGTCTATTAAAAATCTTTCGTTGTTCATAAGCTGAATATGGGGCACAGGTGTAGGAGCATCACTTGGGAGGTAGAAGCTGGACACTTGGAGAATGAAGGCAGTGCAGGAGACTCCATGTCAAAATAACAAGAGAAAACAAAACAAAACAAAGCAACAAAGACCCCCATAAAAAAAAACCTTGGTGGTTTATAGATCATTTTTTCTTTTATTATGATAATACAGAATGCATTGAGAAAGTGAACAATTTCCCCTAACGTTTGTTACAGATTTTATATGGTTATTTCCCAATATAGCTCCATGTCAGCTGATAAATTCAGAATATAACAAAAATGTTATCATTTTTTTTGTTTTTGTAGATGTTAAAACCATGTCATCAATCTCATCTAGAAGTCACCCCTACTCTAGCGAAAGTGAAGATGATTCTACAGAGGTGGGTGGGGAAGCCGACTCTGTCAGCCAAGGGGGAAGTTCCAGAAGTTCCTCTTCTCAGGATCTGAGGGAAAATGATGACCCAGGAAAACCACACTTTCCAATCGAGAAGTACTTGGAAACTGAGATCGAAGAGCAAGAAATCACCGAGGGGCATAACGGACCTTGGTTGACCGAGCTCAGCGGTATGCATGTTACTGAGGGAAAACCAACTATGGGAATCCAAGCTTTATCGGAGAGTGAACACAGGGTGGCTTCTTCAGAGGTGAGGGCTAAGAGTCAGCTCCAGAAGGAAGCAGGCCTCCCTGGGGTGGAAGAAGAGGGTAAGTACAGCCCATGAGGTGACATGCCGCTGTACCTGTGCATGGAAGCTGATTTGGTCATTGCTACTGCCAGAGCAATTGGCTGGATGATTCTGGAAGGATTCTTTATTTCCCTTTCTTCTTGTCACAGAATTACACATGTATTTTCAGCTTGCTATTTCCCTTCTATTGCATTTTAAAAATCACTTCATCATTCTTAAATAGCTTGTTTCCTATTTTCTGTAAATTCCTTCCTATGATAATTCTATCTCAAGAATCAAATAAAACGCAATGCATGTATAAAGTCAAAGATTTGTCTGGCCTTTTAGAGATTAATACTAACATTGCTCTTTGTTCTGAGTCATGTATACATTTGTATGTGCATAGCTCACATGGATGGTGCTCAGCATGTCTTATGCATGACTGTACATTGGATATGAACTCACTACATCTCAAGCACTGCCATCTCTGTTCTAGGGGAAGCAGCTATTTCTTAAGAGGGTTACACTGCTGAGAACTGAACAGCCAAGGGCATTCTGCATTGGGTCAGGTGGGGTGGTTCTAGAGTTTCTAGAGACTTCTATTATGTCCCTGTCACTGTAACTTAGATTTGATAAAAATATGAAGATCCTCCAAGATATTTCAATTTCACTCTTAAATATTTCCTGACTCTGAGCTCTTTCACCATCCTGGGGGTTCCAGGGTACATGGGCAGGTCCTGTTTGAAGAGGCACATTTAGGATGTAGGGCAGCATGTCCCCAGGACCACAGATGCATGGGCAGCCATAGGCTGCTGTCACCTCTCAGAAGCAAGTAGGGGACTGAGCTGAGTGTGTAGACAGGTGAACTATACCTGCCTGACAGCTGCTTCTCAAAGAGCACCCTGAACTCTACCAGACCTCCAGGTCCTGCCCTTCCCTGGTTTCCCCTCCCCCTGACTATGCCACAGCCATTCTTCAGGGTTCCACAATAAATTTGTTTCACATTTTAATATTACAAAGTCCAGCTATTTTTTTAAACTTCGAGTCCTATTAATTGCTATACTTTTTAGATCTTTAAAAGTAGGAATAGTTTGTACTGAACAGTTATCTTCCTGTTGAACTGTTAATGCAATCTTGTAGTGTATCATGGTAGTATAGTCAAAACAAATGTGTAAAGGAAACTCCTACCAGAACATGTTAAGAAGGGTCAACGACAGGGCTAAGGTCATTAACTACATATAAAATCAGAGAGATGAGAAGAAATCAAAAATGATGAAATTACATTATAATCTCAAGATCTTTTTAAAAAGGAAAGCAAGGTTTCATGAGGACTGTGTTAAGGCTGGATTCAAGTTTAAAGGTGGGGACACAAGGCAAGGTGCTCTGGATGTGTGGGGGCACAAGGCAAAGTGATCTGGATTGGTGATCTACACAGGGACATGACCTGCAAGTACGCCCTCAAAAGTAGGTAGTATAAGCTAAAAATGGATTTTTATACTTTTAAATGGTCCAAAAGACCAGAGGGATTTAGTTTCTTAGGCCTATCAATCTTGGCCCTCAAATTATTCTACAAAGAGTACTGACATTTCAAAAGGATTTGTCTTATGCAGACTAAAATTTCTATTAAAATATTCTTGAAACACTTTGATAAAAATAATTAAAATCTTTGATCTTGGATTTAGTCATTATATTCTGGCATAGTATAACAGATCTGAGAAATTTAGCAAGTTATTAACAAGGAAGGCTGACATGTGGGCTGAGGACACAGCTTAATGGTACAGAGCTTGCCCAGAGCATGGCTCTGGATTTGAGCTCCAGCATTGGAAAAACACACAGATGTAACATTGATTTTTGTCATTATTTTAATTTCAGAAAACTGGTTATTTATCTTTTTAAAAATTAGCATGCAAAGTATTAGAATTCATTATGATATTTGCATGTGCAATTTGTATTTGTTGACAGTTTTTCCCCCATCCTGGATCCTTTCTCCCTTTTTCTGCCTAAGCCCAGAACCCACTCCATGTTTTGATGGCACACATGTTCTCTTAGCAGCTTGCTCCAGTCTCCCTTTCCCTCGGGGTTTGATGAACTGTGTCTACACTCACACTTGTGTATACTCTTGACTTTATTGCTTTACTGCAATTCAAACAAAGTGATATATGGACTGTTTTTAGGATAATATTTGTTTTGAAAGTTCTTTCAGTGTTAAATCACATATATTTGGGAAAAAATGAGTGTCTGGGATTAAGGGTGATGGTTTGAGGAAAGCCCACTGTGGTTGCAGTGGAGTTGGAGAATCCTGCCACTCGGCAGATCTGCACTCTCAGGGAATCCAGAACCACCCTAGAAACTGTTCCCTTTCTGTGGCCCACAATACACAATACAGTTGCATAGTATAAATATCAGCAAGGTGGTCGAGTTTCTCTGTTCCTTAAGATGAGCAGAAGGCCATCTCATACTTAAGAGATTCATAACATGGGTAAAATATATACTTAATGTCAAGTTATTGTATATATGAACAACATATATGTGTATATATGTGCATACATTTTATGTTGCTGCTGTGTGTAGATACATACATACACATATTTCTAAGTGATACATCTTTCAAGGACAGTATACATATTATACATATTAATGCAATGTATAGGAACATAATATATTTAAATAAGTATTATCTTTAACTTTAATATTACTGCTATAATAATATACTGTTATAATAAAGTCTAATAGACTAGACTTAATGTCTGAGATAACATACTAACTGTGCAATGCTTCTTGGATGAAAATCAGAGCCCTGTAGAGTTAAAACCACCATAAAGGATGACTTGCATTGATTCTGGACGCTTGAGGAAAATTCAGTCTCTTCTCTTCTCCAGTTTCCCATTTAACTTGGGTCAATCTCTTATCAGCTTCATTTCAAATCCTGCTGTACCATCTCTAAGTCTTTCTTCCTTCAGACTTTTTCTCCCCTAGCCATGCCTCATCTATCTCCTGCCCCTCTGCCTCTGTCTCATAAGTGCACATAGGTGCACAACAGACTCCTCCCATCAAGGCTCTTTGTCATGTTTGCAATGCCAAGTGATACTCATAGACTTGGAAGATAAGGACATGGCTTTTTAAGCAGGCAAAACTACTCCATGTTCCAAATATTCCAAACAAATTAAGCATGCATGAATCACTTGACATGGGCAATAAGCAGCCGAAAGTAGAACTTAGAGTAAATAACTCATCCTATAAATACCACATATCAAAATATATGACAGAAAGGGCCAAGTTATTTGAAATATTTGAAGCATAAGTTTTGACCTGTATTTATTTAAGTAGATAAGTTTTGAAAAATAAGGTTCTATAAAATGGATTGTAATATGCTGATGAAGAAAGTAACTGATGATGAGCATATCAGTAGATGTTATACCTCACGTTTTAGAAATGATAAGTATATTTGTTTATTATTTTCTCTATATAGTAGCAAATATTTTTACTTGATATCTCTAATTTCACAAATGTTTTGTTATCTTTTTATTAATATAGGCTTGTCACTAGATGGCAAGGGATAAGCTTTTATCTTTGTTAAGCTTTAAAGCATGAGCTAAGTTTAATTTTAATGTTTGTTTTTCATTAATTTTTGTATAATACACATGGAATAACATCTATAAATAAAGTTTACATATTTTTCATGCATTTTAAATGCAAATTTTCTTTCAATGTTCTGTCAGATTTTAAATGTTCAAACTGACACTTTATAGTTAATTGTCATATTTTATAAATTTAGAAAGTACTTCTAAAGCATGGTCTGCCTTATGTTTCAATGTGTGGCCGCAATCACTCCGCTGTGGCCTTGAGGAGGCATTCTGGGGTTTCCTCAGAAGCTAACCACTTCCCTACTGCTGAATGCTTATAGTTTTCCATTTCATTATTATAGATTTTAAATATTGACTACGATTAATATTACTTTAATGTTTGATTACCCAATTTATTTCAAATTCACAAATTTTTCCTTAGGATAGGTTATATGAAATTCCTGGATAAAACGTTGCAGATTTTCCATGGGTCTTTATAAACTTTTTTTCTCACTTACAAACAATTGGCTCAAAGTTGAACTATCACAGGGAGGTGGGCAGGGCGAGAGTCAAAGCTTATTCTGCACAGCTTCCCGCCATTCTCATGTGTGTAGCTGTGGCTAACAAAACATTCATGATCCTAGAAAATTTACAGAGATATATATACAGATTGTGAACATAATATAAGGGAAGAATAGTTTTCTGTTAGCTACAATATAAAATATAAAAGGCTTACAGAAGTAAGTTCTGGTGTGTGTGTGTGTGTGTGTGTGTGTTTGTGTTGCTGGGAACTGAACCTAGGGACTTGAGTTTGTGCTCCATCAATATCTGCAGCTTTATTTTGTATTTTTATGTGTAGATTAAAAATAAATAAGGTAAAATTTGGTTTGTAATTATGTGCACAGGACACAAAAGGACTGAATGGAAAACAAACCTTCTGAGCTGAGGTCTAAGTATAAAGTCTGAACGACTGTGGAAGCACTCAAGGTCTGTTCCAGTAAATCCCTCTGCCACTGTGCACCAGGCATATGCTTTCTGTCAAACACTGTTCCTGGTGTGAATATCATGAAGTCCATGACTATACAAAGCTTGAAATCAGGGAGGAAATAGGTTTAACAAATGGAAAGTAAGCATGGTGGGTTATCAGGGGGCACAGACCTGATTATCTAGGGGATGCCTTTGAGGGCTGGCCTCTCTGCAGATAGAACATTTGAGCAGAGGTCATGATGCAGGGCAGAGGTCATGATGCAGGGCAGAGGTCATGATGCAGGGCAGAGGTCATGATGCAGGGCAGAGGTCATGATGCAGGGCAGAGGTCATGATGCAGGGCAGAGGTCATGATGCAGGGCAGAGGTCATGATGCAGGGCAGAGGTCATGATGCAGGGCAGAGGTCATGATGCAGGGCAGAGGTCATGATGCAGGGCAGAGGGCATGATGCAGGGAAGAGGTCATGATGCAGGGCAGAGGTCATGATGCAGGGCAGAGGTCATGATGCAGGGCAGAGGTCATGATGCAGGGCAGAGGTCATGATGCAGGGCAGAGGTCATGATGCAGGGCAGAGGTCATGATGCAGGGCAGAGGGCATGATGCAGGGCAGAGGGCAGCAACTCTATCACCTGCAGAAGATCTAAAGGACAGCTAGGAGGCTGCCTGGGCTGGAGAGGTGCTGCTGGCACAAGTTTGGAGAGGAAGCTGGTGTAATGGATTTGAGTGAAAGGGGAGGGGAGGGGGGATGGGTAGGGGAAGAGGGACACAGACAGAAGTGAGGTCAGAGAGGCAGACTTACAGAACACTGTGCAGCACTCATTCTGCCATGGGAAATATGTTCACTGGAAATTTAAGAGTGGACAGGTGACATGATCAGAAAGTTTAAGAAGGATGACTCTCACCACAGTAGAGGGATAGAATTTGCCCTTGAACAGCTGTGGCCTCGAGTTTGTAATTAATTCTGGGTTCTGTGGGCCATGCTTCAATGTCAAAGGTAACACCAGAACACCTCCACCGTGGAGGCACATGATGTGAGGTGTGAGTTTTGTCGTGGTGAGCTTTTGAGACGATAAATGACTATCTATAAAGAATGATCAAGACACAAAGGTACTCTCCAAGGTGACTGTGGGCTGAAACTGAACTTCAGTGTGTCTTCACTCTATTTCCATGAATTTTTTGATGATTTAAGGGTTTTAGATCAAACCATTGGCATCATTTTCATCTGCTGTTGAGCATCTCAGTAGTCTCAGTATGCTTTAAGGTGGGGACAGCTCAGTTTGTTTCTCTAGCAGAGGATAAGGGGGGAATTGGAAACATTCAAGAAAAAGCAGAAAAATCTGGAGAATACCAGTGCACTCAGTGATATGAGCTCTTGTGCCTAGTGTTTCCCTCCCTCCATTGTGTTTGAAATCAGGAAGAATGTAAAAGACTGTACTTTGAAAGTTTCAAGTTTTCTCTTGAGCCACAGGCATCTTCTCTACCCAGATTTTGCACAATCCACAGGATTTGTTAGACAAGAGCACGGGAGGAAAACACAAGGATCTCCCTGGAGGTCATTTCTCACGAGAAAGGGGAAGGGAACACACAGAAACTGTAAGAACTCTTCCTAGATGTCAGCTCGCAGTGATGCTACAGCTTAGGGAAATGAGAACACTCTCCTTCACAATGGCAGTAAGGGGAGTGAGGGCCTGACCAGAGCTGGAGCCTCTGGAGCAGAATGGCCTCCCTGCCAAGAGGCCACTTCAGCTCCATAGCACTCCCCTCTGGGGAGGTCAGCATACCAGCCAGATGATAACTTCAGCCTTGACTCACTAGAAGGCAGCCTCACTGTTGACTTGGAGTCATAGTGGTGAGATGAATGCATAGCTTCTTAGACTAGTTTTGTTTCAGTGGTTGCTATTTAACTATTGTTTCTTATCATTGTTATCATTACTACTAATTATATTGTTATTAGCCATATTTCTTCAACGTTTTTAGTTAACATAATTTAATTATTTAACTATGTAATTATTTAATTACAGCATTCACATCCACATATAATGCACTTTTTTTCTGGTTCAACTATAACCCACCCCCTCCTCCTCACTCTCTTCTTCTTGGTTCCCCTCCTCCATCACAAACACCCCTCCTACATCATGCCTCTCCCATGACAGGATCTTTTCTGCCTTTTCTATCCCCCAAGACCTCTTACTTCTATTCCAAGCCACCACCCACTTTCGTATCTACAAACAAAAGTGAGTTTGCGTCTAGAGCTCACATGTGACAGAGAACATGCAGTATTTGTCCATTGGAGTTTGGCTTTTTTTTTCAGTAAAACAAACAAACAAACAAACAAACAAAACAAAAAACAAAACCCCCAAAAAACCAAACCCTCATTTCCTAGCAGATTTTGGTACTTAAGATAGACCCAGGTGTCTGATGCTACTGCAAAAATTCAGCCTTGTTCAGCAGTTGCTGAGTCAACCTCCACCCTGTGCCCTAACATCATGGTGATTGCCCTCACTGAGTCAACTGAACTGTTACGCAAATCCCCAAACCACTGCTTACTTAAGTCTTAAATACACCACATTACGATGGCATTATCATATTAGAAAAATGATATGTGCATTATGTATCCTCCATTTGTTAATGCCCTAAAGCAGACTTAGAAACACATCCAACTCTAATGGGGTTGTCACAAGGGAAAGTGGACTCCAAACTGTAGTGTGGTACGTAAATATTTCAGCTTGTATATTGGATGTATGAAGAAACCTAATGCTCAAAGAAAAATGTAAACAATATATCTGAGCTATATGACATTCCTTTTTGTTTCCACATTTGTATTAAGATCAATAATCAATTCATCATTTCACCCACTGAGATTCACCATAGATACCGCAGTATTTCTTCCCAACTACCTCTCAGAAATTTATTTTAAACTAGTCAAGAGTTAGAGAAGGTATAATAGCTCTTTTTTTTTTTCCTTCAAAGCATAGTCATTGGATCATGATGTTAGAGGGTAGGGAAGAGGAAGAAAAAAAGTGGGGGGGCAGGCACAGAAGTAGAGGGCCAGACTGGAGATTGATCCAGAAAGCAGATCTCAGTCTCATATTATTGATGGAGTTAACCACAAGGTGATGTATCATCATGGACGTTATGAAGTTAGAGGCACAGCCCTTCAGATGGCCAGCAGTGAGGAAGACAGAATTGTCAGACAGTAAAACCAAATGTAATTGACTTTACATTTGGTAAACAATGCTGGCTTGGGCATGGGTGGCAAAATATGCAAAATGCTTACTATTGACCCTGTCCTGCAACAGTAGATACTGCTATCAAGTCCACAGAAGCACTTGTTAGCACAGGGAAGCCCAGCATGCTCTGTATACAGTACTTCATTTAATCCCTCTGATACCTGTGATTCCATATCTCTTTTGACAGATAGGTAAGCCAAAGAGATAGCATGGAACTTGAACCTGGACCTCTGTGCCTTGGAGGTCTATGGTAGTAATTAGCATAGAATAGAATTGCGTGTAGGAGTGTGTACTGTCAAACTGATAGGAATTCGGTGGCAGCCTCTTATGGCTTCTGTTCATATTGGGTGAGCACTGGGGTCAAATCATTAAATCTACTAATTGGTGAAATGCTCTGGGTGCAGTCAGCAGGAGTAGGGTTAGCTGTCTAAAGGAGCATCAAATAGAGAACACACATTTCTAAAAAGCAAAAAGCAACTTGGCTGCTTCTCCACTCACATCATGGCATGTGCACTTGGCGACTATCACTACATTGGCTGTTGTCTTATTTTAATGGAAGTATTTCTTTGCATGTGTCTCCTCCCTTCATGATTGACTATGGTGTGCTGTGTTTTCCTCTAAAAAAAAACCCAAGAATCATAGCTTGGTGTCTGTTTGATCTCTATTTTTAGAAACAAGTCACATTTTCATGTGAATCTGTTTAAATTAAATTGATCCCATTTGCTTGAATGATGTGAAATGCTGGTGTTCCAATGGCCTCTCTTATGCTTTTTGATATTTTTTTTGATTTTTAATATTTTTATTACGCTTTTTGATATTTTATGTGCTCTCCAATCAGTCGGACAGATAACAGGTGAAGCCCAAGAACCTGGTCACTGCTGCTCTAACACTGCTCCTAGACTTAGCCCCACAGATGATGGGGTGACACCCATGAGGAAACCGGAGGTCAACCTGGGCAGAGGTAAGGGCTGGTCGTTACCTAGTGAAGATCCTTAGGAATTATACACAGATGCTGCCCTGTCTCTGTCTTTCATCTTCAAGTCCTTGTTTTGTCCATTTGCCCCTTTTAAATTAATTATAATTAAGTTTATTCTCTTCTAATGGATATGGGATATGATGGCAGGAGTTGGCCCAGAGTCCTGAAGAGGAGTTTTGATACTGAAATTAGCTATAAATGCTGTGTTTTTAAAAATGCATTGATGCTTAAGATAAAAAACAAAAATAAAATTTCTGGTGTTAATTTTCAGATTAATCATATGCTATAGCCATACTCTCCATTAACTGACCAAACAGGTGAATATATCTTTGATAACAAGGTAATGGACATTAAGAGCTCCACTAGACCATTCTTTATATATATATATATATATATATATATATATATATATATATATATATAATTAGGTATTTTCCTCATTTACATTTCCAATGCTATCCCAAAAGTCCCCCATACCCTACCCCTACTCCCCTACCCACCCACTCCCACTTTTTTGGCCCTGGTGTTCCCCTGTACTGGGGCATATAAAGTTTGCAAGTCCAATGGGCCTCTCTTTCCAGTGATGGCCGACTAGGCCATCTTTTGATACATATGCAGCTAGAGTCAAGAGCTCCGGAGTACTGGTTAGTTCATAATGTTGTTCCACCAATAGGGTTGCAAATCCCTTTAGCTCCTTGGGTACTTTCTCCATTGGGGGCCCTGTGATCCATCCAATAGCTGACTGTGAGCATCCACTTCTATGTTTGCTAGGCCCTGGCATAGTCTCACAAGAGACAGCTATATCTGGGTCCTTTCAGCAAAATCTTGCTAGTGTATGCAATGGTGTCAGCGTTTGGAAGCTGATTATGGGGTGGATCCCTGGATATGGCAGTCTCTGGATGGTCCATCCTTTCGTCACAGCTCCAAACTTTGTCTCTGTAATTCCTTCCATGGGTGTTTTGTTCCCAATTCTAAGAAGGGGCACAGTGTCCACACTTTGGTCTTCGTTCTTGAGTTTCATGCGTTTAGCAAATTGTATCTTATATCTTGGGTATCTTACTAATAAGTGGATATTAGCCCAGAAACTTAGGATACCCAAGATAGACCATTCTTTACAAGGGTTCGTGTAAACTTTTCAGCCTTTTCAGAATTAGGGAAGAATTCAGTGCTGTCGATGTATAATGGGACTGATAGCTCATCTTCAGGATTGCCAGCTAAGCATCAAGTCAACGAATGTGACTCACACATCTGCTCAATGTTCTGTGTCTTTGATGAATGCTGTTTAAAATCACTCTGGTTTGAATGTATATGTGGATGGGAACTCATTCTTTTCACCACATCATCCTATTTCCAATGTTTAACACAAGTTATCAAGCACTATGAGACAGCTTCATGGATGCCATAGAAGGTACACGAGAGACATCCTTCCACTTTGGTCATCATGAAAAGGTCAGGTGACATTTGCAGTGGAGTCACAGGAGAGCGAAGCTGAACTATTGGAGGGGACATCCCTTTAGAGGAATTCTGGTGAACCTCCCAAACACACATTATATACAAGGATGTTCTTGAGGAGACTGCACTCCAGGAAGGAAGTCTAGGCCTTGGGAAGAAAAAGGGGGGAGTCATGAGGCTCTTACAACCAGATGCAGTACTGACCACACGAACAATACTATTGATTGCCACAAGAATTTTGCCAGTTGAATATGGATACTACCATTTTATAGATAAGAAAATGAAAGCTTAGAGAAGTGCCTTTTGCTAGGTTCCTGTAGCTAGTAAACACAAGAGCTACATGTGCACTAAGCCTATCTGACCCCCACCCACCAGGCACATGCTCCAGACACAGATCCAGTGGGCCTGTTGATGAATATTGCTCTGTAAAATGCTTCCTCAAAGCTCATGAGATTGCCATGAAAACTACTCTTTTTACTCACTGCTATCTCTGAGGAAGGCTTCAATTACCCACTCTCTGGTGCTTTGGGAATGTTCTGTTTGCCTTCTCTGTGCTGTGTGTGTTCATATAATAGCTCAGCTGGGTGTCATTAGCACATTTTCTCCCAGAATTTAGACAGTATATTATTACATGGTGACTAGGCAATTTTATTCCCCTGTTTTCATGAATGCTCTTTAATTAATCCATAAATTTAGAGGGCAGGTTTAAAAACCAGATGACATTATTTAAGTGTTTTCCATAACTGACTCTTCAATAACATTTTGTGCAGGAATTTGAACAGTGACAGATAAACTAAGAAGAAATTTGACATCCTGGGCTTTTCACCATTGTTCCAACATAGTTGTGTTCTAAATCAGTCACAGTCTGTAGTGAAATAAAAATGGACTACATCTTTTTTCAGGTGACTTTGCTACATGCCATCTGGGCAGGCAATTTGACTCTATATATCCCTCCAGAGCTCTTATGTACAGTTTTCGAAATTACCAATTGAATCCCTTATAAGTAGATGACTCATAAAAGCCAACCTTAGCCTCATTATTATTAAAATTTTACACCTTTGTACAAATGTAAAAATATATTTCTAAATATAGGTTTTAAGGGAATGTCATGTCAGCTATTTTTCTGCCTATTATCCAAGTGGTTTGCAGTACTACCTGGCAAGAGACTGAGGCAGACAACAAAGAATATGTTTGAAGAGTGGAGTGTCAACATTGTAGAGTCTGTGGAGGGAAAGGGGAAGATAAGACCAGGGTTTTGTTTCTCTTAGATTCTCACTGGCAGTACTATAGGTAAAATAGTTACCAAAAATCGAAATCAAGGCCAAGTTGAGAAGATAAAGGACTCAGTATCAAACATCATGATCTGAGTTCCGTCCCTGGCTTCCACAGAGTGGAGGGAGAAAACTGACTACTGAAAGTTGACCTCTGACCTCCATTTGTGCACTGTGGTATGTCAAACAACCACTCCCCACACATACAATATACAAATGCAAAAAAAAAAAAATTGAGGACTCAAGGGAGCAAAGAAAATAAGGAAGATATGTTTGCATAAGTTTACATTATATACTGGTAGAATAATTTGTAATAATTCATAGAATTTGTACATGTGTCCTTTTGTGTGTATATGTACATGTGTATGTATTTGTCTATCTGTCTTGGGTAATTTTCTATTACTGTGATAAAATACCATGGCCAAGTGTGTTAGTCAGGGTTTTCTAGATAACAATGTATAAAATGGATCTCTCTATGTGTACAGAAAGTGGATTTATTAGAATGATCTTTAGACTGTGGTCCAGCTAATCCTATAATCGTTGTTCAGCCCAACAATCTCATCCAGTCTTTATCATATGCTTGAGTTCTGAATAAGTAGGCTCCAATGCCAATGAAGAAATGGACTTACTAGAGAGAGCAAGAGAAGACAAAGGAAGAGACAGAGCTTCCTTCTTTCATATCCTTTATATAGGCTGTCAGAAAAAGGTATTGCCAAATTAAAGGTGGATGTTCCCACCTCAAAGATCTGGATTACAAGTGGCTCTCCCACTTTAAATGATTTAATTAAGAAAAAAATTTCTCATGGGTGTGTACAGTGCTTTGCATTTTAATTAATTTTTGATGTAGTCAAGTTGACAACCAATAATAGCACGAGGCAACTTATCAAAGAAAATGGTTTAGTTTAATTTTGCATTATTGTTTGAGAGGACTGGAGCATATGATGGCAGCACACAGGCCACCCAGTGCTCATGTGATGTGCAAGGAGGAGTCATGAGAGAACACTGAGAATGGCTGGTCTTTTGAAACCTCAAAGCTCACCCCTTATGGCACACTTCCTCCAACAAAGCCACACTCTAATCATTCTAAAACAGTTCCTTCAACCAGAGACCAAGTATTCAAATATATGAGCCTATGGGGGACACTCGTTCATCCTACCAAATTCCAATTCCTTGTCCCCATAGGCCTGTAGCCACATCATAGCGCAAAACTAACTTAGTCCTACTTCAAGAGTCCCTGTAGGCTTTTACAGTCTCAACATTGAATACGTATCCAAGTCTACATGTCTTCTGATCTTCAAGGCAATGCTTTAATTCTAAACCCATGTAAAATAAAGAAAAAAAAAACCTAAATCAATGCTTGCAATACACAATGGTACAGAATATATATTACTATTGAAGAGTGGAGAAGGGGTCATAGGGAGGAAATTCCAAGCCAAAACACCACACCTTCTAATCCTTCCCAAGCAGTTCCAACAAGTATTCAAACCACATGACTAATGTCCAAGTACATGACCGTTGGGGATTCATTCTCATCCAAACCACCGCGGTATCTATGTTGGTGTGTGCGTGTACCTGCATGTGTGGGTGAATGTCCAAGTGTGTATGTAGGTCAGAGGTCACCCTTGGTTGTCATTTCTAAAGCATTGTTCATCCTGTTTCATTTGTTGTTGTGTTTGGTTTGTTTTGAGACAGAATCTCTTACTGAACCTGTAAGTAACCTTCAAGTAACATAGTGGGAGGGGCCAGCAATCCCCAGGACCCCACCTACCTCCTGATCCCTAGCGCTAATTTACAGGTGTGGACTACAACACCTGGACACAGCATGCCTTACTGACTGAGCTATCTCCCCAGTCCTAACTTTGGTTTGTAAATGAAAAATATTAGAATAATTGGGCTGGAGAGATGCCTCAGTGGGTAAAGACGTTTCCTGTGCCAAGTCTTGTGACTGAATTCCACCTCTGCAACACACAGGAAGGTGGAGAAGAGAACTGACTCCACAGAGATGTCCTGTGACATGGTTAGGTCCTGCTTTGGACATGCACACACCAGACAGAAACACATCATATATCAGATTTAATATTTAATGAATCATTAAGGCAATGGAAAATGCTGAGATAATGCCTTGGAAGCTCTGTGTCTCTGAGCCTTCATTTGGGAATTCGCAGTCACCCACTTTCATCTCTCCTGCACGCATCGTTCAGAAGGACGAGTAACCCAGTAAATACTCGGAAACCCAAGTGAACTTTCAAAGACATAGCAAACCTGTGAATCCTGATTCTCCAGGGAGTCTTACATCAGAACTTGTGAAATACTTCAGCAGTGTTGTAGAAATGTTGTTTATGTTGGACACTGTCCCACACCACAAGGTCCAGTCTCACTCTGTGGTCCTGTTTTGACAAATTCATTGGTTTCTAAGCATAGATGGCATGTAACCCGACATGGAATACAAATTGGCATCTCTACTAAAATGTCATACCTCAACAATAAAGGTTTTTTGATGATTGAATCTAACCAGAGATGCTTTAACATATTGGGGTGGTATGTGATATATTTGTTATGTCGGGACCATGGCCCCGTGTCTAAATGTCTACTGAGGTAGAGGTACTCTTGATGTTGTGGGAGGCTATGAGTTTGAAGACATATAAATACTTTTCTGCTTATTGTGAAATATTTTCTTTCAAATATTAGTATTTGAAATGAAAGTAGGGTATATTGTGCATTGTAATTGTGAGATAATTTATTGATAATAAGATATAAGTGTAGTGGAGAGTGTTGTGTTTGCTCACTTCAACATGCCCGATGTTCAATTTTTATATTAATGTGTTTATTAAATTTGAAAGTATTTCTTTTCACAATGAAGGAAAGGCATTTCCCAATCATGGTCCATGTTGTTAACATCTTATCAACTGAAGGTTTGATATATAACTTTAGTGTCCCCCTTGATGACATATAAAATCTCATACATAGCCTATAAAATTCTATATTTTAGATTCTGCTTTGTACACATTGATCTAAGTGACCTATTTCTCATATCTCTCTTTCCCTCTCCCTCTCCCTCCCCACCCTGCCTCTCTCTTTTTGTGGCACTGAATGGAAATCTAGGGACAGAGGAAAAAACAGCCATCAGTGCAAATGAGCAACCAGAGCAAGCTGCACAAGAGATGCACACACTGAAAGAAGAAGCCATGAAGAAAGATGAATCTTTCCAGCCTGGGGATACTGATGCCCATGCAGGAGTGAGGGAGGAAGCAAGGATGCAGAAAAATGGTACCCGCCATCCCCAGGATGCTGGCATAGATGTGGAACTCAGAGAGAGAGTGGGGATGCAGGAAGATGGTACCTGTCATCCCCAGGGTGCTGACATGGATGTGGGATTAAAGGAGAGAGCAGGGATGCAGGAAGATGGTACCCACTATCCCCAGGATGCTGACATGAATGTGGGACTAAGGGAGAGAGTAGGGATGCAGGAAGATGGTACCTGCCATCCCCAGGATGCTGGCATGGATGTGGAACTGGAAGAGAAAACAGGGATGCAGGAAGATGGTACCCACCATCTCCAGGATGCTGACATGGATGTAGAACTGAGAGAGAGAGCAGGAATGGAGGAAGATGGTACCTGTCATCCCCAGAATGCTGGCATGGATGTGGAACTGGAAGAGAGAACAGGGATGCAGGAAGATGGTACCCACCATCCCCAGGATGCTGACATGGATGTGGGATTGAGGGAGAGAGCAGGGATACAGGAAGATGGTACCTGCTATCCCCAGAATGCTAACATGGATGTGGGACTGAGGGAGAAAGCAGGGATTTCAGAGGTTCCCTTAGGGGAGAGGAGTCCTACAGGAGTTCTGCTGGCATCAGCAGAACAGTCTACAGAGAAAGGGGAGTGTTATCTGAACATAGCTAGCGAGGCAGAGGCAGGCACAGAAGGAAGTGGCAGGCATGGGGAGGAGCAGTTGATCCCCACAGGAAAGGTAGCAGCAGAAGGCTCTGTGTTTCTAAGTGTAGAGCAGGCTGGAGACAGACAGAAGGATGAGGACCTGGGCAGGCAGGCCTTGCCGCAGACACAGATGGAGAAAGGAAGAGCAGTTTCTGAAGCTGGGCAAGAATTGGAGAAGGCAGAGTTCACAGACAGCGCAGGGCTCAGCTCAGAGACTCTTGAGGAAGCAGCAGTTCTGAAAGAAGTAGGCACTTCTGAAGTGAAGGAGGCAGAGAGGGAAGTGGGCTCCCCCAAAACAGATGGAGACCAAGGAGAAGAGGAAGCTCTTACAGAGCTGGAGATCATGGGGCCTATGGAGGACACAGGGCCAGAGAGAAAGGATGGTTTTGAAGAGACAGTACTCGGGGGAGAGAGAGCAGCCACAGAGAGGAAGGACTTTCTGGAAGAAGCTCCCTTCAGCACCTCAACAGAAGTTCAAGCAAGCCCCAGGGAGGTTTTCAGGGGCAACCATGAGGAACTCTGTAAGGAAGACACAGCAAGGGAGGGCGTCATAGCTGACACAGAATCCACCGTGGAACAGGATCTGCGAGCAGTGTTCCCTGGGGAATTAGCTGCAGCTGGAGGCATAGAGAAAGTTGAGAGGCTCACACCACCTCTGAGGGAAACTGGATCTGAAAGAGAAAAGGAGACAGGACCTGAGGTGCTGAAGACAGAAGACTTGTTAGGAAAGCAAAAGGTTAAAGGGGAAGAGGAGGGCACAGTGAAGGAAGTGGGTTTTGAGGAAGAGGACCGTGTATCCAGCCCTGAGATGGAGGCTCATGTCAACGATGTAGAACCCACAGGGGCTACTGAGTTGGGGGAGGCTACAAAGCTTCTAGAAGATCCTCCCAAAGAAAGAGCCATTACCTTGTCTGAAACAACACCTCAGTTTGAGAAATCCCCAAAAGAGAGTGAAGCCACAGCCACAGAACACAAAGGAGGAGAGGAGCTGCCAGGCCAGGAGAGCAAGGCTCTATTGCCTCAGGGGAGGGGCCTCAGCCATGATGGAGAAGGGCTGTTAGGAGCTCCTGGACCTGAGCCAGCAGACAAAGCCCAGGGACCAGAGGGCTTTTTCACAGCCAGATGTGAAGAGTGGGCTGCCAAGGAACTGGACAGCAGTGTGGGGCCAGAGAGACTGGAGGAAGACCAGCCTTTGCAAGCACAAAGAGAGGACATCCAGAGAATGACCCAGGGAAACCTTCCCAAGGAAAGGCTCACCAGGGCAGTGGTGGTCTGTGGAGAAGCCAAGGGTGAGAACCCGCAGGGGGAAGGGAGCGAGGATAAAGAGTGTCTTCCAGGGACAGGGACTGGCAGCCTGACAGGGCAAAACTGGAACATGGGAGGAAGCATAGTGGAGGCTGAAGAGGATCCACATGGAGGAGGAATTGAAGAACCAACTGCAGAGCAGAGGGAGGAGGAGTCGGCAGAGTCAAAGTCAGCTGATGGGATCCCTGCGGTCTCTTCCACTGCAAATGCTCAAAAGGAAACCCGGGACAGGGCAGGTGAGGCTCTAGGAGAAGCAGCAGCAGTGGAAGAAAGGACGGGCACCGAGGACATGACGCCAAGAACAGAGAAGGTAGCAGTGGTGGAGGAAGTGACATCAGCAGGGGCTATGGTGGAGACCGAACAGGAACAGGCGCCTGAAGCGCAGGACAGAGAGGGAGGGGAAGCAAAGGCTTCTCAGCACACAGGTACTGCTGGGGAGGACACAGGGTCTACAGGGAAGGACGAGGAACACCAGTCAGGAGCAGCTGAAGAGTTCAGAGAATCAGTGTCTCAGAGAGAGACAGCTTAGCAGAGTGTGTCTAGAGGCAGCACCTCCAAGGAAACTGGATTTTTCTAGAACTCAGAAGCATCTGGAGAGACTGCAAAGAGAACGTAAGAGGGCCGATGTGCCCTTGAGTAAGAGGTCTCATGACAGCCGGTGAGCTGCAGTCTGGTGTGTTTCCAGGACATCTTAGAAAGCTCGCATGGGTCTCCTGTCTGTGACGCAGCCTTCACTGGTGTCTCCCATGTTCTTATGTGTTCTTCAGTTCCGTGCTGCTCAGCCCCGAGCTGGCCTGAAGGGTCTGGTGGACACGGGGAGGCGCTAAAGCACTCAGAGGAGGCAAAGGAGCTCTCTCTGTGGTCCTTTACTCACACGCCATCTTTGTAAACGGGGTTTCCCGAATTGAAGTCTGTAAGTCTCACAAGGCTCAAGGACAAAATATACAATAGAGAGGTCGGACACTGAGGAGCTCAGGGAGGAGAAAGAGTGTGACCAAATTATATTGTATGAAAAATTTAAAAAGCATGCAGAGAAGAATGTGCCCTCAGTTACAGAGCCCAGAAAGAAAGAGTTAAAAGTCATTTTGAATTCTCCACATTAGCTTTCTTTCACACACACATATAAAATCCACACCCTCGATTCCTCCCAAATCGCCACCACGGCTTTGGTTTTTGCAGGATGGAATAAAACTCGTCTGTGGACATTTAATCTTGTAATGCTTCTGTGCTTTTACCTCTGATGTTTTACAAAGTTTAATCAATGTATGTTTCCCATGCATAGATTACAAACGCTATACATATTTAATATGCAATGTTTAAAATGCCTAAGTTTTGAATGGTGTTAGTAAACACCAAAATATATTTATTTTACAGTCTGTCATTTCCAAGATATCATCACATTGCTAGCTAGCACATACTTACTATTATTTTGAGTGATTTTATCATCAGTACTATCTTTTTCCTTGCCAGGATATTGTGAAACTGTCTTGGTTAAAGATGCAGAGTGGGAACAGACTGAGGTGGGTTCTTCACCAGGAGTTCAGCGTTTCTTTTAGCTCACTGCTGGCCTGAGCTGGTCTCAATTGTTGACACTGGTCAGTAGGTTAGTAACCATGATGATATAGCTCAAGTAGATGTCCCCTCAAGGGAGCTGTGGCCCCAAACAGAGAACTGGGGCGGGGGGGGGGGGAGAGGGTACTGAACATTCCACACAGGTAGTGTGCCTATATTTAAATCAAAGTGATGATTTATTCAAACATTTGACTTTTACCAAAGATTACCAGAAGGCTGATGGCTTGATTTTGTTTTAATCACTTATCTGACAGTTAAATATTATTCCTAAGTTCATGCATGGGTATTGTATCTTAGCCACCTTAGAAATTCACTGTCTCTTGGAAACGTTACCTCTTTCTATTTACACCTGAGAGGTGGGAAAGGTAATGTGCAAATCTTCCTGAAAAGGTCCTTTATATGTGTTTGAATCCTGTTTTATTTGGTGGAGAAGAAATGTATGGCTCTCAGCATTTTGTTCTTGGGAGCATTATCTACCAGGCGTCGCAAATGTAAATGAGATATGTATATAATCTAGGTAAGTGTGAGAGGGGTGTGATGGCCATGGGGGGAAGACATGGTCCATCACACACACTCTGGGAAGATGTGGTCTATCTGACACCGTCTGTACCTGATGTCACCCTGAAGATCAGCAGCCCACCCTCCAAAGTTCTGTTATTTCAAACCTGAGTGACCCCACAGTGCACAGTAAGCCAGCAGTCACAACCGCTCTCCAGATGGCACCCAGATAACATTTCCTTGTTGGGTATCAGCCTGTTCTGAGGGGCTGGGTTTCCGTTAACACGGTCCATGCTCCAAAGCTCACAGTGTTGACCCCTTTTAAAAAGTGAGGAGAAGAAAAATTTCCAAGACAGCAATTTCCCAGCCAGGAGGAGAATCAACCTTTTATGGGGCACTTTTATGAGTGAACTCTTGCCCCACAAAAGCTTCAGATATATCTAGGTTTAAATGCATCAATATTTTAATTTTCTTGATTCTATTATGTAGCCAAAGTTGAGGAGTCATGCGGTCTGCCATCTGCTTTGTATTTCTCTTGTCAAGATGTCCTGTTGTTATAGATGGTTTTAATTCTGATGAACAATGGAGCTTTGTGATAACCAGTGATAGAGCTGTACCAGAGCAGACATGTTGGCACAGAGAATAGACAGATCATTTCACCAGGAACGCCAATACATCAAGCTTACCGCCTGCTTCTTGTCATAATTAGAAACTGCATAGAGTTTGGGGAGGGTGGACTAGAAACTGCTGTTATAGGAAACCCTGGAGGTGATTCTAAAGTGTTCTACAGCCTAAACACTGCTGAGGTAGGTCATTGGTTACAACAAATCTCATCTTGGTTGCAAAGCAAATCACAGGTGTATTGTCAAGTTCATCTTTGTCTCCATGCCTTTTCTGATCCACATGTCCTCCTGTGTGGTCATCTGAAGGAGATGACAGTCACCATAAAAATGATGAAGCCGCCCTTCAGCTCACTTCAGTATGGTTGTGTGCAGTGTATTTGGAAGACTTCTGTCTCCCCACTGAAGAACAAGTCGACGGAATCCAACCACAGCCTCCCTGTCCCATGCTCTGTGTTTGTGACAATATCATCTGCTCCACATGTGGTTCCCCGTGTTACCCACATTCCTGTGCCTTCTACACGATTTGCCCCTGGTGTTGCCCCTCTGCCACAGAGCAGTTTAAACACAGGACTGATGAGAAAGATTGGAAACTCCTTAATCACTTTGAAAAGAGAGTTTTGTGCGATGTGTTATATGGAAATTGCATTGGATTATTTTTATACTTAACACCTTCCATCAGCCCAGCCTGTAGTGTAGCTCTACAATCTGCATGTGGGCTTCACTGTGAAATTCAGTGTTGTGATGTTTTGATTGAGTAAATTTTATCTCTGCAAATATTACACCAATAAAATTATGCTGAGCAAAACTGATTTCTTCCCCATAGTTTATTCATTATTTAAAAACAATACATTTGCAGGCTTGACAAAGAAGAGTTGACTTTTAAGATGGTTTGTGTTATTTTCTTGTAGAATTTGAATGACAAGAACAGATAAACAAGGGCAGCCTTATTGGGCTATACTTTTAAGTGTATGGGTTTGCAGACTGCCTGCTTTCATCTGCATCTCCTAGATTCCTGGGATAATGCCAGAGAGGAGAGTTATTCTCACCACTTTATCGACAAGCATAAACGGAGGTCAGTGTAGTTAAGTGCCTGTCTGAAGTTACGGTCAAGCTCAGGTCACATAGCTTCTACCTTAGACTAGCTTTGGAAATACCAGACACTATGTCTAGGAAGATTCTAGACTAGGACACTAAGTGTTGGTCTCCACATGTTTCGTTGAAGGAGAAAATATCTTACTAATACATTTGCTAACAGTGTGTGTGTGTGTGTGTGTGTGTGTGTGTGTGTATGTGTGTGTGTGTGTGGTGTTTTCATCCAGTGTTCACCAAAGAACAAGGAGTTTTACATGGTTCAGGAGATGATAGACTGCCAAGGAAACTTAGGAAGAATTGGGCTTTTCGATTGAATTTTGAAGAAAGCCATTCCCGTCACTTTATAAACTTCACTGAGGTAAATTTACAGCATAGGTGAGTTCTCTGCCCTCCTTATGATCAATAATTTGCCACTGTTCGTGCCCTTGGAAAATGATTGTTTGAACAAAGAAGAGAAAATCTCTAAGGAATGTATTTAGTGGGTAAAATATTTGAACAGGCTCAAGGATGCTCCGGAGACGTTGCTGTGACCTCGGGTAATATTTCCTTCAGTCCTTCTCTACACTCAATTATGTCATGAAAAAGAAATTCTCTGTCACCATGGCTTACAGAAGAGGCACGAGAGAATGGAATAAATAAAGCTGGAACTCCTTAAGAATCACTTCCTAACTACCCCACCTAACCCTTCCCTGTCTTCTTCCTTTGTGCAATTTTCATTCTCCAGATGCACCCAATGACGGGATAACCATGCCCCCACCACAATAACCAGGACTCAGGTTAAGAGATGAAGGTGAGGGTAGTTGATAATCACATTTTTTTTTCTTTTTTCTTTTCTCTTTTTATAATTTCTTCCAGACCGTTAAGATTCTTTATCCATCTGTGTGACCCTTACGGTAATTTGCAATATGGAAGTATACCCATTTTTAAAACGAAAAGGAGATACAGAGAAATTCTAAGAGACAACCTGCTGTCAGGCTATCTGCTTCGCAGATGTCTCCTGGTCTTTATTTAGTGCATACTCACAATTAAAGGTGTAGTAAGGACTCATATATATGGCGGGAGAAACCTCCTAGGTTATCAGAAGTCTGGGTACTGTGGTAACAGAGATACCTCCAAGCTGTTGTGAAAACACTCCCTGAGGGGAGATGGTTCTTTTCTTGGTTTATTGCCAAGGCTGGACCTCGTTGTTTTAGAATGACCTCAGGGCCAGCCTGTGGTCAAGGTCATCCATTATACTTCCTTGACCACAGAGGCAGAGTCTTACACTTTACACTTTCTATTTTACTGTGGTTTGCTGGTCATCGAATGACCCAGTTTAGACAAAGCTGAAATGACATGCACTGAAGGACTCGCTTCAATGAATGATTAACAGAACCTTCTGGAAGAGTTGCAGCTATTTTCTTCCCACAAAACTAATTGAGGACCAGACTGAACCTTCAGCTGACACTGTATTAAGAAATGCTTTGTAGTAGTTTATTTTCCAGTGAATTTAGTTAAATTAGCTACGGGGAGTTTCTATGAAGTACGTTCCTGAACGATGCTACAAGCTCCAGCATATCCTTCCACTTATTATGTGATATGCATAAATGTTATGTTTTTACATCTATAAAAATAAAACACCACATGGATAAAGCCTATGCTGAGTACTCTCATTCTAGCAGTCAATAATGTTTATTCACAGTCACATAAACTAATTAAAAATATAAGTCACTCATTCTCAGAGATAAAACTTTGAAGCTTTTATGTGTGATGTTTATTAAAATTTATGATGCATGTGATCTTGATCAAATGTGAACTTCTAATAATTCCAATGGTGCTTAATCTAGAAGAAATTTAATACAAAAAGTTTCGTGGTTGTAGGGATTTTTTTTTAAAATTAAAATTTAACATATATATTAGTTTAGTGGCAGAGAAATGTGTCAAGAAGAGCATTAAAAAACCAGAATAGAGAGAGATACTCAGAGCACAAGATTCTGTTTGCAGAGTGGGGTGGAAATATAAGTTTAAAGGAAAGATACAATATTTTCCTAATGCTAAAGCAAAGCTTAGACGTGTTCCTTTGACAAGAGATGTCTGAGCTCAGGGTCCCCAGGAAGTGCTTCAGTGTTTGTGTGTTTGTTGGGACAGGCTTTGACAACAACACTGTAGACTAAAAGAAAAGCTGGGGTGTGGCACAGCTGCTGCTATAGCTGCACACCTCACAGCCACTTAGGGGAGCCACAGGGCAGCAATGGTGTTGTGGAAGGGACAGGACTCTTGTTTTCCACCACAGTCCAGTCCCTCTTCAGTCTTGGTTAGGTACTTCTTGCAGTTGAAAGCAGCACCCATAAAGGAATTCATATCTCACCCCCAGCCCAGGCAGCAAGGGACCAAATGTGTTCACTCTGAGGAGGACTTCACAGTGGAACCCCAAAGTACCCATTGCATAGGTGAAACTGATATCGAATTGCTATGGGACCTTGATGCCATGACTACATGAAGAACAGAGCCATGAGCATATTATCATACAAGGTTCTACTTTATAATGTTTGAAACCATTTCTACCATTCCTATTTAAATGTGAACAAATTTAGATGTTATCTTAGTTAGGGTTTTACAGCCGTGAATAGACACCAGGACAATGGAAACTCCTATAAACACAGCTCAAGAGATCTGCATGTTTGTCTCTCAAACAATGGGATTAAAGGTGTGGTCCACCAAGCCTCGATTTAAGTTTTTTTTGTTTTTTGTTTTTTGTTTTTTTTTCACCTAGAACGTCATCTAGGCTGACCTTGAACTCATGAGATCTGCTTGTCTTTGCCTCCTGGAATTAAAGGCTTGTACTACCATGCCTCGACCTAAATTTAGCTGGGTGGATCTTGTCCCAAGGTCACTACTCCTGTAATTCAAGTTAATATCCGTGAACATAGGATTCAGCCCCATTTCACTTCCTGGTGCCCCCTTAATACTCCAACCATATATTTTATATGGTTCCCATGTCTCTTGGCCTGCTGATCATTACTGAGTGACTTGCCAAAGACTCTACATTCTTAAAATATTTTTGTCTCCATAGTGTTAAAGTGATAGTTGCTGCCAAATCAATGAGTGGACCATGAAGGTTTTTGTGTAGTGCCTTCTTGGAAAAGAAGGTCCAGCGACGGGCCCAAAGTGAGATCCAGCTCAAGGGGAGGTCCCAAGGCCTGACACTATCACTGAGGCTATGGAGTGCTCCCAAAAAGGGATCTATCATGACTGCCCTCCGAAAGACCCAACAAGCAGCTGAAAGAGTCTGATGCAGTTATTTGTATCCAACCAATGGACAGAAGCAGCTGACCCCTGTGGTTGAATTAGGGAAGGCTGAAAGAAGTTGAGGAGAAGGGCAATTCTGTAGGAGGGCCAGCAGTCTCAATTAATCTGAACACCCAAGATCTTTCTAACATTGGACTACCAATCATGCAGCATACACCAGCTGATATAAGGCCCCCAACACACATAGAGTAGAGGACTGCCAGGTCTGTGTTCATTCCGAGATGAAGCACCTAACCCTCAAGAGACTCGAGACCCCAGGGAGTTTAGAGGTCAGGTGGGATGAGGGGTGGGGACATCTAAGTGGAGACAGGTAGGTGGGGAGGAAGTTTGAAATGTGGAACAGTCAGAGGGTGGATAGTGGGGGGAAATAAAATATGTAGTGTAAAAATAAAGCAATTAATAAAACACAAAAAAGAAAAAAAAGTCTTCTATGATCCCCACCCCCATATTTAAAATCTCTGGTAGCATGCACTGGGCATCAGATCTTAGAAAATAAACAAAACCAAACTTTTCACCACCTGTTGCTCTGTGTCCCCAAGGCTTTGCACCACTGATTTAGAATCTGAATGACCAGTGAGATGGTACAGTAGATTGAAGATGCGATTTCATAAGCACCTTTAAATCGACACAGCCAACTTGAACCTACAATTTTTTGACTGTTGCTTGCTTTGGGTTTATTCAGGAACAATTTTACTTATTAGGCCTTAATAAGCTATGACAGAGTTATCTCTATTTATTCACTTTTATAAACGGTAAAGCACAAACTGATAAGGTAACATTCAAGACCTGGAGCTAGGACAGCCTAGATGGAAAATGGTGCCATGCAGAGCAGACATCAGCAAAGTTCTGCCTTAGTGTAGGCTGACCTGTGTACACACACTACACACACACACTCTCTCTCTCCCTCTCTCTCACTCTCTCTCTCTCTCCCTCCCTCCTTCCCTCCCTCCCTCCCTCCCTCTCTCTTTTTCTGTTTCTCATACACACACACACACACACACACTCATATACACACATATTCACATCAAGACACATTCACACACACACACAGACACACTCACACACACATTCACCCAGAAATGTACCCATACACTCCCAACTCTCATATAAACACACACAGACACACAACCACACACACACATATTCATAAACCCACTCACATTGTCACACATACTCACAGATTCTCACCCATACATGCACACACAGAGATAATCACACTCTTGCACACACACACTCACACCTTGCACTATGCTCTTGACACAAACTCTAGGGGCAAAGACGATGCAGACCTTTTCATGCCTGACCCCAGATGAACCAAGACCCTTGTGTGTTGCGCTCACCTCATCCAGCAAGAAAAAAACGCAACAGGGTCGGATTCTTCTCAACAGCCTTTTTTATTTCAGGAACACCTCGCTGCTACGGGAACCTTCAGAAACCCAGGGAGGACTCCTTATATACACCCCAGCACTGGGGAGAGTTATGTGTCCTCCTGGGATTGGTCAGTCTGCTGGCACTTTGATTTGTATGCACCCGCTTGGGAGGGGTTGGCGCCGGATTCGGACTAGCGCCTGCGCAATGGCCTTGTTTATGGCGATGGTGTATCGGAGGCCGGCGCCATCTTTTAGGCGCCCGGCTGCCTACACTTGCTAAGGTTGTTCTTTCTACCTTTTGCTTCTAGATGTTGGGTCCTGTGTAATTTCTTCAGTGCTATCTGCCAACATTTTTGTGCTTTGTTTGTAGATGGGTAATTTTGGGGTCAGTGGAGCCAGTGGGCTTTGTTTTCATGGGGTTTATCTTCGTGTATTAAACTGTACTGTAGTCTTCCATCCCAGGCCACTTCTTTCAGTTGGTTGTTGTTAGGATGTTTGTTTCTTGGTTTCAGTTGAGCAGTGGTCTCTTCTGCAGTTCAGACTGACTGAAGCTCACTGTCTAGCCCAGGCTAGTCTTAAACTTCCCTGGCCATCATCCTGGCTCAGCATCAAGAGTGAGGGGATGACTGCAAGTGTCAGTCACCATGCCCAGGTTGCCTCTGCATGTTTGATGGTCTTCTGTTGCGTGTTAAAGTTTTCTACCTCTTGTCGTTTTATCTAAAGTGTTTCTTTAATTATTGTAGTTACCACTAAAGCAGGCCATTATAAAATCGGTTCTTCTAGTGTCTGGTGTCCTGACCATAATCTGCCTGTATAGTTTATTATTTCTGCTGCTTCTGTTCTCTGTTGCTTCTTAGATGTGTGAGTGAAGTGAATTAAGCTTAGTCTGTGGATGATGCTGTCCTTTATAGTGCAATACTTAATAAACCTTTCTGTCACTGTGGGCTCAAAGCTTAATATCCAGTTTCAATGCCAACTTCCACCTGCCTTCAGCACAACCTTGATTTTCCCTTTCTGTTTATCCACATTACAGCTGACTCATGCAGTCTTTCCCATATTCTACTTGAATTCTTTATTTTCTAAAAAAAGCAAGCCTTTAATATAATCCTTATTTTAATAACATCACTTACTTGAAAACTAAGAGAATCAATAAATTTTCAAGTATTTTTAAGCACAAAATATTCATAAATTCAACTTTTCCAAGAGGGAGATTTTTGATCATAAAAATGTTGGTAGTGGAGAAGGAATGAAAAACTGAATCTTAAATGAGAGTTTAACACAATTGTCTTAAAATGGTTGTGAAGAGATTTTAACATCTCAATGGTCTTGTTATTGGCATTTAACACAGTAATTCTCCTTTTAGTGGCATTTAAAAAGTGATGCTCCTGTTAGTGCCATCTCTTCTCTTATTTCAACTTCAAGGAAGAGTTCACAGATGGGTCAAGGAAACATTTAAGTTGTTTGAAACTTTAGAGAGCAAAGAAAATAAGTATTCCAGACTGAGAAACCATTTTTCTTCCACCCCTGTTTTTATTATACCTCATCTGTTGCCTTTGTTAAAATGAGATAGGTTTATGGACTCTTGGCTCCTCTAAGATAAGGGCTGTCTTTGTGCTGTTGTAACAAAAGTCTTAGATTTGTTAATTATGCCAATGTACTTCTATTTCTTTGATGTTAGGAGACTGGGGCATCCAAGATCAAGGATTCAGCAAGTCCGGTGTCTTGTGAAGAACAAGTCCCCAGTTTATCTTGGCGAGGGGGAAGAGAAGGGGCTGTCTGATATGTTGCTACTTTCATAAACTTTAGCAGAGGGGCTGAAATCCCTATAGCCCAGTTACCTCTCAGGGGGCCTGGATTGGTGTCAATTTCCTTATTTCTGTTCTACTAAAGCTAATCGAAAAGATGTTACATTGAGGGAAACTAGGTGAGGAATACCAGGACTTTGTCAAATAACAATTCCTGACAATTATTATTCAAGTAAAACTTTACAAAAAGAACATTAGAGTGGGAACTTGTGTAGTGTAGAACAGTGGTTCTCACATTCCCAAATGGTGATTCTTTAAAACACTTTCTCATGTGGTGTTGACCCCAACCATAACATTGTAGACACTTCCTCATGTGGCAGTAACCCCAACCATAACATTGTAGACACTTCCTCATGTGCTGACCCCAAACATAATATTGTAGACATTTCCTCATGTGCTGCTGGCCCCAATCATAACATTGTAGACACCTTCTCATGTGGTGGTGACTCCAATTGTAACATTATATACACGTCCTCATGTTATGGTGACCTCTAACTCAACATTGTAGACACTACCTCATGTGGCAGTAACCCCAACCATAACATTGTAGACACTTCCTCATGTGGCAACCCCTAACATAACATTGTCTACATTTCCTTGTGTGGCAATCACCCCTTCCCCCAACTATAAAATTGTTTATACTGCAGCTCCGTAACTGATTTTGCAACTGCTTTCTGATGGCCTTAAGTGGTCCCATGATAGGGGTTGCTACTCACAGGTTGAGAACAAACAGCAGAGAGGAAAGAGAATGGGAAGGAAAGGTCACAAGTCTCTACCTAGACCTTCAAAAAGAGATAAAGAGGGACAGGGAACCTGGCTAAAAACACAGGCACGACACAGCACACGCATGACTTATTCAAGCTCTCCAGGGGCTTTGTGGGATGAAGTTTAATGTGACAGCAAACGTTCATTTACAAGCTGTTTGCTCTGTGATAAGATCCCTTTTCCATCCAGCAGTGTGGCAGGCAGCTCCTGCAAGTATGAAGAGAACCTGTCATCTTCTTGTTGGAGACCCAGACAATATAGCTACTTTAAAACTAATGGTGTTATTTTTGCAGTTTTTAATGTTTTACAAATAAAAAAGGTAAGTTAATGTGGTAGGAAAAGAGAACATCATGGGGTCTACAAATGATGAGGAATCAGGACTTTCAAGGCTGTAAAGCAGTTTACATCAAATTGTATGCGATTAAAGAAGGGTTGCCGTTTTCACAGAAAAGAACTCATGAAGGTTTGCAAGCTCTTGCTGTCTGGTCAAGGTAGCTCTGATTAATTGCATGGTGTGTTTATATCATGATTAATCACACATAATATAGCACTGATATTTGACAGGAAAAATTGCCCACGATGAAGCTTTTCCCTATGATTCTTGAGTTGTATTAATATTTTAAATCAGTTAACAGCTTAATGGGTAGAGTAGGGGAAAGCAACAAGCTAATTTAGCCTCCACTAGCATCTCCAAGCATCCAGTACCTGCTATTGCACATTCTGCCGAATTTTCCGTTTGTATTAATAACTTATTACTCCCATTAAACATGTATTTTCCCTAAAGCTTAATGTTTCTTCAGTGGAGACCAATTAACAGGGACAGTCTCTGCAGCCAGCCAATTATTTTAATTACTGGAATTTTAAAAATGTGCTTGCTTTGCATAGATTTGACCAGCTGAACTTGTCCAAAGAGTGCATTAATTCCATTTTCCAAGACATAGAAGATTTTCAGTGACTATGTGGACACACCAAGAAACCTTCTTTCGACACATGTAAGTGCATATGTAGTGTGGTGAGTGTGTGTGCGCGCGTGTGTGAGTGTGTGTGCATGTGCTCATACTTATGTGGATACAGGTGTGTGAAGAGGTCGGAAGTTGATAACAGATGTTGTCCTTGGTGTCTCTCTTTGTTTATTGAGGCAGAATCTCTCACTTCGCCCAGAGCTTGCCAATTTCAGCTTGTTTAGGTAACCACCTTCTCAGGGGATGCCCTCACTCTGCCTCCTGAATGCTTGGTTTAGAGGATGCTACCATACCTGCTTTTGTGCATTCTGTACACTCCAGTACACACATCTAAGTGATAAGCCCTTTCTCCTCTGAGCCACATCTCCAGTTTCCCTGACCCAGGAGAAAACTTTAATTATCAGTTTTGGATTCTGCAAAGCAGAGGACAACATCAGATGCCTGCCATGCCATCATTCGCCTCTAATGTGGAAGTTTACCAATCTAGTGGCCCTTTGTTCTTGGTACAGAAAGAACCATGGCTTGGAGGGTGGGTAGGCCTTGCTTGAGGGTTTATTTCTTGCTCTCCTGGGCTGGTATTTAAGATTCATGAACCTCATGCTTGATGATGATAAAGGGTTAAAGGCAGGAATATTGAAAGTGTATTGCATACATCAACCCTGTGAAAGGTAAGAAGTACTATAAAAAGAAGAGGTGTTCCAGGGAAGGAACTTTGGGGAGGACTGGCTTCTCCTGACAGAGTCATGAAGTCCCTCATTTTCATGCAAACGAGAAAACTTCAGAAGGGCGGGTGGAGGATTCCTTCCCACCTGCAGAGCAACACTGGAGGAGCTGCTAGAGATGAAGGATACAGTGATGATGTGAAGTCTGAGCACAGATAGTCTGGTGAGACAGCATGCAGCACTCTGATTAGTAGAATAAAAGACATCATGAAAACAGGAAGAAAAGTCATCTATGTGTGGAACGCAGTGCACAGAAAGTGCTTATCACCTGCATCCTAGGTTTGTCAGTGACCAGAGCTTGTATAGGGCATGGTCAAGTCTAATGTTCTATATATCATGGCAATGATATGCGGAAAATCTGGAGGTGTCTTTGAGAGTGATGGAGCCTTTCTAAGCTCTTAGTTGGGCTTTTTAACTTAAGTGTTAGAGTAGCCAGATGCTCATGGTCAAATCTGAAAAATGAAACTCATGAACCACACATGGTGTGCTTTAGAGAGAAGTTTATTATAAATTTGTAGGTAGGGATGTGTGTGTGTGTGAGAGAGAGAGAGAGAGAGAGAGAGTGGGAGCGGGGGGGGAGAGAGAGAGAGAGAGAGAGAGAGAGAAGAGAGAAGAGAGAAGAGAGAAGAGAAGAGAAGAGAAGAGAAGAGAAGAGAAGAGAAGAGAAGAGAAGAGAAGAGAAGAGAAGAGAAGAGAAGAGAAGAGAAGAGGAGATAGCAGGAATGAATTCTCAGGGCTGGGCTATCATCAAGCTGAAAGTCAGAGAGCTTTACAAAGGCCTTATGGCAGAAGCTGGGAGTAAGCACTGGGAGGAGCCAAGCTGAGCAATCCAGTTAGCTGAGCCATTTGGGGTTTTGGAACCTCTCAGTTTCACCCTCACCTGTGGCTTCCAGACAAGGGAAAGAAAGAACCAAGCGGGCAGAACTCTTTTCTGAGTTCTTGGCTCCAGCAAGGACATTCCTAGGGTGTTTTGGGGTTCCTGCCCTTCCTCAGAGGTGTCTATTTACTGTCCTCGTTAGCATACTTAAGGGGCTGAAACAGTAAATGCAGGGGGTCCAAAAGCATCAGGGGCACAGATGTTCCCAGTCTTGCTCAGGACTGAGCCTGCTCGTTCGTTCCTTGGTTAGCTCATCCAAATGGAGCTGCAGTCCAGCTCACTCACTTTCTTCATCCCATAAAAAGCATTACACTAAAAGGGAATTCATGCCCCAAATCTAATCTATTTGCATACTGCCTCTCTTTGTTGTCACCAAGAAACCTGACCTCAGTGCTGAAGTTCAATTGTGGC
Organism: Mus caroli; assembly: GCF_978045245.1. Classification (NCBI taxonomy): domain Eukaryota; kingdom Metazoa; phylum Chordata; class Mammalia; order Rodentia; family Muridae; genus Mus; species Mus caroli. Next base: position 5,141,439 of record NW_028227258.1, on the reverse strand, counting down.
TTCCAAATGCATGAGGAAAGCTCCCCCAGCCCTCCTGTAGCTTAGCTTAGCAGCAGCCTGAGGTCCAGACATCTCCTTCTCAGTTTCTCTTCAAAGAGGCTTTAGGAGTGAGTGAGCACACATTGGGTGCTGTGGAGAAGAGAGGAGACCCATTACCTGGCTTCCATCTTCTTGTGGGCAGTGGTTTACTGTATAGGCCATTTCCATGGCCTGTAAGATGTGGAGCAGCAGGAATATTCAGTGACCAAGGGAATAAGGACAAGACTTGCCACCAGGTGAGGTGTGGACAGGTTGTGTCATGTTAGCTTGGTTGTGGTGAAGGCGGATTCTTTAAGGGCCAAGGGCATTGTGGGATGTGAAGATCTGAGGTGACCCAGAGTACTACATACTTCTCCATTGCTATGACAAAATGCTTGAAAAGTAGCAATTTAAGGAATAAGAGTTTACTTTGGTCCACAGTTTGAGAGCACAGCCTATCATGGTGAGGGGATTATGGAGATGAAAGCACAGCCTATCAATGGTGAGGGGGTCATGGGGATGATGGTACAGCCTATTACTATAAGGGTCTATAGTAATAACAGTGTTAGGTAGCAGGTCATTGCATCCACAGCCAGGAAGCAGAGAGGGGCAAATGCTGATGTTCAGCTTGTTTTCTTCTTTGTACGCAGAATCCACAGCCTCGGCTGCTGCTGCCCACAGGGCAGGTTTAGTTTCCTAGGTTAACCTTTTCTGGAAATTCCCTCCTAGACACACCCAGAAGTGTGATCCATGGCGATTCTAAACCTAGTCAAGCTGAGGATGCTTGCCCACCACAGCACTTATGAGATGTCTAATACTAGTTGTCAAACAACATGGTGAATCTGGTCCTCATTGTGTGCAGATAAAGTAGGGCTTTTGTGTTACTTTCATGTGCTTTGCATTAATAGCATCTATTGCCAGACTATGCAATTCAGGGCTCACATTACCAATACCTCCATCTTCCCAAGCTGCAACCATCTCATTTGCATTCGCAAATGATCAGTCCCTTAGGCGTCCATGGCCCTTCTCCCAGCAGTGCTATAGCAAGCAGAGCAATTAAAGCAGCTGTCACAGGAAGGGCACTGTGCTAGGCAGTGTGTACCAAGTGTCATTGCTCCCTTGGGCCTCCCTGGGAGGTAAGAATGAGAACCTCCAATTTCATCTGGGGTCTCTGATGATCCGAAGGCTAAGAGCCTAGGGCCAAACAGGTCACACAGCACCTCTGGCTCTTTGCACACCAGTGTAATTAAGTTCATGTCCTGTGTGCTGTGCCTGTGTCTGTTGCTGTGGTCCTGGGATCAGCAGTGTCAGCTTCTGGTAATTTGCCCTGGCCCCTGCTCCGGGGCTTTGTAGATGCAGAACAACAACGTTCATGTCAAAGTGAAAGATACAGTTCATTTTGGAAGGAATGTGAGTAACTACAGCCTGGAAGCACAGCTACAGGTTAGCACAAATTTCATGTTCTAAGTGATAACAGTTTGTAAAGCTTTATTGCAACAGAACAAAAATACATTGTATTTCAATGTACTTTTCCATTATACTGGTGGAAACCTTAAATACAGAGGATGTAGCAATGCAAGGAAAACTGCCATAGGTGCCAACTACTCTCTGGTAGTCCAGTCCTTGAGCCTTCCTTTGGTTGTGTCTATTTGTATATCCCTTGGGGTTTACCTAGTGGTCAAAAAGATATTGGGCAGGCGCCGAGCAGCCCAAGAAATAGCTACTAAAGAGGGTAAAGATGGTGCAGGACAGTTAGTTTGGTCCCGGACTTTAATATTCCAACTGCTTCACATCACTGAGGGTCCAATCAGTCAGTTGCCCTTAGAAGGTCCAGTGGAAGGGGCGATTCTTTTCAGGAATTTTCATTCACAACTTGATGCCATAACTCTGGGGGTGCTCTAAGTCCCCCAGTTATCCAGATGTAGGCTCCAGAGTAAAAACTGCATGTGAGATTTCTGCTGACAGCCTATGAACCTGACTGAGCCCACATGACAGAGACAATAATTGACGTCTAAGTTTTCTTTGATCTCCAATTGTGTACTGTGGTATGCATATATATATATATATATATATATATATATATATATACACACACACACACACACATATATGTATATATATGCCCATGCCCACACAATATTACTAGATAAATACATAAATGAATAAATACATAATTATTAAAAGCAGCTGATATTTTCTGCTGAGACCTGCTTTTGAAATGGTATTAAGACCATGAATTTAAACAAACAAACGAAAAACTCTTAAAGTTAACTAATATTCAAATCATTATTTCCCCTGTTACCCTTTCTTGATTTATTGTTTCAATCTTACTCTTTTCTGATTCACTAGGAAAAAAGAAGAGATGTAGTTTTTTGAAATTAATAAGCTGAAGTCTCCCCTTAAAGATGGCAGAGATGCCTTTCTTCTGCATAGGAACCAGTGCTTAAAAAACTGACACCTGAGATCATATCCTTTTCAGGCCTCTAATCACACATAAAGCTAAGCTCGGAATGCTTCTGCAATGTGTTCCCATCAAGAAGGCTCAGCACCTGTGGCAGGGTTTAATGCAAGGGGCCTAATTTAATTAGCAGCCTGCCTCTGGGCCAGCTTGCTGTGGGGTCTTGAATCTCTGGCTCAGGAAGAAACATGTAACCCCTGCTCTTTTTATTTCTAGTTAGCCTCATAAAGGGAGGGTGTCTGAGGAGAGAGGAACTCTGCTTCTCAATCAGGCTCTGCACAGTGCTAATTGAGCTGACTGTCCTGGACCACTGTGGGCTACTGCTGCAGCCGAGTAGAGCAGAGACCCAGTGAGGGGATTGTAAATGTCAGATGGCTCACGTTTGCCCTCTTGGTGCTCGAATTGATCAGGGGAGATATCCAGTCTGCACGCTTGAGTAACTAAGTAGCAGACAAGTAGGAAGAGATAAAGCATTCCAGTCCCAGTGGGAAAGCCTGCACTAGATCCCTGTGCTGCCTCCCAGAGCTAATGAGGAGACAGAAGGTGAAGGTGCTTGGCTGCCTAAGTGCAGGCTTTGCCTCCTGACTTTGTTGCTGCTCATCATGCTCAGGGGCTTGTCTCCCTCAGCCATTTCTCTCTCATTCTGCCTAGAAAATAACATGGCTTGTTATGCCAGACCACGTCTTCTGCAACTGTAACAGAGAAAGCAAATTTCTTATTTGTTTTACTTTATAAGGATAAGCCACAGCAATTAGGAAAGATGTATTTTTTTGGTCTCTGAAACTTCTGTGTTCACTCCCCGTTTTTCCTTGGGCTTTAAAGAGGTAACAATGCCCACTCTTGCCACAGCTCTGGGCTGTGAGCAGGAGCCAGCTCTGTGAGCAGGAGCTAGCTCTGCCTTTCACGACATCACAGTGGAACAGGGACAGGAGAGATGGCTTAATGCATAAAGCATTTGCCAAGTATGAAGACCTGAATCCAATCCCTAGAATCCACATATCCACATATCATTGATTCCAGTGTGCATCTGTTAAGACGGAAGTCTGTGACAGGAGACTATGCAGACACAAGCTGGCTATCTAATTTGGTACATGCAGTGGCGAGCAACAAGGAGCCCTTGTCTCAAACAAGGTGGAAGATGAAGACTGATTCCCCAGATTGTCCTCTGATCCCCCACACTAGTGCCATGGCATGTGTGTCTTTGTGCTCACTTGTACAAATGTACTCTCACACACGACCTGAAGTTGAGCTCTCTCCTAGGAGGTTTGAATTCACAGCTCTGCTTTTCCAAACATGAATTCTCAAAATTATTCTTTCCAGGACTGTAGAAAATGAAGTCAGTTAACACATTTAAAAACATGAAAATACATTTCTGTTTCCTCACAGGCATCTGTCCAGGGACATGCGCTCTCTCTTCCTTTACCATCATCCTCTATGAGGGATTATTTGTTTTCTGTGTTTGGAAATGACTGGAATCTTTTCCGATATTATGTCAGATCTAGAATCACTCATTACTACTGGGGTGGGGCACTAGACATTGGTTCTGTTTGCTTCAGAGATATAGTCTCTGTAGCTCACTTTTTATGGTGAAGGGATATTATTACAGACATTGATCGTTTTTCTACAAGGAGGAGACAATGCTATTCTTTCTCACACTTACCTTTAGTGCCTCTGTGCTTGGCCATAGAACAATAGTCAGAGCTGATGGCATCTGCTAGTACCACCTCAGAACTAATCACATACTAGGTAGCTTGAGATCCTCTCAGGAACAGTAAAGAGTAAACCTCAGAGTCATTATCTGGGAATCATAAACCTGAGACTAACAAGGCTAAAAAGTGGCTCACCCACCATCATACCCCTATTGCCAAAGGTTCAGGTGACTCTAGAGCTGGTGTTTATTGTTTAAGAGGAGAAAGGGGGAGACTGAGGGAGAAGCTAAGGAAGAAGTGGAGGGAGGAGAGAGAAAACTAGAAGGGAGGAAAAAGAGGAGGAAATGAGCGAGGGGGAGAGGAAAGCCAGAAAGGGGGGAAAGGAAAGAAGGGAAAGAGTTAAGAAGAGAAAACAGAGAAACTCTTGATTTTAGATGAATTGCGTAGTGTTAACCTTTCTTCTTACAAACAGCTCCCACTTTTCTCTTTCCTAGGGAAATGTCAGCTTTGGAAATAATTTAACCCGAATACTCAGGCTGCTGGAATGGCTCTCCATGTCGTTGCTGTAATATGGCTCACAATTATAATTAATGGAACATCTTCGGAGTGAGCTAAGGCTGCATGCACATGGAAAAATATCTAATGTGCTAAGCATACAGAAACACGAACTAAGAAGTCCATTTTTTTTTTTTACAAGCAGAAGAGGGAGGCAATTAGGGAGACACTTTTCAGCAAGAAAGAAAAAAAAATATCCGAAAAATTTTATGTTTCTGACACACTTTAAGATGAGCCTCAGGCTCCATTAAGGGTGTGGTAATGAAGAGGGTTTGTGAGCCACAGGATGGCTCCGTGGAAAGGTTTCTCCTTCTCAGGAATCAAGACGAATTAGCCTCATTATTTGCAGACACTTGACAAGAGCAGAGGAAAGCAGGGGCATAGGACAGGCAGTGTGGGGGGGGGGGGAGAAGAGTTGGCCCAGGGCAGACAAAAAAAGGAGCTGGGGTCTGTTCTAGACAATCCCCTGCAAAAAGAGGGGCATTCAGGAGAAGGCAACACTCCTCACGACTAAAGACATCTCCAGGGGGATCTGTGGAGGCACACACACTCCTACTTCATCTCCCCCACTCCAGCCCAGCAGTGTCCATGATTCTGATCAATGCATTGCTGGTCCATACACTGGATTAAGATCAGTCTCTCAGTCCTCCTTATTCATTCTAGTTACATCATTAAAGATTAGGCCCCAGAGGAGCTTGGGTTGGCTCTTGGCTTGCTGACTAGACTAGCCCCAGCAAGGACTTGCGAAGACAGGTGCTCCCTAGTCAGGGCCCATGCCCCACCTGCATCTTTGTCCAGTTTATGCTCAAGCAGTCACCTGTGCTTCTTTGGCTCTGTTCTTACAAAGCCTCTTGAGAACATGCTTGGTGAGATTCAGTACCTGTCACTCCGGAATAATCAAGTAGGAGTATGAAAAGGCCGTTGGCTTAAAAGGGATCAAAACGACTGGAAACACCGGGGTTTTAATTTATACCCTTGGACTTTCACCGAGTTATCCGTAAGCCAATTGGAGCTCATGGGGACTAGAGGTTTTGCAACCATGGGTCACAGAAAAAGACAATCCGAGGTATTTTAGAGGTGGGATTGCTGTTTTCTTGATGGAAATTGCTCTCTGGAAATATAATTTCAAACAGCAGTAGGGAAGCAGAGCCTGCTGAGATACCCATGGGTCAACCTGCACACCTATGCAAGAAGACTTATCTGAGCCCGCATTAGCTCAGGGGGAAGAAATACTCCTGAGAGATGTTCCCCAGTGGCAAGCTCCAACCCCCAATTTGTTCAATAGAATGCTATGCCCTCCAGGGCACATTGAGAAATATAAAGAGACTTCTCTTTTTTAATAGCGTCTTGCTATATTGTCCAGGCTAGTCTTGAACTGATGGTCCTATCTCTATTACCCACCTCTGCCTATGTGCTGGCATGTATACGTGTATGTTGCCTGGAGACAGTTTCAGATGTTGTGACTAGAAATAGTTGTATCAGCTAGTGGGTCTCTAGAGAAGGACAACCAAAGAGAGGTACACAATAGATACATATGTGGGTAGATAGATGACAGAGGGTTAGCAGAAGGACAGGCAGATGACAGTTGTATAGATGAATAGCTAATTAGATGATATGTGATGAATAGATGGATATATAGATAATAGATGATGAGATATGTGATAGGTGATAGATACTTGAATATTGATAATAAGTGATTCATAAGTGATAAATGATAGTCATCCTTCAGTATCCAATGCATACATATATTTGTATATTATATATATACATACATATATATGTGTGTGTGTGTGTGTGTGTGCGCGCCTGTATGTAGGAAATATATGTATATATGTCTTAAGTAGTATCTGTTCATATAATAGCAGAAGTTGAAACGTTCCAAGATCTGGTGTCCTGCTGGTAGCAAATAGCTGGATGTGCAGATCAAAGGCCTGAGAGCTTGAGAGCCCAGGGTGCAGATTCCAATGTGTGCCCAGGGAGAGAGATTCCCATCCCCAGCCCTACACAGGACCTGGTAGACTGCATGATGCTGGGCAGACACCTGGGGCAGGCCACCTTGTAGGGTGCCTCAGATATTGTTCTTTCTGGATCACCTTCACAGACACACCCAGAGTTACTGTTTAACTGGGTGTCTGGACATATGATTAATTAGTCAAATTTACACAAGGAGTTAACTCTCATAGGAGGTGTCCTAGACTAACAGCAACCTGTAAGCACATAGCAGTGTCAAGCACAGTGCCCAACAGAGAATTGTCCTGTCTGGGAACACAGAAGCAGTGTGAAGCTTGAAACACACTTTGATTTAGAATATGCCTTTTTTTTTTCTTGGCCAATTTTATTTCTCTTGCTGTGGCCCAAAGCAGTAACTACCATTAGAATTCCAACATTTCCAGTGTCTTGTGTCCAAGTCTCTCTCTTAATAGCAGAGCACCTTTATGTGGTGGGGCCATTCCTGTCACCGTGGCTTTAACTACAGGCATGGAGGGCAGATCTATAATTTAATTTTTTAATTTTTTAAAAATTTATTGTCCTGGCTGGTTTTGTGTGTCAACTTGACACAAGCTGGAATTATCACAGAGAAAGGAGCTTCAGTTGGGGAAATGCCTCCATGAGATCCAGCTCTGGGGCATTTTCTCAATTAGTGATCAAGGAGGAAGGGCCCCTTGTGGGTGGGACCATCCCTGGGCTGGTAGTCTTGGGCTCTACAGGAGAACAGGCTAAGCAAGCCAGAGCAAGCAAGCCAGTAAAGAACATCCCTCCATGGCTTCTGCATCAGCTCCTGCTTTCCGACCTGCTTGAGTTCCAGTCCTGACTTCCCTTGGTGATGAACAGCACTATGGAAGTGTAAGCTGAATAAACCCTTTCCTCCCCAACTTGCTTCTTGGTCATGATATTTGTGCAGGAATAGAAACCCTGGCTAAGACATTTATTGAGTGTGTGCATGTGTACACACATGCCAGAGCTGGAGTAAGGCGATCAGAGGACAGCTTGCAAGAGTTGGTTGCTTCTCTCTTCTGACGTGTGGTTCCTGAGGATCAATGCAGGTTTTTAGGCTTGAGCAAATTGCCTTTACCCACTGAGCCATCTCTCCATCCCAGACCTCTCATTTCTTGAAGGTAGCTGATACTTCATGCCTGTATGAAATTCTAGTCTGGCGTTAGTGTGTTGATTTCATAACAGATGCCATTAATGACATCTTGTTACTAACACTAAGGGGCTGCTCAGGTAAAGAAAGCCCAGTCAAGAGAAAGGAAGCAGGCTAGCTAACCACATGCTTCATGCTTTAATAAGTCTGTCTGAAAAGAGGTCCGTTCAGTGGAATCCCTGTTAGAATAAGAGGCACATACATCTGAACCCATGTTCTAGACCACCTGAGAGTCTTTAATCACAGAATTAACAACAGAGGTAACAGGAGTTAAGACAGTGAACATATTTTAAGAAACCTAACCAGAGATGCTCAAACACAAGCCCACATAGTTCCATCTAGGAATACATCAGGATCAGCCCAGCCATCTACACAGACTTGAACCCCACCCCCAGGCAATTAAGGACTTTAAATATCAAACTAAGAACAATTCCTCATGCACGGTCTGTATCTGCTCCTTGGTACTTCATGCTCTGAGCAATTGAAAGCCTACCCCGTAGAAGGGAATTACATGAGCGCAGAATAAGCAAGTCGATTTGAAGAGACCTCAGAGGGCAGAGCGTTATAATTGGAAGTGAGCCTGCCATGGATAAAATCACTGCTGTCAGTCTGATGGGAAAACTCCCCTTAGGTGTATGTCAGACCTGTCAGTTGCCGTCCTCAAAGCTGCCACTGTTCCGGCGGGAGTGGAGGTGCATGGGGCTCATGGGATCAGACACGTAGCCTGCATCAGAAAAGAAGTTCAGTTGTTACTTATTGACCTTCCAGCACATCTCCCTGCTTTTGTAACCAGCGGAATCCAGTGCTGCACACAGCTACCAGACTGTCCTTCCAGATCCCTGGGAATGAAGGCTGGATCAGAGTCCTTGGGGATGCTAAGATTTAAAATGGAAGCATGGAGTTGATGCCAGATGGATACCCATGACTCATGTCTGCTTTGAACATGCTGGTTGGTGGTTAGTATGCTGGGTTTACAGGAAAGCAGGACACGTTTCTAGAAGGAAGGTGCCGTGATGGCTAAGAACGAGTTTCATGCCAGGCAGACGCATTATGGCTCCAATGTTTGCTGTCTTTGGGACATCTGTCAGCTTAAATTTTTCTTCGTCTTAGTAGATGGGAGAATAGTTAGTGCCTATTACAAAGCCGTCATGTGCCTGACACAAGTGGCAGGCAACACCAGGGGCTGAAGGAAAGGATGGGCTGAGAGGGAAGGTAGAGATGGTGCTTATGGGAAAAGGATAGCAGCCTGGAGAAGGTTGCCTCATTGTTTCCCTAGCTGCTTAATTTTAAGTGCCTGTTAAGTCCTTAGGTCTGAATATCAGTGGTACTTGGTACAACAGCCCGGGGATCTCCACGAATGGACCTCTTAGTTCTAGAGTAAGGCAGGGAGTGAGAGCAGGGAGCCGCTCTCTCTCCGCTCTGGTACAGAAACACACACGGGTTTAAAAAAAATTTTTGGGTGGATTATCAGTAGTTGCTGCCTGTTTAGTCCCCATTGAAAGTTCAATTATCTGAGCCAACACAGACATTGGTGTTACCTTTAAGCCATGTAGCCACATGCAGGAATTTTGGACATACTCACTTTCAAAAGAAAAAAAAAATCTGTCAAACTCTCTTAGATAGCATGCCATCAGAAACCCTCCTGCATGGAGACACTGCTGAGCATGGGCTTGGATTATTTCCTCTGTCAGGATTGGACCAGGTCAGCACTGAGGGCCAATGTGTGTACACATGCCTGTAAGTGCATGTGAGTGAGTCTGCTCATGTGTATGTGTGTATGTGCACCCATGTGCATATGCATACATGTTTATATGCATGTGTGTGTATGTATTGAACATGTGCACGTGTGTGTGTACATAGACATGTTTGTATGCATGTGTATGCATGTGTCGAACATGTGCACATGTGTTGTACGTGCACGTGTGTGTATGTGCATGTTGTACCTGCAAGTGTGTGAACGCCTATGTGCCTGAATGTGTGCATTGCAAGGTATATTATATGTGAGCAAGCTGACCCACATCACTAAAACTTTTTTGTTTTGTTTTTCATTTTATTGGATATTTTATTTATTTACATTTCAAATGTTATCCCCTTTCTCTGTTTACCATCTGCAAATATTCTATTCCATACTCCTCCCCCTGTTCCTATGAGGGTGCTCCCCCACCCACCCACACACTCCTGCCTCACCACTCTAGCATTCTCCTACACTGGGGAATCCTACTGTGGAGACAGGACCAAAGGCCTCCCCTCCCATTGATGCCAGATAAGGCCATCCTCTGCTACATATGCATCTGGAGCCATTGGTCCCTCCATGTGTACTCTTTGGTTGGTGGTTTAGTCTCTGAGAACTCTGGGGGGGGGGTCTGGTTGCTTTATATTGTTGTTTTCCTATGGGGTTGCAACCTCCTTCACCTTCTTCAGTCTTTCCCCTAACTCTTCCATTGTGGTCCCTATGCTCAGTCCAATGGTTGGCTGTGAGCATCCATATCTGTATTGGTCAGGCTCTATCAGAGCCTCTCAGGAGACAGCTATACCAGGCTCCTGTCAGCAAGTACTTCTTGGCATCCACAATAGTGTCTGGGTTTGGTGTCTGCAGATGGGATGGATCTGCCCCAGGTGGGGCAGTCTCTGTATGGCCTTTCCTTCAGTCTCTGTTCCATTCTTTGTCTCTGTATTTCCTTTAGACAGGAGCAATTCCGGGTTAAAAATTTTTGAGATGGGTGGGTGGCCCCATCCCTCAATCGTGGGCAGTGCCTAAACTCTGGATATGATCTCTACAGGTTTTCTCTCCCCTTTGCTGGATATTTCAGCTAATCTAATCCCGGTTGGGTCCTGGGAGCTTCTTGATTTCCTGGCTTTTGGAACTTTCTGGTGGCTCCCTCAGTTTCCCATGCCCCATTGCTTCATACCTCTGTTGAATTTCCTGACCGTTCTCCACCCCATGTCTTCCCATACAGGGTCCTGCCCCCTTTTCCCCTCCCCCTCCTCTCTTCCTCCAAAGTTCCTCCTACCCTCTACGTCCCATGATTATTTTGTTCCCCCTTCTAAGTAGGACTGAAGCATCCATTCTTTGGTCTTCCTTCTTTTTGAGCTTTATATGGTCTGTGAATTGTATCGTGGCTATTCAAGCTTTTTGCCTAATATCCACTTATCAGCGAGTGTATACCATGTGTGTTCTTTTGTGACTGGGTTACTTCACTGAACTGGTGGTCACTAAAGCAGAATCAGTACTGTAGTGTAAAAACATTTCTTTTGCCAGATGAACTGCAGTGTCACTCTGGACTTCAACAGGGCTTTACTAAGCGCGCCGTGGATACATGGTTTCACTTCTTACTGCACTGACTCCAGTGAAAACCCGACAGTTAGTATGGCTCCCACAGGGGGTAGTGGATGTCACTCATCCTTCAGGGATGAGTGACCAAGTCAGCAGGTCCCTGAGGTGAGTGTTTCACACCGATGTCCCTTTGCCAGGTTCAAGGCAGACACATAAGGCTTGGATCCTTAGTAAGCTGAAGATCAGCTCAGCTAGAATTTGACTGCGGAGTCCAGGAAGAGACTGAATACATCTCTGTGTTTTACCACTTACGGGGAGCAGTCTGGAGTTAAGTGTGAGGAGCTCTATGTTCAGTTTTACCTCCATACTCTACTTCTGCCGATTGAACAAACAGATCAACCTATGGATCCTGGCTCAGAGAGAAGCATGGGAAAGGGCTCAAACAGTGCAAACAAAGGAGTTCAGCAGGGCAGTGTCCGCTGGGCAGGGAACGTCCATGGTGGTTGGTTTGCTTAGTTAGGGTTCCTACTGTGGTGATAAAACAGCATGACCGAAAACAAGTCAAGGAGGTGAGGGTTGATTTGGCTTACACTTCCAAATCACTGTTAATCATCAAAGGAAGTCAGGACAGGAACTAAAACACGGCAGTGACATAGAGGCAAGAGCTGATGCAGAGGGCATAGAGGGGTGCTGCTTACTGGCTTGCTCAGTCTGTGTTTTTATAGCACCTAGGACCATTAGCCCAGGAATGGCAACACTGACAGTGGGCTGGGCCCGTCCCCATTAATCATTAATTAAGAAAATGCCTACAGCCTGATCTTATGGAGGTATTTTCTCAATTGAGGGTCTCTCCTCTCCAATGACTCTAGCTTACTTCAAGTTGACATAAAACTAGCCAGCACAGCAAACATGAACTCACGGTAGCTATGGTAACCCACACAGGGCCTGCGTGAGGTCAAGGCAGTCAATATTTCGGAATGGATGGGAGACAGGTATGTAACTCTCTACTCTGAGCTGAGGACAATTGGCAGTTGGTAAGTCCTGGTAGGTTGGCCATGCTCCTCCAATGGATGGCCCTGTATCCCTTCACATATGGTCTACACTAAAGGGGTTCGTGATGTTACTAATAAAAGATCTGAAGTCAGCAGCAGGGTGTGTACAGGGGAAGCAAGAATCTGCATAGGGAGAGTGGGGATAAATATGATCCCAATACATTGTAAATGCCCTTGAAATTCTCATTAAAAATCACCTAAAAGAAGAAAGTTCACAAGGTTGCTATTGTAGGGAATGCAAGTAAAGCCAGTCTGGGAAATGGAAGATTTCTGTGAGTTTGAGGCTAATACATAGAGAAATACTGCCTGAAACAAGAAAACTGAAAAAATACAATCAAAATAGAAAAGAAAGAAAAGGGTAATGTCAGGTGTGCAAACAGCTATTTTTAGGAGGAAGTAAAAATATAAGAAAATATATATTCTTTTTTATAAGAATTCTCACTCCATCCAAACACCCTAATGCATTCACCTGGGCCTGGTACAGAGATGTTGAGGAAAAGCAGACATTTACATTATTACTATAGTATTATTCTGCTTCATTTTGGGGGAATTCTCTGAGCATGGCCAACCTACCAGGACTCACCAACTGCCAACAGTCCTCAGCTCAGAGTAGGGACATGTACCTGTCTTACATCCATTCTGAAATATTGGCTGGCTCTCTGGGCCTTTAAGAAGAAATCTTCAGGAGGATGGAGAGATGCCTAGCAGGTAAGAGAGCTGGCTACTCTTGCAGGTGACCCAGGTTCAGTTCCCAGTGCCCACACAGTGGTTTACAACATCTGAAACTCCAGTTCCAGGGGATCTGATGCCCTGTTCTGATCTTCATGGCACCAACTTGCATGTAGTACATAGACATGCATGCAAACAAGGCACACATAAAATAAAATAAATTTGGTGAAAAAAAACTTGTTAAAACTTGTTAAAAGTTTTTTTTTTTTTTAATTATCTTTGGGGTAAAGAGCAGCTTCACGTTGAACCCATCACGGAAAGCTTTCCTACCAGTCCCAGGGCACACAGGCTTCCCTGTATGCTGCTGTGAAGCACTGAAAAAACATAGTATTATCTATTGAAAGAAGGATCCTGGACTTACCAACTACTCTGCAAAGCTAGTGGCAGGAACCGGTCTGCATGCTAACACACACTAGGAGAACAGAACCCTTTCCTCTAAGTTTCTCAAGATGGCCAGTGCTCACTGTCTTACATCTAATCAGGGGTAAACACCCTTTGTTTCTTCAAGGTTTTCCATGGTTATGGACAAAGAGCATGGGTCCTGTAATGTAGGTGCTCTATGGTGTAGAGCCACTGAAATCAGAGAAGGCAGTTCCATCTTTCCTGAAACATAGCTCTAGAAACAAATCTGCTGCTGCGTTTAACTGATGTGTTCAGTCTTCCATGCATTAAAACGAAGTGGCCACGAAACAGTGCATCATTGGACTAATATTTAAGCTAATATAGATCCTCTCAGACTTAAAGGCTAATAAAGGACATCATGGCCCTACCCTTAGATGGTGGTATTTAAGGTTAGATGATATGATATTTCTAGGAGGAAATGTTAACTATGTCATATTTATCTACAGGAATTCCCAATTTATCCAAACATCCTAATGCAGTTGATGTTAAAGGCTTCTGTGTTTCCCTTGGTTTCCAGGGGCCAGAATCAAATTTTAATTATTTCAAAGAGCTGTGTTAATTTGCCGTGGAGCATTCCTGTGAGGCTGGCCCAGGCTGCTCTCCTGTGCCTCCCTGCCAGCTGTTTGAAGGGGTGGAGGGATGGGTTGCTTTAAACTCTGTTGTGCTCAGCTCATGTGAATAACCCTCCCAAGGGCATGCAACTGTGAGAACTTCCTGGTAAAGGACTTACAGTGCCAGGAGGGCCAGAGATTATTACACAAAGACCTTGTATCTTCTTAGGACTTCATGAAACACAGATTTGCACTCACTTACAGTCTCTCCAAACAGTGTACACTCCCATGCAGACGTACGCTCATGTACATTCTGTGCATTCTGCTTATACACACATGCATGTACCCTTGAACTCACATTCACATGCAATACTTTCACTTGTGCATCCTTACACACACGCATACACATTCTCTCACACATACATCATGTACACTCACATTCACACAGAGTCTGACACACTTTATTAAGCTTGAATATAACTGTAGAGTTATAAAGACTTCAAGATCAGAGTTAGAGTCTACATAACATTTTAAAATTACCTATCATTTCTGGTTATTATCAAATACAAAAATGTCTCCCTCACTACCAACACGAGTGAGCACCACCCTCCCAGGAGTGATTTCCTTGATGTCTGTTACTTACCATATTTGTCAACAGCTGAATACTGGGCACCTCTGTTCATTTCCTCCAAAGACAGGCCTGGATTAGTGTGTGTCCCAACACTAGAAAACAAATGAGACACAGCTTTATATGGGGTGCTGGGCTCATGAAATGTCATAAAACATAAAATTCAGTCACCCAGCATAGATCCCAAGAAATGTCAACGAGAGGTCAACGAGATTCGGCTTTATAACATCTTGTTTAGGATGAGCTCAGAACTGTTGGGCTGAGTTAGAACTAAGTGCAGAGTCTTGTTCTCTTCCTCATTGGCTATGGTTGCCAGCGTGTAACCTGGGGATACACTCTACCTGAGGCTCAGTTTTTATATTTGTACAATAAGAGATGACCCCAACATTTTCAGCATGTTTTTTTTTAGTGGTTGGATATAAACAAAAAGTATGGAGCCTAGATGTGACACATATTTAAATCTTGACTTAAAGGCAGCTGAGAACATTAATGTCTTAGTAGGTCTACATAAACGTGACATACTCTGGACACTCTATGGAATGGGACCTCCACAGGGCTGAGATAGTAAGTGGGGACACTTGCATCCGGTAGTTTAATTAATTCTGCATCAGTGCAGCACCACCATCTTAATTCACAGTCAGACAACAGAATGCCAGGAAAGGGCCTCCAGAGGCTGGGCATGTGATTCATCTAGAACTCTACTTCCCACAGCCTGCACATATCTGTTTCTCAGGTATGCATTTCCCTGGTCCTCCTCTTTCCCCCAATTTCTACTTGGGTTTGTTTAAGAGGTGACTTCCTTCCCAGTTACTGATCTCACAACTGGATTGTACAGACAACCCCGCCCCCTATCCCCAACTTATCACCTCTGCCAGCCCTTGCACATACCACACAGCTGCAATCTCAGAAGAGCTGCTCTGAGGAGCCCAGAACCACCCTTCCCTAGCCCTGATCCCCAGCCACCTCCTTGGCTTTGGTCCCTGACACCAATGTCAGCCAGAGTCTGGAATATCTTCCACAGTCTGCGCTGCAGTCAAGGCTTCTTCAGCTTGGCTCCAAACACTGCCAGCTCGACCCATCTCGAGTCTATTAAGGGAATCTCTTTGCTCAGGACTTAGGCAGTTCTTCTCCTAATTGGTCTCTTGGCTTTCACCCCTGTCACAGAGCGATACGTTCTTCTCATATTTTCCATGGTGTTCATTTCAAAATATAAAGCAGGTTAAGACATCTGCCTGCTTAAACCTCCCAGTGGGTTCCTAGTTCATCTGGGACACAGTGAAAATGCTCTGCTGCCTTCAGCAGATTCTGCCTCCTCTCCAACATATTCTGCTGCTCTCCATAGAAGCCTCTGACCTTCAAGCCCTTCTTGCTCCAACTTGGAGCCTCCACATTGCTGACTTGCCCTCCAGCACTCCTTCCATAGGACCCAGATCCTTATTTGCAGAACATCTGCCTTGCCTTCCCCCATGGCAGGCTCCTCTGTCACGAAAACTTCATTTCATTCGCTGCTTTCTCAGCCTCTTCTCCTCTGATGGCTATTGCAAAGTAGCCTGTCTTCTGGTGTGGTCATTCCATTTCATGATGGCATCATTTATTTTGGAACTTGTTTGCTATCTGCTTATGTATACACTGACAATTCTATCTTAATGTACAATAAATAATTAATAAATATTTAAATAATATTAAACAATAAATAAATAAATAAATAAATAAATACATAAATACATAAATAAATAAATACAATAAATAATTTCTTATTCCCTGCCATTCCCTCAACTCTCAGAGTCACCTTGGCACATAGAAGGAACCCAGCCAATAGTGTTGAAGAATTGAATAAATGATTGAATTCTTAAATGATGCGTGCCACTCAATCCTTACTCCACTCGGCACATCTGTAGCAAAATCCTTAGCTCAGCCTGCTCCCACTTGCCCTGGGTCCCACAGGTCAGAGGCTGAGCATTCCACGCATCTGTATTTGCTTTCTTTGAGTCTTAGAGTCTACTGTTCTTCACAAGGCCCCCTGGCACCACATCAACACAAGTTTGGCCATAGTAACTGACATTAGATTTTTGAAACAGTCCCAAGAATTCTGTTCCTCATGACTGTGGCTAAACTGCTCGCCCTGCTTGCATGTGTATTTGGCGTCTCATTTGCCCCTGAGAGGAAGCAGGGTGTGTTATGGCTGAGAGTGGGCATTCTATATGTTTAGACTAGGGATGGGCATTCTATATGTTATGCCTAGGAGTGAACATTCTATATGTTATAGCAGGGAATGGACATTCTACATATTGTGGCTAGGGATGGACATTCAATATGTATGGTTAGAGATGGGCATTCTTTGTTACGACTAGGAGTGGACATTCTATATGCTATGGTAAGGGATGAGCATTCTATATCCTATAGTTTAGTATGAGACTTCTGTATGTAATGGCTAGGAGTGAGCATTCTATATGTTATAGCTAGGAGAGGGCATTCTATATGTTATGCCTAGGGATGGGAATTCTAAGCTGGACTGCTAGAGTAGCATTATGTGTCTTTTGCTGGTTACTCTGTGACAATAACTGTCTTATGACTAGGTCATGCATCTGCAAAGCGGGAGGCAGAGAAGGCTTGAATTAGGGGGTTTACTGTGAGAATTAAAAGCTCTTCCGTGCTAGAGTTTAGGAAATAGTCAGTAAAAATTGCTTGTGGTTGGTATCCTTCCAGGTCAGTCTGCCCTGTGAAGACCCCTGGAGATGGCCTCTGCCTCTCCCACACCTTCAGTACTCCACGCTGTAATCACAGTGCTGCTGTGATTCTGCTCTGATGTAAAATTGCCTGTATTTGTATACTATTGAACTCAGCTACATAGAATGGGACCAAGATCCTGTTCAATATTGTTGGACTCTCAGTGGCTTCTTCAGATTTTACCATCAAAATGAAATCAAGTGTTAAATAAAATCAAGTGCTTCAAAGTCGTAGCTTTAGAGAAGTCAGAGTTCTGAAAGCTAGCATCAGCTCATACGTAACTGCCTTAAAAATAACAGCATCGCTAGGTTCCTTTTCCTTAAGCTGCAAAGAAGGTTTCTCGGAGGAAGGGAATGATTGAAGAGAGAATTCTATTGATTCAAAGTATGACAGAGTCACCTCAATCAACAGTAAACAGTAAACAGCACACAATTCTGGCTACAGACTGTTGATTTACTTTCTAAATTTTAATTTCTTGTTTCAGTATGTGAATGTGGTCTTGTTGAGACTGTAGCACCATTTAAGCAACGGGCTTTGTGCAGTAGTCTTGGCAACAAGACAGTAATGGGGAATAAATACTTTATCACCAAATGGCTATCTGATTTCCTGTGAATAAAAGCCTATCTCCAGGATGCCCTGGGTGTTCAGTGTCTGAATGCAGTTCATGCCAGGGAACTTAACCTTCCCTAGGAGATGTCACACCCACTGGCATTGGACTCTCTTCTCAGATGACAGACAGATGGAAGCCAATCATACTCAGGCCAAACAAAAGAAGAAACTAGACCCTGATCAACGAAGCTAGCTCTTCACACCCATGCACCCTCGACCTTCAGCAAGGTTTCACAGGCTTTCAGTTTAATTTGGGTATCAGGACTTGGCTGAGGTAGTGACTACAAAAACATGGCCGGTCCAGCGATGCAGCGACCACAAAGCCAATGCCTGTGTCTGTGAGCTCATCGCAGGTAAGGCACACCCTGGCTTCTGCGAGTTCCATTGGCTTCTGTTTCTATTTTGTTTGTATTCTGAGCTCAGGTAGCCTGTGCTGGGCTCTGACTCACTGAGCATAACTTTGAATCTAGACCCTCTGTTTCCACTTTGCAAGTGTCTGAATGATGGACATTACTCAATCATTATGGAAACTAGGAAGCCTTCTTATTCTAAAAGAATGACTGTGTGTTTATGTGTGTGTGTGTGTGTACGTGTATGTATGGGTATGCATATGGGTACATGTATATGTATGGGTATATATATATACATATATATATGTATGTATGGGTATATATATGAGTATATATATATGTATATATATATGAGTATATGTATATGTCTGAGTATGGGTAAGGGTAAGCATATGGCTATATGGGTACGTAGATGCATATATGTATGTATGGGTATAGGTATATGTTTATGTATGGATGTGGGTATGTGATGGGTATGTATATGTATGGGTATATGTTTATGTAAGTGTATGTGTATGGGTGTGTATGTGACAAGGAAATCCTATATGCATATTTTGTGAGTGTAAGGTAAATTTTTCTTTTGTAAGATAAGAACAAGATGGTTTTATAGCTGTTTTGTATGAACTTATACAATACATGATAGTACTGAACAGCTTTTCACTTTGAACTAAACAGTCCCCATGGATTCTGCAGCTTGCACAGGCACAGCTAGTGCTGTTGGCTGAAATGAATGCAGCCATTGATGTGAAAGACAAGTACATCATACAAAAGTTATCAACTGAAAAAAATCAAGAGATACGTAAGGCCACAGAGCTATGGATCACAGAGGAGTATGTGAAGATAGAGGACTTCCTGGCAAGTCCCCCTGCTTCTTCACCTGAGGCTGCTAGAGAACCTACTGCCTCAGCCTCTGGGTGAATGGACATTGTCCTAAGCAATGTTTTAGAGAGACAGGACAGAGTTTCTATACCCCATTTGAAACTACTTACATTACTAGAGGCCATCAAAGTTGAGTAAGAGCTGGAATTTACATAGCTCTGCTTTGTGGTTAGGATTGAGTAGGGGGAGGCCATCAGGATGGAACACACTTCAGCTTCTAGCAGATGCTAGGCAGAATCTCATTCCTGCTTGGCCAGTGGAAAGGGGTCAAAGGACATGTGGCTCGTGTCAAAGGACATGTGGCTGGACACTCAGAAGCAACAGGGTCTACATTAGCCCCTTGTGGTGACTACAGGGTTAGGCTGAGCCTTAAGCATTGTTAATAATTAAGTCAAAAGTCTGAAAACAAATTGAGCAGTTCCCAAAGGGTTATAATCACCCTCTCCAAGGATATGTGAGAGCCAAAGCTGGGGCAGCTATTGTAGTCAGGTACAAAGATGTCTCTGGAAGTCATAGAAGGCAATGTCTCTGGTTACTCTGTTCCTTGTGTTTCCAGAAGAGATTCATGGATGGCATGAACTGATAAGAACCTAGCATATTACAAAGTTGAGTGAGATGCCAACTTCCATTTAGGCAGATCTTGATCTTTCTTATCTGAGGGCTCTGATCTGACTCTCACCCAGGGATGAGTATCTTATTTACACACACACACACACACACACACACACACACACACACACACACACACACACACAATCTCTCTCTCTCCCATACACACACACGTACACACACATACTACATACATACACACTTATATACACACTCTCACATTCTATCACACACACACTATGTCTCTCTCTCCCATACACACTCACACACATATGCACACATAATACATACATACACACTTATATTCACACACTCACATTCTGTCACACACACTAACACAATACACATTCACATTTACACACAATCTCTCACGCACACACACATATGTACACATACTACATACATACATACTTATATTCACACACTAACATTCTATCACATACAGCCACACACATACACATTCTCACAGTCTCTTACACACACAATCTCTCTCTGTCATATACACTCACACACACATTATGTACATACTATATATATATACATACACACTTATATGCACACACATTCTATCACACACACTCATATACACATTCACACACTCATACACACACACACACACACACACACATACACCATACTGTTCCTGGATATACATAGAGTGTGGTATTTGTAGCCTTTTTATGGATAGTCCATTTGAGCCATGCTATCTGATTGAGAGGGTCATCTCCTTTAGTGCCTCATTTCTGAGGAAGAGTCACAATGCCACCAAGATGAAACTGAGCAGAGTGTTGCAGAAGGCATTTCACAGAAAGCCATCACTGGGGCTGATAGACTGGCTGTGTAAGGCTGGCTCTGGGGAAGTCAGAAAGGCTTCACCAAGGGTTGTATAGGTCATTTTGTGAGTATTCATGCTACAGTGCTTGAGAGGTGAGTGTGTGTGTGTGGGGAGTCTCCTAAAACCAACAGTGACAGTCTTTATCCGAAAAGATGTTTCTTAAGCAATGTCCAAGAAAAAATAAGGAAAATATTGTCTGAACAGACTGGGAATCTCTCCTGCCATCTCCCTGGATTTGGAGCATGAGCCGGTGTCATGGTAAGTGTCACAGTGTCACAGTGAGTCCAAATGGTCCCATTTAGAGCCTCCAAATCAGATAGAGCTGTTGTTTCCAGACCACGGCCTGCCAATTGCTTTCTGGTTTGGAAAATGAATCACAGGTTCGGCTCCGGGCTCTTTTGGATTCCCCAAATATTTCTTAGAGCCCTAAGTGCTTCTGTCTGTGTGACATTCCAAATAGGCCCCCAAAAGAAACCCTTCTGTCTTCATTACCTTCTTTCTTGGGTGACACCTGCAGCATTGGGACTGTGGTTTAATGAGTTATGGTTAATGTATACTGTTGTCCATGACTTTAATGTAAGAATGGAATAAAAGCCGCAGAACACTTAAGTCCAACCACAGAGATATAATGATGACAGCAATTGCCTATGCTTACTGAGGTCTGCAGACTGCACACACTTTTTGTTGCTTAGTGTGTAACATTTTGCTAAAAGCCCCCATGACATCAGAGAAAGTACAGACTTTATCTCTACACTGTGGTGATAGGGAGTCCAACTCATAGTGTTCAGATGCTGGGCACCAACATTCAGGGTTGGCAAGAGGCTGAAGGAGAGCTCAAACAAAATGCCTTCTAATCTTCAAACCCAACTTTTCTCAGTAAACTACAGTCTGTTTAACTGCATCATATACCACACTATTTAATCATTTGGGAACTCACTGAAATATGGTGCGTAAAAATGAACACTAAATTCCTCATTATAAACATCCTTGGTTCTCACAGGATCATCTTCCTCATGTCTTACTTTGCTTGACTTTCTGAACACTGTTCCTTTTTAATGGCCACACTTGTGTGACTGTCTCCCTGCAGAGATGTTAAAAATAAGGTATGCCCATACATATTCATTTATATACAAAACACATATACATACATACACACATGCACACATACATAGACATACATACAAACATGCACACACCACATACATTCACATAAATACACACATATACACCTAAACACACACACACACACACACACACATCTTTTAAAATTCAGCATTATGATCGACTCCCCACTGCTTTGGGCAATGTTGTAAGCTGCATACATGGATTCATCTTCCTGTAAACAGCCCTAGCTAGCTACATTGAGCAACAAGAAAAATCATTAGGTGACTGGTGTGATTAAACACTCTGGGCAAAATATTCTTCCATTGTAATTGGTCCAATTAGCTTTTATGAGCTAACAATGTCCTCGGGCTACCTGAATTCTGGAAGAATTAGAAATTTGGACTTCAAATAAGACAATGCCATCCAGGGCCTTGCAGCTTTGCAAATGTTGTTTTGTGGTTTATTGGATCTTTTTGCCATCTGTCAAAACCATGCTCCTATGTAAGGCTATTAGTATAAACATCCTGGCCAGGCAGACCCTTGTGTGCTTCTCCAAGGGGAATATATCCATGTAGGGAGACATTTCTTTCATTGAAAATGAAGCCCACATAGATAAATTCTATCAGAATTTTAGTTGGTTGACACCCATCTAAAGAACTGAGTCAAGGAAAAGGCAGAGAAACTGCAGCTGAAATGCTAATAAAGGTGTTTGTACTGCAACATCAGTGCTGGCCATGGAAAAGGCTGAGTGGGTTGGCTGGACCTTTTGGCCTTTAGCTGGAAACAAATTGTTCTATTTAAAGTGGATCTACCGTGAGGGATAAACGCCTTGCTCTGCTCCGTGGCGTCTTTCCTGCAGCTCATATTTTCTCTCTCGCACAAAGGGAAAGGCAGCGTTTCTATCAGAATCACAAGCACCTCGGCCTCACTTGGAAACAGTCTAATTATACTTTTATGGGTTAATTTATCTACTAAAATCACATTGTTTATTATCCAAGACTTTATCCTGGCTGTTTGCACAGCATTGTTTTGTATTTGTCAATATACAAATTCTGCGCTTAAGAATGTCCCAAATTAAAACAAATTTATTGCTGCCATTATATAGAACGGGCAATAGCTGAAATCTTTACGGAGCCGATGATCAGTGCAAAATCTCTCTTGCAGGAAAATCAGACCCATCAATTTTCTTTCAGTGGCAGATCACCCCAGCCTATGAAATCCCAGAAAGGCTTGGCAAGCAACCAGGTCAGGGCTCTGCTTGAGCCGGTAGGCAAATGTCCAAGGCCCCACTCAGCTCCCCCGTTTTAAAAGGAAAAAGTAATTAGCCAACGATTTATGACTAAGGAAAGTGCTGCTTAAGGTATGTACTAAAACCTTGACAGCCAGTGAATCACTAGTGTGCTCAACAGCGATGCCCCCCCAAACCACTCAGTTTATCTCAAAATTTTAGCAGGTATGACTGAGTTAGAGCTGCAAAGCACCACATAAGCAGGGCAGGCCATAACTGCTGAAGTGAGGAATATTCTTGAAAGGATAACTTCTTTGAAGGCAAACGCTTCCAAGCCCACCTCCTGCACTCACTGTTATTTCAAAAAAGAAAAGGAAAAATTATATTTTATACCTCAGAGGCCTCAGCAAGCACAGAAATCGAAAGCCACCCCCACCCCTGCCCCATTTTTCTAGGACTTATTTTCCAAGAAGCAACGTGGGATCTTGAGATGTGAAGTGAGCTCTTCAGACCTTTCCAGATTCAGATATCAATATTATAGAGGAGTCAGGAATCTGACCCAGGATGCCCCACTCCTCGCTGTCTGTGGTAGGTTGGAGTCTTAAGTACAAAGGGGAAACTGACATTGTTGAATGTCAACTGGTTACATGTCACTGCCAGATGCCTTACAGACAGCATTAACGTGACCTAGCGAGTCCCTTGACATGCGAAGAAACTGAGGCTGGGAAGGAGTAAGTCATGCTTTAGTTACATAGTATTAATTCACACTCAACCAAGTAGCAGCTAAATCACTTGCTACTTCTGCTTCATAAACTATTGGCTCTAGAAGCCAGTGTACTCCCAGCCACACACACCCATGGCTAATACCCAGCAAAGCACAATGGCAGGGCTTGGGCTACATCCTAAAGACACAGACATGAATGTGTTACATGTGGACTCTAACAGCTGGGGAAGGGAAATGCAGGTGTACCCTGAAGTGCGCTCTTCCTACCAAAATGGAAAGGGCAGAGAGAGTTCTGGGTCAGGGAGCACAGGGTCATCTGGGTCATCTGAGGATAGGGCATGGTAGGAATGTATGGAAAGACCTAGGTGTTCTGTTTGTTCTGTTTACCGGGGATACTTAGTGTCTGCAATCTCAAGGATAAGGAGAGGCTGCAGCAACAGTTTAGTGATTTTTTTTCCTTTCCTGAACAATGTAACAGTAAGGTGGCAATCAGATAGTTCATCAACAACCAAGAATTAAGTTTTAGGAATTGGCTCCCAAACTGTCTGTAGAATGCAGTCTCAGCCCTCATTCAGGTTTTGCTGCTTATCTTGTTAATAGTCCCTATCTCAAGAGAATCTGACTTGATTTATATGTTACATTTAGTAGTTGTTTTTCTTTGATTGCTCTGGCTCCAGAACAATTTCTAAGTCTCAGCCCTGAAATCTGTCATTTCTCTAAGCCCTTGTTTCTTTCCCGTGGTAGAATTTATAAGGCCAGGTCCTGGTGTTGGCTCCACATGAGTGAAGCAACAGGTTTCCAGCCCTCTCTCCTTAGTAGGCAGTTCTAGCAGACAGTGTGAAGGAACACGCATGTGAAGATATTTGGAATGTGTCCTTCCCACGGTCATAGTGGGCATCTCCATTTCCACTTGCATCTCACATCCCACCATTCCAGTTCTCTTCTTTTCCACATTTATCCTTTCATTCTCAGAACCAGGCTGCCAACAGCATCTGTGCATTTGGTCGTCTGGTCGATGCTGCCAAGTGCACACACCCTTCTCTTCTTCTGCACACACCTGCATTGCCTCCCGCCCCCCTTGGGCTCTTATACCCCACACTCATGTAGGTGCTTTCCTTGTTTCTAGGATCTGGTGTCCCCTGGCCTGCACTAAGTGGATTCCTCCCCACTCTCCTCAGATCCCAACATGGAGCTATGCCCCGAGGCACTGCAAGGCTCTTTTCCCTGAGCTTCCATGCCAGCTCTGCCCTTACACATCCTCTTTCCCACACTCATGCTCAAACATCCCCATGTGGTACATGTGGCTGTGCAGATCTCTCCTCAGGCTATGGAGACCCACCACTGCCTGTTGTCTTGCATTCCTATCCTGATCCCCTTCTTGGGCTCTGATACCCAGTGTGTGCCCACTTCTCCCACTGCTTCTCTCATGTATGCCCTGCCCAGAGCTGGGCCCTGATTTCCATGTCAGCATTCTCTCTACAGAGTGGCTCCTTCAGCACACTTAGGCTCCAGCACCTTGGCTGAGAAGTCTCAGTGTCACGTGGGAACTCTGTCTTACGTGTGCCAGGCAGTAGCAGACACCTCTCTCACCATCCTCGAGGTCTCTTCCTTCTCTGCTAATGAGGAAGCTGACCTGGCCCAGCCCCATCAAAAGGCTCAAGAGTGGAAGTGAAGAGAAGGGGAGACAAGAGAGAGAAAAGTAACAATGATTATTATTATTATTATTATTTTAAAGTTAGTAAGTAGCCAATGCAAGGTTGTTGGTGAAAATCCCTGGTGGTTGATTGCTTTACCACTCAACAGTCATCCTGGAAGACAAGATCTCCTTAGTTGAGCCTCTGCCTACCTCTCCTCTGTACCACTCTCTTTCTGTGTCTGTATGTTCACTATTTTATCCTCTACTGCCCTGGCTTCCTGTCTGAGGGCCTCTGTGTTTCCTTTTGTCCCCATTGACTATATTTCCTTAGGGTTTTATGGTCACCCAGCATCTCATTTTGACCAATTGAGCTGGCAGTGAGCACAAGCCACCACAGCCCTACACAGAGAAAGATGATGTTTAGCGAGCCTAACTAATTTTCTAAGGAGTTATAGCGTATGAGCGATAGAACTTGAATTTGATCTCAGGGCCATATGAGCCCAAGCCTGTCAGCCATTTCTTTAGACCATGGGCGGTTGCACATATACATAAATAAAAGTCATAAAGCCAATTTTATCAATGAAAGATAAAACCAGCAAGTAGCTAAGCACGCACAGAGTCGTCCATCTCTCTCACTTCTGGATGGAGGGAAGTTGAAATCCGTCTTTGTTGGGTTTATTTCCCTGGGTTCCTTTGTGTAAGTTCTGATCTCTGCAAGAAATTCCATGTTTCTTTGTTCTTTATGACAGGCCAGTCTGAACGAGAAGGGCTTGAAACTCCCTAAACTCTTTGAACAAGAGGAACATTGATCTTCACAAATCATTTGAAACACCCTAAGGGAGGTTAAAAATTACAAGCATTGTATGTTTTTGTTTTTGTTTTAAGTGAACGTACACCAAACCACTGGGCCCTGCTGCCTTACCGCACGCTAGCAGAACTTTGCTCTTCCCTCTGTGCATTCTGTGCTGTCAGATCCTGGATAACAGAGTAGCACGGTATTGCCAGGCTCCTTGTCCTCCTGATGTTCTCTGCAGACGTGTAGGGTTGATAATCCCATCCTGTTTGATGTTCTGTGACATCTCTTTGGATCCTGGGCAACCCAGGGCTTGACATTTCCTGTTGATACACCACTGCTCCAGCCTTCTGTGTTGGTGGGAACATAACTAGGTTTGGCAAGAAGTGCTTAGTGGCTTTTGCACAGCTTGATCGTGATGGCAACTTTCATAGTGAAGCCTTGATATTTTGCACAGCAGGAAGCCTACCCCTTCAGAGCAGCAACTACACCTGCATACCTGGTGTTTGGGTCCTAGCATGGAGCTCACATGCTTACAAAATGACTTCAGGCGCACTGAGCTTCTGGTCATTTCTCCTGCCTCCTCTCTCAGCATAATTTCTGTGTGTAGGTCAAACAGGAGATTAGGATTACTGTGCCAATTCGGACTGAACTGGGTTTTCAGTTCCACCAACTCCACAGTCTATGGGGTACCTTCCCAGACATCACTGTTCTCCTCCACACCACAAGAACAATAAGATCACCTGTCTTGGTGAAAATTATACTAGAGGAGATAAATTCAAAGAGCTCAGAAGAAAGCCTGACACAGAGTGTGTTCATCAAACATCACCATAACACACCTTCCATGGGTTATAGCATAACACATACAAGGTGCTCTGTAAATATCAGCTATCTTCAGGCTGTCTTCCCAGCCACACTACCTATAATCACAAGCCACAGTCCTTTCTCTACTCTCTTACTCCTACCATTGTATCAGAATACTATGCAATTCATTAATTCATTCACTTGTCAAGATTTATCTTTTTCTGTTTCTGAGACAGTGTCATAGGCATGTCAGGCTGGATCCCAACTCCTTATGTAAATAAGGATGACCTGAACTCCGGATCTTCCTGCCCCTACCTCTCAAGGCTGGAGTTGCAGCCTTGCATTAACACGCCTAATTTATTGTGGTGCATGCCAGGCTGGGGATTCTGGTGCTGAGAATCAAATCTTGGTGCTGTGCATGACAAGCCTCACTCTACCAATGCAGCTGTACCTAGGACCCACAGAATTTATTTTAAAACTTACGTCATTCCACTCAATACTGTAATTAAATCTTTGTAGGGGGCTCAATGACTCATATATTTGATGTTACATGAGTATCCTGGAATTATAAGCCCTAGATAAGTTGTGTTATTATTATTATTATTATTATTATTATTATTATTGCTACATAGATGAATTAAGGAATAGTCATAGCCACAAAACTAAAACAAGTGGAAATCTTTTATGAGCAACATTCAGGGGCTATTTTGTTGTCATTTGCTAACACATTTTCTTGCATTATTTTTGAAAAAGAAAAGATAGGTCCAAACCCAGAAAAGCCAGTCATCTATCAGAGCAAGTTGGAGTCCTTGGAGATAAGGATCAGAAGGTCTTCTAGCAGTCAGTAATAGAGCAAGGGCCTGTCTACTCCTGAGGTCCACAGGGACTTTCTTTCCTTGTTTTGCCCAAACTAGCACAAGCAGGCAGGAACAATCACAATAGATGTAATCATCAATATGACATTACTGTCACCACTTCACAGACGCTCTGCAAATGTAAAATTTAAATGTGTATTTTAAAGATGTCTCATGTAGAGGAAATCACTAGAGGCTTGGGGGATACAAAACTACACAGTTATGTGTGGTCAAGCATGATGGTCATGATGAGGCTGCTGCCACTAAGAGCCATTTGGGCACATTTATTGGTTGAATGCAGCAGGCACACCTCATCCAGACCTTTGCAACGAACCATGGCTTGTGCAATTTCTCATGTATCCCAGAAGTCACATGCAGAACTCCTTGCCTTTGTGCATACTTAGGATTCACGAACACTTCAAATACGATCAAGTATGATGTGTGAGGCGGTTTGAAATCATAACATTGATTCCACCTAGTATTCCTTAATTTTCCCAGCAGAAATGGGGCAGGGTGTTGTATTTAAAATCATTTTTACCATGAGGGAACTGTGGCGAGGATGGATCATGCCACGTGCCTGAGATTACCTGTCTTAAGTTGAGACAGGAGGGAAACTCCAGTGTGATCCACTGTTGAGAGGCTCTATGGTTTGCTAGGCTATAGGAAGCCTTGTGAAGGGTGGTAGGGGAGGCCTGGGATCCTTGTAATCATGATTAATCTGTGTCTTCAGAGTCTAGTCTGGAAATCAGACATCTGAACCTCTGGATGTGGGTTTTCACAATCTCTGCATGGTGCAGGCTTGTATTTGATGTGTCTGAGCTTAGTCCTACCTTCCCTCTTCAGTCAGTTTCTCCCAAAGCCACGGGCTTATGCAAAATGAGCACTGTTTCAGCATCTGGGAGAATAACTTCAGTGTAGACTTGGGCCATCAATACCCCAATAGGAAGTGGATGGTGCTGATCCTATCAGGCAACTCTATGAGATGCAGCCACTCCAAGATGCATCTATACACAGTGGAGGGAGAAGTCACAAATCTCCTACTGCAGACATCCCCAGCCACCTCTCTGGAAGCGTACCTCTCAGTGTCTTTTCATGTGAGACCCGGATGTGAAAGGAAGTGGTATCTGGGGACTGGTAATCGGAGCTGTAGCATGTTCCCATAGGAACGCTAGGCCTGAGTTTCCTTCCTTTGTTTATGCAGGCTTGCAGCAGCTGCCGCCTTTGGATTCTGGCTTCTACAAGCGGAGGCAGCAGATCCAAGCACAGAACCACCCTGACTGTCTCTCTTTGAAGCTCTTGAGTCCCCAGCCATCTATTTGTGTCTGGCTCTGATTCATCATGGGCCTGAATGCTTCACCTGCTATATCAAGTTTCCAATAGAGCTTGAAACAGATTTCATAAAAAAAGGAACAAATACTGGCCAGCAAATCTCAGCGTGGGAGATTTGCAGGGAGAAGGGTAGGGAATGAGGCTGATGGTAATTATTTGCGGTCTTCGATTACTGGCGGATATTGATATACATATGTCCTTCATTTTATTTTATTTTTGTTCTATGAGGGTATCAGCCACCTGCTTGGAAGATTAACAACGGCTGGATACAGACCTAGGGCTTTGGAGGAGTTATTATTCATATCAGAAATGGCATTATGAATAGGCTAGCATGGATTTTAAAGAAATTCTTACTTATTCTCTGAGATCAAAGCACTTCACATTCAAGCAGAAAGAGCCAAAGACATAGACTCACTCAGTAGCCATCTATTCCTTCAGCAGTGCTTCTGCTCTGTTATTATAAAATTCATCATGCTTTTCTGAAATGGCCTACTCACACTGTGAGGACAGATACTGGGTCCATCCTGCTGATCCTTTGGCCTTAAAAACACTTGAATTTCAGCAATAACTTTTTAGGCAAAAGAAGGAACAGGGGAAGGGAAGAAGGGATTGTAGAGATGGTAGCACGTGGGAAACTGTGGGGATGGCTCCATTGGTAAAGGCTTGCTTTGCAATTGTGAGAGCCTGAGTTCCTTGTTCCTTGAGCAGGACAAGGCATGCTCTACATTGGTCATCCCAGCACTTGGGAGGTATAAGCAAGAGACTCTCGGTTTAGAGTAACCCTTGCCTGTATAGGAGACTTGAGAACAGCCTGGGCTACGTGAGACTAAAAATCCAGCAAAACAACATAAAACAAAATCAGAGTGAATGCGGCAAGGCTGACGGTGGGGAGAAGGTGTAGAAACAGCGCGGATAGAAATACCTGAGATGTAGAGATCTATTCATGCTTAATCATTCTTCTAGTCTCTATAACCACAAGCCTGACATTCAGCAGCTCCTTTTACCTCTCTTAGTCACAGTGCTCCAATATCCCCCAAGGTACATTTTCTTTCTGGTTCTTGTTGAACTAGCTAGGCACTGCTAGGTTAGCCATCTTTCCTCAGGACCTACACATGTTTCTGCCAGACTCATCTCCTTCATCCAGCACTGCACCTAATTCAGCTCCCGCTTGAACCTATGCCAATGAGTCAGATCTTAATGCATAGTGTTGCTTTGGTTCCTGGTTCTCAGGGAGTAGTTTCTGGATGAACAGCCTCCATCCCCTGTGAGCAGGCTGTAAATGCAAGTTCTACAGCCTTCATCCTGCCAGGCCTGAGACTCAGGTGGTAGGTCCAATAATCTGTGCCACAAGAGGCCTCTGGGAGATTCCACTCCCTTCTTATTTTGACAGCTACTACCTCTGTCACAAACCATGACCTCTAGCTCCAGATAACTGAATTTCAAATGTGAATTTCTCACGTCATAGCCTACTCTCAAATTCTCTTCACACACCCTGAATAAGTTTATGATTCATCTAGATAAGTGAAACAGGGCTCATTGTTGCCACTGGGAATTGAACCCGGCGAACCTGGAGGAACAGATGATCAGAAAGCCTATGTCTACAGAGTCTGACCCATAGCCCACACTGCTAACTCTCCTTACTGACCCCGTCCTTACACTTAAGCCCATTCTTGTAGCTTGTTCTGCAGACCCTCTTGCCACTTCCTGGACATGCCTGTGCCCCTAGCATTGTGTCTTGTTCACCTGTGAGCTCAAGTGCTTGATGTGTGTCAGTGAGGAGTAGATGCCAGAAAATTCTTGACAGTAATTAAGCATCCTGGGGGAAGAAGCTCTGTGTGAATTGGATTGTGTGAAAATTCTAATGGAAGTTAATGAGGCCTTGACTTACTTTCTGACCTGGGAAAGTAGGTTAATTCAGATCTTTTATTCCCATCTGTAAAATGGGATTAATGTTATTAACCCCCTTAAAAGGAATTATACCTGCAGATAGAGGACATATTAAAAATTACCCACAGGTATGGAAAACTATTTCTATGACAGATAATGAGTAATGCCTGCCAGATGAGGGGCAGAGGGGGAGGCAGGCTATTAATAATTTCCACCATAAAGAACTGAGACAATTGTGGTTGTGTCTTTGAATGGCTATCGTGTTTTCTTGCTACTCATGGGGACACATGCAGCCAACATCATCTTCTTGGCCTCTCGTTGAATTTTGACGGAGGTTTATGAAGAAAGGGTATCTATTGTAGACTTACAAGCAATTCTATTTTGGAGAACTGGCAATATGGCCACTTTATATAGCAGAATATAGTGATCCTGAATATCTCTTCATGTAGGTAGAACATACTGGCTTTGAATAGGGCCACTTCAAATATGCAGACAATGCTAACCATGAGTAAGGCCACTTTGAACGAGCCTGAATAGTTCTGTAAGTAAGTTGCCTTAACTGGCCAGGGAAAGGTCAAGGGGCAACTGACCATATGAATGTAGAGTCCCTAGCACTGGAGAAGTGTAGTGTTCACAGTGGAGATAGAGGATACACCATGCCTAGTTTGGGTAGACTGTTTCATTTGTAACAGGGTACACCACCCACCATTACTAATTACTTTCTCACTCAAGTTACAAACAGAATTTTTTATACTGTCCTGAAAAGACAGCTCTGGATTTAGACAGACAGGGTTACCCTTGACTTACCTCTCTACCACCTAGGGTCTATTTCCTAACTGTTCTGACCTGCTTTCCAACCTTAGAAAGGAACGAGGCTCAGTTGTAGAGTGCTTGTCTAGCATGTTTAGGGCCCTGGATTTGATCTTTTCCACTGGAGAGAGTGACACAGAGAGAGAGATATACAGATAGGTAGACATATAGACACATAGTTGCATACAACACACAGATATATAGATGATAGATGGAAAGAAAGATAGATAGGTACATACATAGATAGGTAGGTGATAGATACATAATAGACAGGTGATAGATGACAGATAGATGATAAACATGATAGTCAGATGATAGATGATTGATAGATGATGGATAGATTAATAGGTGATAGATAGATAGATAGATAGATAGATAGATAGATAGATAGATAGATAGATAGATAAGATAGATAAGATAGATAGACGATAGAACATGTCCCTGGCAGGTAGCTGAGAATATTTGACTGCAGTGTGTGTAAACTTCACTAAGGCCCAGATCTACACAGGATTTCCATTTCTGATGACTGATGGACAGAAAAGAGAAGGGCGGTGGCTCTATTAGGATGAGCCCTTCTGTTGGTGCTCCTCCTGTTCATCAGTTCACTCTCTCCACAGCAAGCACTTCAGCACAGGTCCAAATACAAC
Source organism: Mus caroli (assembly GCF_978045245.1). NCBI lineage: Eukaryota > Metazoa > Chordata > Mammalia > Rodentia > Muridae > Mus > Mus caroli. Next base: position 5,109,153 of record NW_028227258.1, on the reverse strand, counting down.
CAGTAACTGCTTGCAAGTGCCATGGGGTCCTTCCAGTGTGTCAGCTTATGAACCTCTGACAAATGCAGAGCGTTAAGGAAAGGCTTTAAAGCATTTGCCCCTGGCCGTTCGGTCAGAATGAATACATTTATTAGCTGGTATCTCATCCTTGGTGGCAAAAATAAACAAGGACTAAAATAATCTGGTCATAAATGCACTCTGCTCCATGACTCATGCAGAAAGCTGCTATTCTGCTGTGTCTGGGTGAGTCTGTCTATGTAAATGTCCAGAAACCTTTGAGAAAACACGGTTGTCATGAACTGCCTGGCAGCCTTTCCCAGGGAGAGCAGGCGGGCACTGCTGCACCAAGATAACTTTATTTAATTACTTGCTAGAGGATTATTTACTTGCTTCATAAAACAATGGCTGTCAGTCAGAGACTCTTCCTGCTTTTGCAGATGTGTCTGCGGCTCCTGAAGTCTTTACAGATGCATCTGAAATAAGCTTTCAGGTGTCCTTTACATGAGCATTTGACAGGATCGTAGAATTAGATTTGCTGAATTTCACTAAACTCTGAAGTAATATGTCACCAGCTCCGCTTACTTTTCAAAAAATATTTCTCTCTGGTAATGCTCATCAATCTAGCTCTTCAAACCCTAAACAGGAGCCTCTGAGACAAAAGGATGACTCCATCCGTTAGGCAACTGACAGGAAGTTAAATAGCGAACCATCCTGGGTGTAGTAACAACGGCACTGGATAAAAGCAGGCTTGCTTAGATCTGGAGAGAGAAAGGGAGGAGGGGAGGAAAAGATGACAGATGCAGAACGCATGGCTCACCACACAGGTGGGGAACTGTGAGGATGGTCTCGTTGTGCCCATGTGCAGAGGAGCATCCGTTGGCTCTCAGCAATGGCCAGTGTCCTGCCTCCATCGTGCATGCACTTGCTCTAGACTGGGTGGTTATTTCTCTGGATTAAAGGGTTTTATTCACTGAGAACAATGATGCGGCCTTAGTGTATTTGAGTCCTAGGGTGACAGCTCAAGGAGTGAGCAAATCGGAAGGCCCTGCATTCACAATCAAGCAGCTCCTCCTCCCAGGCACCTCTGCTGTGATCTCACGCCTGTCAGATTTGTCAGTGCACACAGAGCCAGCGCAGCTTTCTGTTGATTCCCACAACAAAAACTCTTTGATGAAGGATTTGTCCAAAAGCTAGCAACAACTTTAAAGTACCAACTGTGATTTCTTCATGTGTCATGAGGAATCTTAGTGAGGTGGCAAAACGCATCTTGGTTTTCCTGCGGTAAGCACTTTACCTGTGTCAGAGGCAGAGAGGCTGCTTGAGGTACTCACCACCCCCACTCTGAGGTTAGAAACTTTGGTGGGAAGTTCTCGTGGGGCCAGGCACACTGCAGGGAACATACACCTTGATGAAGGCCATAGGAGGGAACTGTTCCCAGCGAGGTAAGCTGCACAGAGGTTGTGCTGTGAGCGGCAGGTGCTCGCTCGTTCCTGCATTCAGTGAGCCCTGGATGAGAAGCTGCCATCTGACAGGTGTTATTTTAGGCACTAAAGGATGAAGGCAGATGGACTGTATGGGCGAGAGATGCTGGGAAGCAGACATATGGCTAAAGTGCTGGACAGCGATTTCTGTAGGTCCCTGATTCATCATGCACCTTCCACTGTGGAAATCAGCAAATAACAGGCTGTAAAAACTGGGGAAGGTCTTTCTTTCTTTCTTCCTTCCTTTCTTCCTTTCTTCCTTCCTTCCTTTCTTTTTCTTTCTTTCTTTCTTTCTTTCTTTCTTTCTTTCTTTCTTTCTTTCTTTCTTTCTTTCTTCCTTCCTTCCTTCCTTCCTTCCTCCCTCCCTCCCTCCCTCCCTCCCTCCCTCCCTCCCCCTCCCTCCCTCCCTCCCTCCCTCCCTCCCTCCCTCTTTCTTTCTTTCTTTCTTTCTTTCTTTCTTTCTTTCTTTCTTTCTTTCTTTCTTTCTTTCAAATGGTGGCTGCACCTTTTATTTCCTTTACCTTGAAATTTCAAAGGGAATATTTATCAACAGGCAGTTTTTATCAATACTACATAGACGATGGACCAAGAGTCACCGGGCTCCCTCAATTCCAGGGGATAATGTCGTGTTCAAGGTAGCTATCAGCTATACCCAAGTACCTTACATGTCACTTGCATTTCATTACTCACACCCACCTGTAATTTATGAGGACTGATCTTAACACAGCTATAGAGAAAACGTGATCATTCACGAAGTGTCACCAGAGCTTTGGCTCATGCCATAGAGCAATGATGAGCGTTGTTTGTTGTATTTGGTCACATCCAGATGGGTGCTTGTTCCTTGCCTGGGTAGAGTGAGGTCTTAGGGAACAGAAGGGAAGCAGGATGCAGGAAGCAGCTCTTATCTTTCTATTTGTTCCTGGGTAGAAAGCAGCATGGTCTGCTCTATTTAAACCTCTGCTTAAGTTAACCCTTCCCCTGGCTCCTCCTGTAGTTCCATTTTGGCTCCTCCCACAACCTCTCCTGTAGTTCCTCCTAGGGCTCCTGCCCCAGCTCCTCCCACGGCTCCTCCTACAGCTCCTCCCATGGTCCACGCCCTCTCTCTACCAGCTCTACACTTCTCCAATCACATCTCAAGGCTTCCTGCCTAGGTGCCTTGACCCAATGCTCCAGCCTCTCTTGTTAATTCTCCCTAACCTTCCTAGACTGGTAGAGAGGATCAGATTCTTGTTTCAGCGTGTCTCTTCTCTTTGCTTCTCTGACACCCTCAGTAAACCACGAGTCTCCCTAGGACTGGAGGATGTCTCAGGTACCATGGCATTTCCAGTGTCTGCTGTGGAACTAACGTAGCAGTTAGCAGGAGCTTGAAAGTGCTAAACATAAATGCCCATGCATCCATGCAGCCATCATACAGAGGGCACTGGAACGTGGAGAAGAAAGTCTTAGAGTAGTAAGGAAATACATATGTGTGTGTGGCATTTCCCATCTACAAGCAATCATAATAATAATAAACTAATTATTTCAATGAGAAAAATATGAGTCATACACAGAGCATATAAAATAAGGGACTATATTTAGATTATCAAGACCAGTCCATTAAAACACCAGGGGTGTTTGGTAGATAATGCTCTGTATTTGTGTGTGTGTGTGTGTGGATCAGCATATATTTGTGATAAATGATCAAAATCTGTTAACTTTGTAATTCCTTTTGTTTATTTAACCAAATGTATATAAATGGATCTCATTGTAGTTTTGAACAAACTACAGTGGAAGGTGTTGGCTTGTGCCTCAGAAATGGCTCAGGGGGTGAAGACGTTATCACTAAGCCTGACAACCTGAGTTCAGTGTCACATGGTAGGAGAGAAGTGACTGCCACAAATGTCTTCAGACTTCCTCATACATGTTCTTGTCCTCACACATGTATACACACACTCACACACAGACACATACTCATACACTCACACATACAGAAAGACAGACACAAGCAAAGACAGACTTGCATACATGTGCATGTATATGCAAACACATACCCATTGACATATACATATGCATTCAGACATGCACACATTTACATGCACACATGCACACACATGCACACACATGCATACACATGTACATGTATGCATGTACACATATACACACACAGACACACACACACACACAGAAGATGGATGCATGAAAGTTTTAAACATAAAGGTGCTAGTCCAACTTAATAGTGAGTAATATGTCTCTTGAAGATTAGGTGGGTCTTCTCTCACTGAGGCCCAACCCCTGGTCCTCTGCTGTATATGTGTCAGGGGTCTTGGACCAGCTAGCGTATGCTGCCTGGTTGGTGGCTCAGTGTCTGAAAGATCTCAGGGGTCCAGGTTAGTTGAGACTGCAGGTCTTCCTATGGGGTCGCCCTACTCCTTAACTTCTCCTAGCCTTTCCCTAACCACAGGGATCCCTGATATCAGTCTACTGGTTGGTTGTAAATATCTGCATCTGTCTTAGTCATCTGCTTGTTGGGCCTCTCAAGGGCAGTCATGCTAGGCTCCTGTCTGTAAGCACATCACAGCATCAGTAATAGTGTCAGACCTTGGAGCCTCCCCTTGAGATGGAACCCAATTTGGGCCAGTCACTGGACTTCCTTTCCCTCAGTCTCTTTTCCAATTATGTTCCTGCAGTTCTTTTAGACAGGAAGAATTCTGGGTTGGAGTTTTTGACTATGGGATGGCAACTCCATCCCTCCACTTGATGTCCTGTCTTTCTACAAGTTACCTCTCCCTACTATTGGGCATTTCTTCTAAGGTCCCTCCCTTTGAGTCCTGAGCATTTCTTACCACCCAGGTCTTTGGTATATTCTAGAGCCCCCTGCTGCCCCGCCATTTCCTAATCTTTCCATTTTTGTTTTAATGTATTTTAAAACATAAAGGTAGGCATTAATTAATTGCCCTTACTAATTATGTGCACTTGTTAAGCTGTCACTAAACTAAGAAGTATCCACATTTTAAAAAGGAAAGTTGCCATTCTGATGCAGAAGCAACAAGAATTTTTCATAAAACTGAAACTGAGTTGGCAGTAACTACCCTATAGCCACACTTTCCATTCATAATGTGTGATGGGGAAAGACAGCAATAGACAGCATCCCTGTTGGTCTCATATTTCTGTAGTTTGTTTTGCCATGTGCCGGTTGCCCTGTATAATAATCAATGTAACAGAAGAGAAACATTTGCTTGAAATCAGTGTACTCAGGGATTGCTTTCTGAGCCTCTGAAATCTTTTCTGTTTTTATACTGGACTCTCGTTTCAGCAGGCACACCTGCAGGAATTAGGTAAAGGCCTATGCCACAGGCATCAGTGATTTCTTTCCTGTCATGGACTGTATCCATTGGTATTGCAGACACACGTCACAAGGATGTGTCAGTGAATTAATATAGAAACAGCCTCTGCAAAGGAGGCAGCCACACTTTTAGTCTCATGGACACCTGGGGCTGGAACTGCTTCTAAGTGGAGGCTTTACAACTTGCAGGAAGTAAGCTATGGGGAGAGATGGAGGCGAGGGGCATCTTGATACATTAGAGACTGCAGTGGCATGCCTTCGATCTTGATGCACATTCTCGGGCACATACCTGTATGATGCTTGTTAGAGAGCAGACTGAGGCTAGCTTGTCTCCTTGGGCCTGTCAGTCTTTCCAACTGATTACCACAGATGCGGAAGCTGCTGCCTGGGGCCACACAGTGAGAACCTAGTGCATACTCACTTGCCTCAGTATGGAGGTGGGTCCTGAAACCTGAAACCCCACACAGGGAGGGGTTTTGTGGTCATGTCTGGGAGTAGTATGAGAACAGCCCCTCTTTGCCACAATTCCTCAGCAAGGAGTGAAAAGCACACACTTTAGAGTCAGCTGGATCCAGGCTCAGATCATGGCCCTGCTGTTCACTAGCTGTAAAGCCTCCAGCAGGTTGTTCATCCTTTCTGGCTTCAGCCTGCTCATTTGGGGAATAGTGATTGAAGGTTGATGGTTCTGCCACGTGGAAGAGCTGTGGTTGGCAGTGTTATAACTAGCCTAGAAAAAATTCACAATGTCTCAACCAAGGTGGCTAATGATCAGAGTACACAATGTATCTTCTTCCATGGTTTGGCTAGTTTGATATTATTATCAGTGGGCATAGCAATGATATGCTACACACTCTAGATATTTTCCCCAGAGCTGAGATAATGCCCACCTCTGCTGAAGGAGCAGTGCTACAACACTTACTGGGAAGTAAGTACTTCATCATGATCAGGAAACAAAACAGATTTCATCTGCTCACTGTCTTTGTGAAAGAGAATCTGCAGCATGGAAAATACCCACTCATGAATTTTTCAGACTTATTTGAGATTGAGGCTCTTCAAACATCTGCTCATTAATGTGGGCATCCAGCTAATGTCATAGATATTAATAGCAGATTCTGTTCTCTCTCCTGTAGTTAATACAGGAGCGGCTTTCTTCCTGGGCCCATAATGTTTTCTGATAGCTTTAATTGCTGTTACTTAAGTACAAGAAATACTGAATGCCATAGATTCTAAAGAGATAGTAAGAAACAATGCCCCTTTAGAATAACAAACATCCTTTTTAAATATCAGTGAGCCAAAGGAAGAGAGCTGTCACTCTTGCTATTCTACGGGGGTTAGATTCGGTCCATACAGAAGATACTAAAGGTGAAAAGAAAGAGAATCTATGAAAATTAAAGCTGTCACTCTGTGCAGTGCCATTGTGTGAGCAGCTTCAAAAACCCATTTGGAAATCATGGCTCTTGTATCACAGTCATTACTGAGACACTAGCATCACCCACTTATTACTGCAAACATAGCAACAGTTGCCATGTGAGCAAGAGATCTGTAACACAAACAGTGGAGTCGGTTGCTGCAGGGTGGGGCTGGCTGGAGTCAGGGCTGCAGTGGCTGAGCACAGTGCTACCTGTACCGGTTTAATTAGGCTGGCTGTTCTCTCTGGTCCCTGTGCCGCGTCCTGTCAGACATTTCCAGAGAACAGAAGCAGTCTCAAAAGGCGGCATTTCGGATTAAATCTTACATTCAGTGGCACACAAACAGAACCAAAGGCAGAATTTTGCTTTGATGTGCACAAGGGTAGACACGTGGCCCAGGCTTCCTTTTCATTTCCAGGAATGGAACCCTCACAGAACCCTTGTCATTAGAAAGCCCGGTCCACTTGTTGCTGTCACAATATGCCACTCCGTCTAATTGAAAATGGAGAAGTCTGTCATCATTTGCTTAGCAGTTTGCCTCTGGTGAATCTTCGCAGGTTCCCTTTATGTGGCTGGGAATTAGTTAATTAGTATTACAAAATGCATCAGGAGGAACAGGCCCTTCGGGTTACCAGGGAGGCCCTTTCAGGCTGCTAACAAGCTTGCCATGGGACAGGAAGAGCTGAAGAATGGTGGCAGAGCCGCCCAGCTGAGGAAGACATCTTCCCTCGCTTGCTCGACTGAGCCGTTGTAACCTAAATATGTCACTTTCTCAGTCTTTCTCAGTCTCATGCAATGCCTTATATGTGGCATAAATCCTGGTCCTTAAATCTTTCTCTTTAAGAAGTACCGATTTTACACAGGCACAGGGTTTTCTTCTATCTCCCCTTTCATTAATTTCCCATTCTCCCAGCACTTCTTCTGAACAGAATATTTTGTTTGATATTCTTTCTTTGACATTTTTCACAGAGAGAGAAAGGTTGTTTCAATCTAAGGGCGGCTTTTAAAAGTCAGGGACAGATTGACATTTTTTCCTCACTCCTTAACTTTGACGCTGTATGCCTTTGTTAGGGGGGATTTCTCCAATCTCTCGCTGCTGCACTCCCTGCAGCGCCACCACTGAGGGCCAGATGGCGCCAGTGAGCAAGCCAACTTATAAGCGAGGCTAACAGTGCTGTTTAGGGTTCTCACCAGGGGAGGGAGTCCTGCAGCCCCCCCCCCCTCCTCCCACTGATTCTGTGGAATGATAAGAAAGCAGAATCCCTGAGGTCTGAGGGCAGCCCTTGGCACAGTGGGATCTTTATTTCACTTCCGAATCTGGGAATTGTTGGCAAATGCCACTGTGTTGCTTTACAGGTGTGATACCAGGGGCTGTGCTGAATAAAGAATTTTTATAAAAAAATATTAAGTGGCTTTTGCAATACCGATGAATATTCTAGATTTTTGAACCTTCATGGAAATAATTTTAACATCTACTTCCTTTAACTTTTGTTTTGTGCGTGTGTGCCCTTGGGTGCGCTTTTGTGTATGTCTTTCTCTGTGTGTGTCTTTGTGTGTAGAGATGGCATTGTGCATGTACCATGGTGACTATGTGGAGGTCAGAGGACAGCCTCGATTTTGGTTTCCCATTTATACTTTGCTTGAGACAGTGTCCTTTGTTGTCTGCAGTTAGCAGTTGCAGGTAGCAGGCTGGCTGGCCTGCCCACGTAGCGAGATTCTCCTGTCTCCACTTACTGTCCTAGGAGCCCAGGTCTTGCAGATATACACTGTAGCTTCTGGTTTTACATGAACTCTGAGGATACACTTCAGATCCTCACATTGCTGAACCAGCTCCCATCTTTCATGTACTTTATATGACACCAGGCTCATAGCAAGGAGGTAACCCAAACCCAGACAACACTAGCACCCATGGCTATAGGCTTCCTTCTTAGCCCCACACCCCATGAACACCAAAAGCTTTTCTGCTTCTATTAATTAGGAAAATTCATGGACAACTGAAAAAATATTTGAACTTAAAAAGAAAAAAGATAAAAGGGGCAGCTGACAGATATGCTGGCACCTGCTTAGATTCTGGCTTCTCTTCCTCGCCATTATATTTTTTTCACTTCAGACCCTTAATGAGCTGAGTGAATGACCTTGAGCAAGTGAGGGTCATAAAAATTATATACTCCAGAGATGACAAATATCTGGGAAAAATTGCCTGGCCCCTAGATTTAGGCAAGTGACATCTTACTCTCCTCATTATACCATAGTGACAAAGGGGCTTAACAGAGGCACATACAGACAGTCCTTCCTCTCAGCACAGAGGGCCTGGCCGAAGGACGGGAAAGGTGCTAATGAGATGCTTAAATAAGCAGTGAGCTTTGATAAAAAACTCATTAGCTATGCATTCAATCAGCCATCTTGGAGTAAGCTAATAACTACGTTGGAAAACCAATGATGCCATCTTTTTAAAAATCATTTTCTCAGATTTGTGAACCTCATAGTGATTTGTGTGTAACGTCAGGTTTAGGTACTGAACCCACATTGTATCTATGAATGAGAGAGGACAGTGACTCCATTTCCTCATTACTAGCAAGTCGTTTTGTTTGTTTGTTTGTTTGTTTGTTTGTTTTTCTTGCACTGAGTGTCAGCCTCAATATTGTTGTTGAGTTAAGTCCAGAGGTTGTGAGTTCTGCAAACTGATTGCTATAATGCAGAACACACTTAATCAATATGGAAAGGAATATAGCTTGACGAAACCTAAAGAAATTGCATTACAGTAGAGTTATCTTCTAAACTGGCTCATGTGTGCACTTCTGGTTGTAAAATTCCTAGAAGGAAGTAACTCTTGTTATATGTTCTGATTAGAGCTTGCTGCCTTTCCAGGTATCCACGGTGGCTGATTTGGAGGGAAATGATTGAAGACAATGGTGAGGGCTGAGTTAGTCCTGGTGTGTGGAGCTTTGGGTCTATAGGCAGCTGATTACAATCTGTCCCTAGGAGGTAAAATGAAGCAAGGTGGCCAGTGTCAGTAGGAGAATTTCTCTGTGAGCAGAAGAGATGTAGACCTGGTGTCTAAGGCTGTATTGAATTTGTCACTCTTCGGTGGGAGACCGTTCAGCACCGCGGACAGCTCCTCGTGGGGTCTCCTGGTCCATCTGCATCTTACAAGAATTTCAAAGCTGGCAGCAGTGGCACACACCTTTAATCCTAGCACTTGGGAGGCAGAGGCAGGTGGGTTTCTGAGTTCGAGGCCAGCCTGGTCTACAGAGTGAGTTCCAGGACATCTAGGACTACACAGAGAAACCCTGTGCTTCAAGCTAGCAAGGTTGAAGTTTAGTCTTAACACACAGTAGAATCACTGCCAGATAGGCCTGGGTTCAATCATGAACTTATATTTTCCACCGTTTAGTAGTTTTGTATCCATTATTTAAAACTGCCCATTTCAATTTGCTTTCCTTAAAGAGTGGGAGCGTTCAGGGAGCATTACTTCGAAACATTGATATTAGAATTAGATAGCATTATCTTGATGGCAGCTTGCAATGCTCACTTGCCCATGCTATAATAGGCATTTATACTTATGCTGGACACTCTCCTAAGGAACACAGTATAAAAAGAGGAGAGATGCTTATGAACGCAATATGCTTATAATCTAGGTAGGTGTGAACAAAAATCAAGTGATTGGCTTAGGCCCTCATTCCACACAGATATACGTGTCATGAAGTTTATTGTTGGCCTTTAAGTAGAACTTTAGAAGGCAGTGTGTGTGGCAGATACATTAACCCAAACAAAGTAGGAGGTCAGGTGATAAACACCTTTAAAAAGCTACAGTCTTGGAGCTAGAGAAATGGCTCAGCAATATTGCTCTTCCAGAGGGCTTGAACTAAATTCCCAGCACCCAGGTTGAGCAGCTTATAGGCAACTTTAACTCTAGCTCCAGGGTCCCAATGCCTGTTGGTTTTTTGTTTGTTCATTTTTGTTTTTGTTTTTTTGGCTTCTTCAGGAACCTGCTCATACATGTTAAATACTCAAAAAGATGTACATACACATGCACATAAAAAATAAAAACATTTAAAATGTTTAACAATCTTAAAGAGATAACCAAGTTTAAGAAAATGGGAAAAATAAAATCTGCTCTACGCAAGAGATGTCAGACATGAGTGCCCACTTCAAACTGAGCAACAGATAACATGTAAAGAAAATAAAAAGAAGTCTAGCCCATGGTATATACATACATACATACATTCTTTCCATGGCTTTACAGGCCCACGGAATATAAGCTCATAAGGGAACCAAGAACTAAGAAGAAGGGACAGGGCAGCAGGAAAGGCAAGAATCCATAGGAACAGCCATGTGATCAGAGCTTAAAGACCGAAGATGGGAAACCTAGTGGAAATCATAACATAAATGTTTTAAAGGAAAAGGTAAGCTTATATGGAAGGCAAAGAGACTTTCAAAACTGGCCTGAAGAAGTTTCAAACAACAACAAATACAAAGGAAAGAAGTCAGGAAGAAATTGAGTTGGAAACAGACAGCAAAACAAAGAGAATCAGAGAATTAATAAGATAAATGCAAAAGAAGTTACCTAATCTGTAGCAGAGATGTAAAAGGTGGAAGTGTGCCTTCCCCACCAGGACACACATAAACACACTGCTTTACTCACAGACCTTTGTAGCTACACACTTTGCTAGCACACACGTCTCGGTGTACATTCATACACTATTGGCATGGATGTTCTGATTAGACACTTTAAATACACTAGGTGATATGCAGCTAGTGAAGTTTTCCAAAGAGCATAAGGTTAAGGTAGAACAAGGCTACCTAGAGGCTGTGAATCATACAGAAGTTCTGAAATCTACCAAACTGTGGCTTTGGGAAGCCAGCAAATATCAGGTAAGGGTAATAAAAGTGCACCATGCCCAGTATCACTGGAGTAAGATACAAAAACCCAGGAAAGACTTTCAGATCAGTTAGGAAGCGAAAACTGTGAACAAAACATGGATAATAAGATTCACAGGTAAAATGTTAATATTCATAGGGAACCTGCCAGTGTGTGCAACAGAATTTTAAATGTGCAAGGAAATGAACTCCTGCACCCACAGAGGAGAGAGAGAGGGAGAGGGGAGGGAGGGAGGGAGGGAGGGAGGGAGGGAGACAGAGAGAGAGAGAGAGAAGAATCTTCATTGATCTGGATTTATATCTCTATTAGGCTGAAGGAAAATTTTAAAATGCATTTGAAGAGAGAAAAACCAGGACTAGGAGAGAGAGGTGACAGGTCAGAGCCATGATAATGAAAAAGGTAACTCTGGCTAGGTATAAAGAGATCACAGCTTCACAGAGCAATATCTAAACGTGGAATCTTAAAATCTATGGCAAAACTAAAAGGTGCCAGTGGTGAAAGTCCATACTGCTTTTCAAGATGACCCAGGTTCGCTCCCTGCAACTACACAGTGGGAGATCTGGAGATCATGATAAACTCTTTGTGGATTATATGAAAGTTCATCTACATAAATGCAAAAGAATTACTAAGTGGGTAGTGAAGAAGACTCACTACGGTAACGACATCAGATCTTCCCATGTGAGTCTATGGGTTTATAAAAACTCTTTTTTTTTGTGGTAGAAAAAAAATATAAACTGTTTATAAAATTAATGGGGAATAGTAACAGCTAAAAGAAGAAGGGAGTAACAAAGACGGAACTGGTCTTAGCAGGTAGCAGGACTCCTAATACCATCATTACCTCTTAAGAAGTAAGATCATTGGCTTGGACATGGATAGAAAAAAATATCAAAGGAATAGAAGACACCTAAACTGGACCTATGTAAATTGAAGAGCCTTAAGGTTAGGAAAAAATAGCTGCCGTGGGTCATTTGGGGAGGGGGATGTCTTTTCTTAGCTGAAAAGAGAGAGAGGAGAAGAGAATGGCCAGTTTGTAGTCAACCACACCCTGTCTGTTCTTACAGCAGGTTCCCCTCTCACATTAGAAGTGGCAACTGGTAGTGATACTGTCCTAATAGGACAGTATTGCTGCTTGTCAGAAAGAAGGCCCCTTCCCAGGCTCACATGTTTGAACATGTGGTCCCCAGGTGGTGGCACTGTTTGGGAAGATTGTGAGAACTTTAGGAGGTGGAGCCTTGCTGGAGAAACTGAGTCACTGGAGGCAGGTGTTAAGCCTGTATTTATTGTATAGCTGTAGTTTCTGAGTATGGATGCAATTTGAGCAGCCAGCCTCCTGCCGCTATGCCTACTCTGCCTGCTGTCATGGCTTCCCCACCACAATATCCCTCTGGAACTGGAAGACAGAATAGATTATGTCACTTTTGTCAGGGACCTTTTTCTCAGCATCTGATTGACTGAGACAGAGGGTACAGAGTAGAGAAAATGCTGGAACACCTAGTGCTTTTTATGTTTTAGACAAAAACAGACTTGACTGTGACAGAAAAGCAGAGGCCACGGTATCCATAGCCCAATTCTGGATAGTTTTAATTTGTTACAAATAAAAAAATGTTTAATATGTTCCCCATAGAGTTAAGTTTTAAATGAGATATTGTGAACATCAGAATAAGATCAGAAAAAAGGAATTGTCTGATCTCAAAGTATTTATGACATAATGGGATTGAGGCACACAGTGAGATGGTGAAATGGTAGAAGCACCCATCATGGCACAAGGTGGCAGGCTGTGGCCATCTGCGCAACACAGGCAGGGAGGGGTAGCCTCAAGGAGGGCATCTTCAAGCTGCAATGATGAAGATTGCTGAAATAGGTATGGGTGGCTGATTCATGCTTTGACAAGAATGAGGAGTGGGCAATAAAAACCAATCAGGCAGAGGGCAGTGGCTGACAGATTAAGCATTGTGTGTCAATAGGGCATCCTATCTATTCTAGAACATCTACAGTGTATCTTTTCAGGGCATTTTGTGAAGAGTCAATTTGAAGTTTGTAAGATTATCCCAAACATTCCAGCATTTTGGCCTAAGGAGTTAGTGGTATCTTTAGTCATTGAGACTACAATAAATTCTTCACATAAGTTTTGTAATCTAAAGTGTACACATGAGGAGAATGAGACCCCTCAGTTCAAAACCACTGGGATGCAGGATAAAAACGTAATTTTGCTAATAGCATTAGTATCCAGGATAAAATTCCTCCCTCTGTTGGAGGTGATAGAGAATTGCTGATGGTTTCAAAGCACTACATGAAGAAACTCAAGCTGGCAGAGGGCAGGAGGTGCATGGAGAGGTGGGGCAGGAGAGAAGTTAAAGAAGGAAATGCTGAAAGAGGTCAGAGTTGGATGTATGGACTGAGGTTCTGTTTCTCTACTACCCTACGTGTGTGTGTGTGTGTGTGTGTGTGTGTGTGTGTGTGTGTGTGTGTGTGTGTGTGAGAGAGAGAGAGAGAGAGAGAGAGAGAGAGAGAGAGAGAGAGAGAGAGAAAGAGAGAGAGAGAGAGAGAGAGAGCGAGTGCTGGCACTAAGGACTACATAAAAGGTATACATGGAGTGGAGACAAGGAACAAAATTTAGGGTCATTTAAAGCCTGGGGAGGATTGTGAAAGTAGCTATGAGTTGACCAGGGGAAAGGTTAAGGTAAAGAAAGTTCTATAGATAGACAAACAGAAGGGAAGATTAGAGTGGAGGACCCGACCTATGTCTTCAATTCATTGAGCTACCATAGCACACAGTTCCATAATTCCAGGAAAATGAAGTGTGAATCGAGAATTTTGTACATTACATTCACATTGTATAGGTTGAAATATGTTCCCAGGGCACTAGGCAAGCTATTTAGAGGAGTCCTTGTATTGCTAGCGATTGATCCCAAGGGTGTCTGTTTCAGAGCTTTGAATCCTACATCCCCAGTGTCTTCTCCTGGACAGCTAACTGGGTCACACACTATTCTCAGAGCTGAGCCCCACGCAAACCCTAATTGGTTTTCGCATCTGAAAGGTTGTTCATCACTTTGTCATTTCTAAATTTAACATGATGTAATCCATGCACAAGATGGGAGATTTCAGACCCTGTGGGAGGAGAAGTGCCACATGCCGAGTTTCTAAATATATCTGGACACAAAATATTTTAAAAGACGCAGAACTTCAAGAATGGTTTCCTTAATCTCAGATTTTACTCAATTTGTGATTTTTGTACTGAATTAGCTATTTCCTCTTTTTCATGGAGGAAATACCTGACAACTTTCTACCTTGAAAAATTCTTTTATATAGGAAAAAAATGTTAACCATAACTAAAGATAAGTATACATACAAACAACGGAAACCTATACTAAGCCAAGAGTTTTTAAATTTCAATCTTCTGGATGTTGACACCACAGCATGGTTGAGGAGCCCAAGTCTCTACATTAGTGGGGAAGCACAGCCGAAGCCTTGCCCACATTTTTCAAAGTCATGGTGGCACCCATGCAAAATTACACTTTCCTGTGTAATTGGGTAAGTTAGCTTTGAGGCTCAGTGCTCACAGGCCCAGAGACTGAAGTGGCACAAATACTCATCCTTTAGAGCATCCTTGGTCAAAATCGGATATTGGCAAGGTCTCTTCCACTTGTGCCAGAACTTGAATCTCCTCCCACAGAGAGACCAGCAGGTTAGCACCATGTCTTTCTTTCAGTTTTACCTGCTTTGCTGTGTTGCAGTTACTCACAACCTTCAAGGTGTCACCATGATGAGCTCTCATTGGCCCTGGACACTGGTCCTTTCTGAGTTTCCCAGATGATTTTAACATGCAAAGTTGGGAACCACTCTAGGCAGGTAGCCCCAGTTCCTACATCCTTGGGCTCTTTCACTTTAAGGACTGACTCCCTTCTACAGCCTTTAGAAAACAAGCTGAAAATGCAGGATTGTGAGGAATGCTTGAATCCATTCCTTGATCATCTTCCAGAACAAACTGGGACAAGTCCAGAAAACACAGCATTGGCAAAACACAATGAGCTTCTGGATCCTGCTGCCTCCTGTGCCGGGGGAATTTAGAAAGCACAGCAGAGGCCCCCATGGGAATCCAGCCGGGCCACCTACTTGATCTCTCAGGAGAATTGCTTATACTTTCTGAGTCCATTCTTCATCTTAAATAACGGAAAGGTCTGCCTCTCAAAGCTTAATTACACAACTATTTAGACAGCATTTAAAAGAGTGTCCTGCATTTCACAGGTGTTCCATGGTGGCAGATATTTGAATAGAACATTGGAAGGAATAGTCAGAGCCTGTTCACTGACTCCACTGTAAATTCATAATGATTACCATATATCAAGCCAATTTATTCCATTTCCATTTTTTATCTGCTGTACAAATACTTTTTACTTAACACCCCTATGTCAGCCAAACTGCAAGATAGTTGAATGTAGCAATGCATAAAATGACACTATTCTTCTCTGGGCTCCTTGTACATTTTCAATAAGTGCTTCAGCATTATCTATATCATGATATAGATAGAGCATTTATCTATATCATGGATCTCAAATAATTAAGACTCTGTTTGCTAGGGTTGGGGCAATAAACAAACTGACCTTCTGTTCACTGACACTGTAAACAGGGACTAAGATGTTCAGAGAAATATGCAGGAAGGAAAAGAAGCCATAGTCCTACACCACAAAGGACAGCGAGTGGAGAAGACGCCGCTGAGAAAATGCAAGGAAGCTGCTTTAAGACCCACACCAGGCTGTGCGGTTGTCTCCCTACTGTGTCAAGAAGCCAAGCTCTTCCATCCAATTCCCCTTGCCCCACATGATGCTGTGCCTCTTGCTCTGTGTCAGTTTCTGAGTGGCGAATTCTTGGACTCGGCTACAGTAGCAGATCTGGATTCTGTGCAATGGGTCAGCCTGTCTCTGTCCACTGCTCACTGCTGAAATAGCACCCCTTTTTATAGCTGAATAACTCTGTAGTACATGGTACCTCTAACATGCTGTCTATCCATCTTTTGGCAGACACTTGAGTTGTTTCCATTCATGGCCATTATGAACAAGATTTCCATCAACACATGTGTATGGGGATTGTTCGTATGTCTGCTTTCAGTTTTGTGGGCTATATCCAGGAGTGGAATTGTTGAGATAGGAAGATGGGTGCTGCTCTGAATGTCTGGTCTCCATTACCAGAACTGACTCCAGGCTGATCTGTGGAATTCTTCCTTGAATTCCACAAGACCACCCTAAAATATATTCAATAATTTATAATGCTTCATCACTTTAGATCTTAGCAGATGTCTCTCTGGTGCCAGAGCTCTGCTGTTACTGACAACTTGCAGAAGAACCTAAACTAGCCAAGGATGAAAGTTTAGGTTTTTGTTCACAGTATAATGAAAATGGAATCTAAACTCTTGGCCAGTGTTTTCCAGAGGGATGTTCAGGCTCCACCAGACAGCATCATGTAGGTGACTGTCCAGATCTGGCACCGAAGTCTGAATTTACAGCAAGACCCTTGCTGACATCCACACTTACCTTTGAGGCCACCCAGTGTAGGACCTTGCATTTAGGGCGTATTCCAATTCAAAACGACTCCGTAAAGCTGCCACATGGCTCCGACCAGGCCCTCCTCGGCTCAGTAGGCAATCAGAAGAAGAGGAAGGTGACAGAGAGCCACTGCTGTTACTTGATGCGGGAGACATGAGCTGCATGGGGACGGCATGGAAGGCCTTGTTTACTAACTCCAACAGGCAACTGAACTGCAGCTTTCTTTTGATGGCTCCTAGTTCACCTTCATCTACACTTGCTTCTTCTCCTCCCCTCAACCTCTGGCTGTGAGATCTGCTCAGCTTCATCTACTTTTTCTCCCATTTCTATTTTGAAGCTGGTGTTATTCTTATTCGTATCTTCCCCAAACACAGTAAACCCAAGTTAAATGAACAAAACGTTATTCAGATGATTCTCATTTCATGGTCAAAAGATCGACAACCACATTCCTCATTAAGGTGATAAGATTCACTCATGGCAGAGATCCTTTCAATTGCAGCTGAAATATTTCCCTGAAGTAAAACAAATTTATACACCATCTTAGCTTCTTTTCTTGTTGCTCTGATAAAATACTCTGACAAAAGCAACTTAAGCGAGAAGAAAGGTTTGTTTTAGCTCACAGTTCAAGATACAGTCCATCTTGGTGGGGAATTCAGGGCAGCATGAGCTTGAAGCAGCTCTGAGATTGCATCCATGGGCAGGGAACAGAGGGATAACACATTCTGCTCAGATCATTCTCTCCACTTTATACAGACTAGGATCTCAGTCCAGGAATGGTGTCATCCAGTGTTAAAATGGATCCTCCCATAGCAATTAACATAAGACAACCAACACAATCAGGCACAGGTGTGCACAGGTATCCATTTCCCAGGTGACTTTAGATCTTACCAAGGAGACAACAGTAACCATCATATTGACTTTTGTAAGAATAGATCCATTTTGTAAGATGAAGCATGGTTTAATATCTAGCAAGTGTTTTTTTCCCAAGAGAACAAAATCAATCTCTTTGCTAACTGGCAGTCCTTTGGATTTTTGAAAGCAACCTGTGGGCTCACCCTGATGGGATCTTCTCATACTTTTGGTAAAAATCCTTGGTTTCTCCAAATGCTCCTCATAATATAGGATTTTAACTTATTCAGCCTTCTGATTGCTCTTCACTACAATGCTAGTTTCAGTTTTCATTATTCTTTTAATGACCTAGAGTTCAATTGGGTCCTTTTTTATTTGGTCATCTCAGAGCAGGAATGGTCAGACCTTTTGTTCTGCAATAGGAGAGCCTCCTCATGCTATATCTGCCTCTGAGCTTATTATAGCACTAACAATGTGACCTCGAGACCATGTCTCCTGTTCATCCTTTTACTATTGTTTCTATGGCTTTGGGAAGAACAGTGTGTTATTCCTTTCAGAATTATTCTTGTTCATCACGTGGTGTCATTTCATTTTCCAAGATATTATAGATTCTTGCCTTCAAATGTTTTCTGACCCTCTCAAACATTGTCACATCACCAGTGTGACCAGCAGGTCTCCCTTGACCTTGGTGTCAGGCTGACTAAGAAATTGGATAGCGGGGAGGACAGAGCCATATGAGATCCCAGAGCCTGGCTCATTAATTAGTGTAACCCATCCAATGAACTCTCTTTGCATATAGGTGCTTTGTCTTCTCTTCTTAGGTGAGAGTGTCCCAGAAGTCTTGATTAGTGTGACAAAACAAGCTTGTTTGCCAGATCCTTCCATCTATCATCCCTGTTTCTGGGTTGCCTTATTTACGGTTTCTATACCTGCAATGCAGCTCAGTGACCAAAAAGCCAGTTGGAGAGGAAAGGGTTTATTTGGATCACACTTCCATATTGTTGTTCATCATGGAAGGAAGTCAGAACAGCAACTCAAACCTGGAAAAAATCTGGAGGCAGGAGATGACTCAAAGGCCATCCATGAATGAGTGCTTCTTACTGGCTTGCTACTCCTCGATGCTCAGCCTGTTTTCTTATAGAACCCAGGACTAGCAGTCCAGGAGTGGAACTACTGACAATGGGCCGGGCCCTCCCCCATCAATCACTAGTAAAGGAAATGCCCTACAGCTGGATCTTATGGAGACATTTTCTCAGTGTAGGTTTCCTCTTTTCAGATAATACTGAAAAGTCTGTGTGTCAAGTTGCCATAAGAATAGCCACCACAGCTGATCCCATGACAACCTGACACACAAATAACTACTAAGCCATACCTTTCCTTTCTTATTTATCCCAACAACCTTACATTAAAAATGTGAATAACTTTAAAAGTCCCACAGTCTTTAGTAATTCAAACACGGTAACATTTCAGTCACTTAAAAAAAATCCAATCTCTCTAAAAATCCAAAAATCCCTTTTAAAAGTTCAAAGTCTTTCAATATTGGGTTCCTTTAAAAATTGAAATTAAACTAAGTACCTTCTTCAAGAAGGAAGAACCAGGGCACAGGCACAATATAATTAAAGCAATATCAAACCCCACCAATATAAGTACCTCAATGTGGGATTCTCTTTCTCTTTTCTGAACTCCCATAGAACATCTCACTGAGCTCTTTATACTCAACATCTTTTCTAGTCCAAAGAGCCAACATTCTTCCACAATCCTCCCCCAAAACATGGTCAGGTCTGTCACAGCAATGTGCCACTTCTTGTTCCAACTTGTCTTAGTGAGGGTCTCTATTGCTGCAGTCAAACACTATGACTAAATAGTAAGTTAAGAAGGAAAGAGTATATTTGGCTTGGACTTCCATATTCTGTTTATTATTGAGGGAAATCAGGGCAGAAACTTGGAGGCAGAAACTGATGCCGAGGCCACAGAGGGGTGCTGCTTACTGGCTAGCTACTCCTGCCTTGCTCACCCTGCCTGCTTTATGTAGATGGTAGGACAAGCAGCCCAGGGATGGCACCACTCACAATGGGCTTGACCCCTCTCTCCCATCAATCACTAATTAAGAAAATGACTTACAGCTAGATCTTCTGGAGGAATGTTCTCAATTTAGGTTTCTTTCAGTGACTCTAGTTTGTGTATCCAATTGACATAAGACTAGCCAGCACATGGGGTACTTCCTATCCCCATCTAATCCTGTCCCAGGATAGGAACAGCCTTGTCTGGTTAAAGTCTGTGAGTGACATGGGAGGATTCTTGGAGCTCAGACCTGAAGGTGTCTTGTAACAGCCAAGACCTCTAGAAGATGCCCTTATCAGGAGTCAGTCCTCAAGTCTCACACCAAGGAGCAGCTAATCTCCCCATATCCGTAACTTTCCATACCAAAAGGAAGGGAGGGGAGGATTTAAGTCAGAAGAATGCCCCCTTTTAGTGAAAGGCTTCCTCTCCAGAAGTTTCTGTGAAGAAGCAGACAGAATGACTGGGGCCTGCAAGCCTGGAAGTATTTCCCAATAGAGTGGGTTTCAGGAATGCCGAGATGGGATTTGTTGTAGGAAGGAAATGTTTCTGAAGGATTCTCTTTCTGATTTGTTGTGCAGGCTCATGGCCTCTGCCCCTTCCCTCTGCATGCGTATGGACCACAGTCTTGTGTGTGGTCCCTATATTTTCCCGTGCGTTTGAAAGATATTATTTCTGGATGGGTGCTCCTGTTTTAGCTCCTTTGCCTATTTTTAAATGCTATTTCATGATCAGGCATATAGCAAATTAAGGCAATTATTGAGAAAATTAAAGCAAACATCTCCTTGATGTTAAGGTAATTTTTCCCATTAGCCTGATTTTCAGCATCAATCACTTGGTGTCCTGTAAAGGCTCTGCCTTCCAGTGGATTTGTGCATTTTTTCAGATAGTGTCTTTCTTCTGTATTGAACACAAATGGACAATAGCTTTCTAGCAGGCTCACTGCTTCTGTACAAATTTGTAGAAAAAAAAAGATTAAATATTTACCTTCCAATATGCTTCTTATACTTACAAATCTTAAATATTTGTTTTATTTATTTATTTGTAATAAATAAATAAATAGACACTCCCATGTACACACACACTGTGTGGTGGTGTGTGTGTGTATGTGTGTGTGTGCCCATAGAGGCCAAGAATTATGGAAAATTGTGAACTGCCAGACACAGGTGTTGGGATCTAGATTCTAGGTCTCTGATAGAGTCATAGACACTCTTAGATACTCTTCTCCAGCCCCCATTCTTTTAATCTTTTCATTTTTTAAAACTTACCGATTTTTAAGCTTGGCATGACTGCAAACATTCTCTGGCCTGATTATTTTTGTAACCACCAAAATTTGATATGAATTTGCTTCTGCCCCTAGAGAAGCAGCAGTCTGCTTTTCCTAGGGGCATCATTGGTCAGCTACGTAGCAATGCAGTACACAGTCAGTTCTTGTCTTCAAGCGCCATGTCACTTAGTTCCCTGACTGCCTTTGTAACCTCCCTAGCAGGGATATTGTAGAGACTCTCATACCATTTCCTTTGTCTACCAAACCCTTGAGGAAATGTACTTTAAGAAATTACCCAGGAACCTCACAGGGATGACAGCCAGGACCTTACCATGCCCGGGACTGTTTAGTTGTGGATACTTCTTGACTTGTGGTTAAACCTGGACTTCTTTGTGTCTGTGTGCAGGTGTTGCTGGACCCTTCTTCCCATTGACCCAGCTTGAATTGTTTCATTTCATTTGTATATGTAATTGGCATGTCAGAGCTTCTAAGACCAAGTCTGACCCTCATGTACCTGTGATGTCTTGGCAGTTGTGAGCTTCTACATAGATGCTTCAGAGGGTGAGACTCTTACCTCCACGTTACACAGGCACTCCTCCAGTTTCCTAACGACTTCAGAGAACTCGGGTCTTCCCTGTAAAACAAGAAAGGACTATTTTTCTCCCTTAAGAATAAAAGAAAGGAAACGCTTTGGGTTTGAGAAATTGAGTATTTGCATTTGTAAAGAATGAGATTAGCAATAAAGTATATTTTTATTTAAAATGCACTTGTATTGAAGGGCTAATTGAATGTTCATTTACTGTTCATGGAGGGATGTTGAGTCTTTCTGTGATAAGAGTTTTAACTCAGAATTTGGAACTACATTCAGATAATGAAATAGTGGAAAATCTTTAATTAGCTTTGCATGTTTTTAAATGACAGGGTTTCTTCTTCAAAACAGAAGAATAAAAGTGAATGCTGAGAACTGTTAACCAACTCGATGCCTTACAGTGTGGTGTGGGCATCCCAGGAAGAACCCCTGGCCCTCACTTTGTAGTCAGCTTCAATTCTGGAATGACATCTCTTATTGACAGCCAAGGCCAGACTAAGGACCTCTCAACTCTGCCCTACTTTCAGATTTAGAGCTTTAGCTTCAAAACTTGCCACCGAAGATATTGGTTATTAGGAACTGCAATGCCATATAAGTTTGGTTAAGTGGTTATTGTGTCCGTTGTATATTTCAAGCCTTGTTCAAGTCACAGG
The DNA here is from genome assembly GCF_978045245.1 of Mus caroli. NCBI lineage: Eukaryota > Metazoa > Chordata > Mammalia > Rodentia > Muridae > Mus > Mus caroli. Next base: position 5,087,103 of record NW_028227258.1, on the reverse strand, counting down.
GGATATAAAAATAAATGAGGAAATACAGGAAAAAATTCTTGAAATCTTGGAAAACGTTGGTCTCTTTTAAAGAAATAATATGTTTCCTTGTGTCAGATACTAAGGACTCTGCACCCTGCCACGTCTCCTTTTATGAAAGTTTCACTGCCAGGAGGGGGAGAGGCCCATTGAACGTGCGGGCTCAGCAGCCAGCTAATTTAGAACCGTAGCAGAACAATTTCTCCCTCTCTATCTATTCCTCCCCCGAGGACACTGTTGGCTCCGGAGCCTGCACAAATGGGAGCGTCGCTGGAGAGCTCAGTCCTGCTCCTCTGAGTTGGTGGGTGAGCAGCTGTGTCTTCCTTGCTGCTGCCTGTAAGGGTTTCTCCCTTTAGCACACCATGTTATCACCTCTTCCACACAGTCTGTTCTTTGGTGTTTTAACGACTGGTTTACAGTCAGGCTCTGCATGCTCAGTTCCTTTACTGTACATATTGAAAGTCCTAGCACCCTGGCCTACAGGCCCCTTGTCTCCTTCTCCCTAGTGAGTTTTCCCTCTCCGTTGACATGGGCACTCTCTCTTGGGTCCTATCCGAGTCTCATAAACAGGTCTATGAGGTTCTTCCGTGTTCCCCATCCTCCTCCGACATTACTCAGTCTATGCCAAGTCTCTTCCTTTGTGTGCCTCACTTGTAGAATTTTAGTTCTAACACTCTGAATACCTGGTTCTCCCGAGTCGTCTTATCAGGAAAAACAAAGCCTTCTCATTGAGACACTTTCCATAGGTCCTCAGGCACCATAGCATCATCTAACTCTCCACTTCCTGTATCTTACCAGCTTTACTCATCCCTTTCTTTGTCTTATATTTCACCACGGTTGGTTGGTCACTCCTGTTACCATTCTCACCCACAAAGCCCAATTTCCTTATCCTTTCTTGTCTTTGAATTCTCCTCAAAATGACGCCAGCCTCATCTTAAGACCTCATTCACCGCAGCTGGCCTCTTGCACTGCTGAGCAAGCCTCTTAAGTCTGGCCTATGCTTTGTCACATCGTGCAAACTCTTCTAGTTCTGTAGTTCCCAGGATGGCATCGCTCTACTCACCTGTTCCTCCCCACACATAGCCTTCATCCCTTTTGTTCCCGAGGATAGATGGACTTGCCTACCTTTACCTGCAGCTAGCTCTGTCCCGTATGTGTGTGTTCTGTGGTGTGTGTGCGTGTTCTGCCAGCAATTCTCTCCACTGTGTGCTTTACTTGACAGTGTTCATCCCACTGGCCTACAGATGCACAATGTTTTTCCCCATTTAAAAATCAGCAACAAAATAAAACTAGTATGTGGACGCTCAAGGATCCACCCTGCTCATCATCGGCTTGCTCACTTTTACCCACAAGATGCCCTAAAAGTTGACTAATCCTTCTGTCTTTGAACACCCCCACACCTTCACACCAATCACACTTTCTCTGCCAACATCTTCCTTGAGAGGAGAACAAATACCTCCTCTTTGGTCAGCTCAATATTATATTTCATTGTTCCTCTTACTTTTCATGGCATTAAGCACACTCCTTTGTCCCTAAGATGTCTTTTTGGTTGACTCTGAACCTTTCCCTGTCTCTGCCATTGGCTCTTTGGTTTTCTTCCTTCCCTCTACATTTTCAGTTGTCCCAGAATGATTTTATTTTGAGTCAGTTTGTTTATAAACTCAGCCTCTCAGCCTCTTGTCTATAAACAGGTGCCAGCTCTCTACCTCTGGTTCACTTCTCTCCAGCTATGAACTTGCCAGCTCCTTGCCCATAGGACCAGGAGAGAGGAGAGTGGTCCATGTCCCTCCTGGGCCTCTCTGGGGCTGAGCAGGATGGCGAGTGTCCACAGCTCAAAAGAAACACACCGAGCCAGGAGTCTTGTCAAAGCAGGAACTCAACTTTATGGCATCAGCCTCTATGTTTGGAACATAGGGAGGGAGATTTTTGGTGGGGTAAGATGATGTAGGAGCTGGGGAAGGGTGACAGAGCATATGGAGTGACTGACAGGGCCAATGGCAAAGCTCTATGTCAGCAATGACAGGGCAGAGGCAGGGCCAAACAGGTCTTGCTGAGTCACCCTGATAAGGAAGTGACTGAGAAAGTTCTCAAAACTCGAGCCAGGCTCAGATTGTCCTCAAGGCCCAAATCAGGGCCAAAATGGAGCACAACGTGAACTCTAACCTTTCTGGTTCAGTTAATAACAACAGTGTTTACTTACTAAGATCCTAAGCCACAGACGACCTGTGACTTCTTTCTTTCCTGTGTTTGCATCTAGTGTACTGTGAAGTTATAAAGATTCTCCTTCAAAGTTAATCTACAGCCTCCATGATCAACCTGCCCACTGATAATCATTGCAAGCACGGGGAAATTTTAAAGAAGATCCTGGAGCAAACCATGTAGAACCACAAGTCAAGGACACAAAGGAAGTCTTAACCTTTGTTCTCTTTTTAGTAATAACATTTATTCTGAGGCTAGATATCCCAAATGCATCACAGAAATTCAAATTCCTATAGTTTGAGTAATCAGAATTAAGAGGCCAGAATTCAGAACCATTGCAATAAAAGGCCCATTACTGTATAACAAATGACCCCAGATTTAGGAGTCTCTAGCAAACTGTATGTTTTAGACATTGTTTTACCTTGTTGTTTCTATGGGTCATGAGCCCAGCACAGATTAATTGGCTCTTTCTTGAGTCTCATCACACTGAAATCAAGGTGCTCGATGTAGGTAGCTCACAAACTGGATGTGTGGTTTTCTCCTTGCCAGCATGGGCTCATGTCTCTGACTGATTCCTCTGTGTTATACCTGAGAGGATAGTCCCCACAGGACAACCTTCCTCTAGGATAAGACAGAAGAAAACCAGAGATAGAACAGCTCCTTGTCTCTACATGTTCTGTGCATTCCCCTGCAGAGGGGTGATACATACATGTATAATGGGCAAGGATCTCATGGGTCATACTGGAACCCTGCTTGTCACAAGCAGGCAGTCAAAATCAAAGGGATGCTAGGGGAGGTGACTCCAGGATCCTGTGTGAACTACCTAAGCCCTGAACCACATACACACAGGCTATATTCTCTGTTGCCTAGTGAGGTCACATTTATGGATCATAAGGCCTTGTTCTGAATATTATCTCACAGTAGAATTGTCTGCCTAAGAGAAAACCTTCACACTCTGCAGCTCCAACTAATAAAACACATCCTTTTGGAATGTAAGTGATTCCATAAAATAGCTCTCCATCTTTTGCTAGATTCATTTTAGTCTCTCTCAGAACTGGGTGAATCCATATGAATACCTCTAGCTACAAGGTATTTTGAAGGTGAGCAGTGTCTTATTTATTCTTGTAGATTGATCATTGTCTCCTGGATAGGTTTGAGTTCACTTTTGTCAAGTCAAATTATATCATTAAAATAAAAATTTCATCCTCAACCTATCTCTCTGCTGTCAGAGCCACATCTTGTCCTGCTGACTTTACTAAAATATTCTTCTCTTAGTGCAGCTTTCTAAAAGCATGATCCAGACAGCAGCAGACAAGGTAATCATGTGAGCATGCACCTCAGATGAAGCAGTGCTTCTCGTGAAAGCTTGTAATCACAGCCCATCTCATTGGCATAAGTGAAAAGCCATGTCCTCAGCAGTCTTCCCCAAGACACAGAGCAACCTGTCGGGTGATCCCTGACCTACTCTTCCTCCTACAGATTCCCATCCGGCCACACCCAACCTGTGTACAGCTTACCACATCCATCTGGTGCATTCAACCTGTGCAGTCCAACACACCCCTCGCCTGTGACACGCCGTGCCTCTCATCCACATGAATCATCAATCTTCACATTCAGTTGTTCATTGCTTTGTGCCAGTGCACAGTCCGTACACTTGAAGAGGCAGGGCTCTACATACATCTCCATCCCCAACGTGTAAGGGCCATGATCAGGGACTTGAATTGGAAAATGTCACTAAAAAACTCTTTTTTTTTTTTTTTTTCAGAATCAAAGCTATTTTATTTTTTTTCCAACTTGCCAACCTTCCTTTATTCGTATTTCTTTTTTTTTAGAATTAATATTTTTATTAGATATTTTCCTCATTTACATTTCCAATGCTATCCAAAAAGTCCCCAATACACTCCCCCACACACACACTCCCCTACCCACCCACTCCCACATTTTGGCCCCGGCATTCCCCTGTACTGGGGCATATAAAGTTTGCAAGTCCAATGGGCCTCTCTTTCCAGTGATGGCTGGCTAGGCCATCTTTTGATACATATGCAGCTAGAGTCAAGAGCTCTGGGGCACTGGTTAGTTCATAATGTTGTTCCACCTATAGGGTTGCAGATTCCTTTAGATCCTTGGGTACTTTCTCTAGCTCCTCCATTGGGGGCCCTGTGATCCATCCAATAGCTGACTGTGAGCATCCACTTCTGTGTTTGCTAGGCCCCAGCATTGTCTCACAAGGGACAGCTATATCTGGGACCTTTCAGCAAAATCTTGCTAGTGTATGCAATGGTGTCAGCGTTTGGAAGCTGATTATGGGATGGATCCCTGGATATGGCAGTCTTTAGATGGTCCATCTTTTCGTCACAGCTCCAAACTTTATCTCTGTAACTCTTTCCATGGGTGTTTTGTTCCCAATTCTAAGAAGGGTCACAGTGTCCACACTTTGGTCTTCGTTCTTCTTGAGTTTCATGTGTTTAACAAATTGTATCAGGGGTAGCTAGGGCGCAGGGTCGGCTGACACTCGCCAGCTACCCACAACACCCGCCACAGGATCTTAAGACTTCTGGTGAGTGGAACACAGCTTCTGCTCCAATCCAATTGCGCGCGGGACCTGAGACTGCATTAGTTAGGGAAGCAGAAACCGGCCTGAGTAGGGCCACAGGCCTCATCAGGCTGGATCAGCACCGGGGTAGCTAGAGCACAGGGTCGGCTGACACCCGCCAGCTACCCACGACCCCCACCACAGGATTTTGAGACTGCTGGTGAGTGGAACACAGCTTCTGCTCCAATCTTTAAACAGTGACAACAACAACAACAACTAACCCCAGAGATTACCAGATGGCGAAAGGTAAACGTAATAATCTTACTAACAGAAACCAAGACCACTCACCATCATCAGAACCCAGCACTCCCACTTCGCCCAGTCCAGGGCACCCCAACACACCGGAAAAGCTAGACACGGATCTAAAAGCATATCTCCTGATGATGGTAGAGGACTTCAAGAAAGACTTTAATAAAACACTTAAAGAAATACTAAGGAACACTGGTAAACAGGTAGAAGACAGTAAAGAGGAAGCACAAAAATCCCTTAAAGAATTGCAGGAGAACACTGCTAAAGAGTTACAAATCATTAAAGAAAAACAGGATAACCTAATCAAACAAGTAGAAGTCCTTAATGAAAAACAGGAAAACACATCCAAACAGATGATAGAAATGAACAAAACCATACTAGACCTAAAAAGGGAAGTAGACACAATAAAGAAAGCCCAAAATGAAGCAACACTGGAGATAGAAACCCTAGGAAAGAAATCTGGAACCATAGATACGAGCATCAGCAACAGAATACAAGAGATGGAAGAGAGAATCTCAGGTGCAGAAGACTCCATAGAGAACATCGGCACAACAATCAAGGAAAATGTAAAATGCAAAAATATCCTAACTCAAAACATCCAAGAAATACAGGACACAATGAGAAGACCAAACCTACGGATAATAGGAGTGGATGAGAATGAAGATTTTCAACTCAAAGGACCAGCAAACATCTTCAACAAAATTATAGAAGAAAACTTCCCAAATCTAAAGAAAGAGATGCCCATGAACATACAAGAAGCCTACAGAACTCCAAATAGACTGGACCAGAAAAGAAATACCTCCCGACACATAATAATCAGAACAACAAATGCTCTAAATAAAGATAGAATACTAAAAGCAGTAAGAGAAAAAGGCCAAGTAACATATAAAGGCAAGCCTATCAGAATTACACCAGATTTTTCACCAGAGACTATGAAAGCCAGAAGATCCTGGACAGATATTATACAGACACTAAAAGAACACAAATTCCAGCCCAGGCTACTATACCCAGCCAAACTCTCAATTAACATAGATGGAGAAACCAAAGTATTCCACGACAAAACCAAATTCACACATTATCTCTCCACGAATCCAGCCCTTCAAAGGATAAAAACGAAAAAAACCAATACAAGGACAGGAACCATGCCCTAGAAACAACAAGAAGGTAATCCCTCAACAAACCTAAAAGAAGACAGCCACAAGAACAGAATGCCAACTTTAACAACAAAAATAACAGGAAACAACAATTACTTTTCCTTAATATCTCTTAATATCAATGGACTCAACTCCCCGATAAAAAGACATAGACTAACAAACTGGCTACACAAACAAGACCCAACATTTTGCTGCTTACAGGAAACTCATCTCAGAGAAAAAGATAGACACTACCTCAGAAGGAAAGGCTGGAAAACAATTTTCCAAGCAAATGGTATGAAGAAAAAAGCTGGAGTGGCCATTCTAATATCTGATAAGATTGACTTCCAACCCAAAGTCATTAAAAAAGTCAGGGAGGGACACTTCATACTCATCAAAGGTAAAATCCTCCAAGAGGAACTATCAATCCTGAATATCTATGCACCAAATACAAAGGCAGCCACATTCATTAAAGAAACTTTAGTAAATCTCAAAGCACACATTGCACCTCATACAATAATAGTGGGAGACTTCAACACACCACTTTCACCAATGGACAGATCATGGAAACAGAAACTAAACAGGGACACAGAGAAACTAAGAGAAATTATGAATCAAATGGATCTGGAAGATATCTACAGAACATTCTATCCTAAAACAAAAGGATATACCTTCTTCTCAGCACCTCATGGTACCTTCTCCAAAATTGACCACATAATTGGTCACAAAACAGGCCTCAACAGATACAAAAATATTGAAATTGTCCCATGCATCCTATCAGATCACCATGGACTAAGGCTGATCTTCAATAACAAAATAAATAATAGAAAGCCAACCTTCACGTGGAAACTGAACAACACTCTTCTCAATGATACCTTGATCAAGGAAGGAATAAAGAAAGAAATTAAGGACTTTTTAGAGTTCAATGAAAATGAAGCCACAACATACCCAAACTTATGGGACGCAATGAAAGCATTTCTAAGAGGAAAACTCATAGCTCTGAGTGCCTCCAAAAGGAAACTAGAGAGAGCACACATTAGCAGCTTGACAACATACCTAAAAGCACTAGAACAAAAGGAAGCAAATTCACCCAAGAGGAGTAGACAGCAGGAAATAATCAAACTCAGGGGCGAAATCAACCAAGTGGAAACAAGAAGAACTATTCAAAGAATCAACCAATCAAGGAGCTGGTTCTTTGAGAAAATCAACAAGATAGATAAACCCTTAGCCAGACTCACTAGAGGGCACAGGGAAAGCATCCTAATTAACAAAATCAGAAATGAAAAAGGAGACATAACAACAGATCCTGAAGACATCCAAAACACCATCAGATCCTTCTACCAAAGGCTATACTCAACAAAACTGGAGAACCTGGATGAAATGGAGAAGTTCCTAGACAGATACCAGGTACCAAAGTTGAATCAAGATCAGGTTAATGATCTAAACAGCCCTATATCCCCCAAAGAAATAGAAGCAGTCATTAATAGTCTCCCAACTAAAAAAAGCCCAGGACCAGATGGGTTTAGTGCAGAGTTCTATCAGACCTTCAAAGAAGATCTAATCCCAGTTCTTCACAAACTATTCCACAAAATAGAAACAGAAGGTACTCTACCCAACTCATTCTATGAAGCCACAATTACTCTGATACCTAAACCACAAAAAGACCCAACAAAGACAGAAAACTTCAGACCAATATCCCTTATGAATATTGATGCAAAAATCCTCAATAAAGTTCTTGCTAACCGAATCCAAGAACACATCAAAACAATCATCCACCCTGACCAAGTAGGTTTCATCCCAGGGATGCAGGGATGGTTCAATATACGGAAATCCATCAACGTAATACAGTATATAAACAAACTCAAAGACAAAAACCACATGATTATCTCGTTAGATGCGGAAAAAGCATTTGACAAGATCCAACACCCATTCATGATAAAAGTCTTGGAAAGATCAGGAATTCAAGGCCCATACCTAAACATGATAAAACCAATCTACAGCAAACCAGTAGCCAACATCAAAGTAAATGGTGAGAAGCTTGAAGCAATCCCTCTAAAATCAGGGACTAGACAAGGCTGTCCACTTTCTCCATACCTATTCAACATTGTACTTGAAGTCCTAGCCAGAGCAATTCGACAACAAAAGGAGATCAAAGGGATACAAATTGGAAAAGATGAAGTCAAAATATCACTCTTTGCAGATGATATGATAGTATATATAAGTGACCCTAAAAATTTCACCAGAGAACTCCTAAGCCTGATAAACAGCTTCGGTGAAGTAGCTGGATATAAAATTAACTCAAACAAATCAATGGCCTTTCTCTACACAAAGAATAAACAGGCTGAGTAAGAAATTAGGGAAACGGGCTGGAGAGATGGCTCAGCAGTTCAGAGCACTGACTGCTCTTCCAGAGGTTCTGAGTTCAATTCTCAGCAACCACATGGTGGCTCACAACCATCTGTAATGGGATCCAATGCCCTCTTCTGGTGTGTCTGAAGACAGCTATACTGTACTCATATACATAAAATAAATTTAAAAAAAAATTAGGGAAACAACACCCTTCTCAATAGTCACAAATAATATAAAATATCTTGGCGTGACTCTAAGTAAGGAAGTGAAAGATCTGTATAATAAAATCTTCAAGTCTCTGAAGAAAGAAATTAAAGAAGATCTCAGAAGATGGAAAGATCTCCCATGCTCATGGATTGGCAGGATCAACATTGTAAAAATGGCTATTTTGCCAAAAGCAATCTACAAATTCAATGCAATCCCCATCAAAATTCCATATCAATTCTTCAACGAATTAGAAAGTGCAATCTGCAAATTCATCTGGAATAACAAAAAACCTAGGATAGCAAAAACTCTTCTCAAGGATAAAAGAACCTCTGGTGGAATCACCATGAGGGACCTAAAGCTCTACTACAGAGCAATTGTGATAAAAACTGCATGGTACTGGTATAGTGACAGACAAATAGACCAATGGAATAGAATTGAAGACCCAGAAATGAACCCACACACCTACGGTCACTTGATCTTCGACAAGGGAGCTAAAAACATCCAGTGGAAGAAAGACAGCATTTTCAACAAATGGTGCTGGCACAACTGGTTGTTAACATGTAGAAGAATGTGAATCGATCCATTCCTATCTCCTTGTACTAAGGTCAAGTCTTAGTGGATCAAGGAACTTCACATAAAACCAGAGACACTGAAACTTATAGAGGAGAAAGTGGGGAAATGCCTTGAAGATATGGGCACAGGGGAAAAATTCCTGAATAGAAGAGTAATGGCTTGTGCTGTAAGATGGAGAATTGACAAGTGGGACCTCATGAAACTACAAAGCTTCTGCAAGGCTAAAGACACCATCAATAAGACAAAAAAACCACCAACAGATTGGGAAAGGATCTTCACCTATCCTAAATCAGATAAGGGACTAATATCCAATATATATAAAGAACTCAAGAAGGTGGACTCCAGAAAGTCAAATAACCCCATTAAAAATTGGGGCTCAGAACTGAACAAAGAATTCTCACCTGAGGAATACCGAATGGCAGAGAAGCTCCTGAAAAAATGTTCAACATCCTTAATCATCAGGGAAATGCAAATCAAAACAACCCTGAGATTCCACCTCACACCAGTCAGAATGGCTAAGATCAAAAATTCAGGTGACAGCAGATGCTGGCGAGGATGTGGAGAAAGAGGAACACTCCTCCATTGTTGGTGGGATTGCAAGCTTGTACAACCACTCTGGAAATCAGTCTGGCGGTTCCTCAGAAAATTGGACATAGTACTACAGGAGGATCCAGCAATACCTCTCCTGGGCATATATCCAGAAGATGTCCCAACCAGTAAAAGGACACATGCTCCACTATGTTCATAGCAGCCTTATTTATAATAGCCAGAAGCTGGAAAGAACCCAGATGTCCCTCAACAGAGGAATGGATACAGAAATTATGGTACATTTACACAATGGAGTACTACTCAGCTATTAAAAAGAATGAATGTATGAAATTCCTAGCCAAATGGATGGACCTGGAGGGCATCATCTTGTGTGAAGTAACACAATCACAAAAGAACTCACACAATATGTATTCACTGATAAGTGGATATTAGCCCAAAACTTAGGATACCCAAGATATAAGATACAATTTGCTAAACGCATGAAACTCAAGAAGAATGAAGACCAAAGTGTGGACACTGTGCACCTTCTTAGAATTGGGAACAAAACACCCAGGGAAGGAGTTACAGAGACAAAGTTCCTAGCTGTGATGAAAGGATGGACCATTTAGAGACTGCTGTATCCAGGGATCCGTCCCATAATCAGCTTCTAAACGCTGACACCATTGCATACACTAGCAAGATTTTGCTGAAAGGACCCAAATATAGCTGTCTCTTGTGAGACGATGCCGGGGCCTAGCAAACACAGGAGTGGATGTTCACAGTCAGCTATTGGATGTATCACAGGGCTCCCAATGGAGAATCTAGAGAAAGTACCCAAGGAGCTAAAGGGATCTGCAACCCTATTGTTGGAACAACATGATGTACTAACCAGAACCCCGGAGCTCTTGTCTCTAGCTGCATATGTATCGAAAGATGGCCTAGTTGGCCATCAATGGAAAGAGAGGCCCATTGGACTTGCAAACTTTATATGCCCCAATATAGGGGAATGCCAGGGCCAAAAGAATGGGAATGGGTGGGTAGGGAAGTGGGGGGCGCTATGGGGGACTTTTGGGATAGCATTGGAAATGTAATTGAGGAAAATATGTAATAAAAATATTAAAAATTAAAAAAAAACCAAATTGTATCTTATATCTTTGGTATCCTAAGTTTTTGGGCTAATATCCACTTATCAGTGAGTACATATTCTGTGAGTTCCTTTGTGATTGTGTTACCTGACTCAGGATGATGCCCTCCAGGTCCATCCATTAGGGTCGGAATTTCTATAAATTCATTCCTTTTAATAGCGGAGTAGTACTCCATTGTGTAAATGTACCACATTTTCTGTATCCATTCCTCTGTTGAGGGGCATCTGGGTTCTTTCCAGCTTCTGGCTATTATAAATAAGGCTGCTATGAACATAGTGGAGCATGTGTCCTTCTTACCGGTTGGAACATCTTCTGGATATATGCCCAGGAGAGGTATTGCTGGATTCTCTGGTAGTATTATGTCCAATTTTCTGAGGAACTGCCAAACTGATTTCCAGAGTGGTTGTACAAGCTTGCAATCCCACCAACAATGGAGGAGTGTTCCTCTTTCTCCACATCCTCGCCAGCATCTGCTGTCACCTGAATTTTTGATCTTAGCCATTCTGACTGGTGTGAGGTGGAATCTCAGGGTTGTTTTGATTAGCATTTCCCTGATGATTAAGGATGTTGAACATTTTTTCAGGTGCTTCTCTGCCATTTGGTATTCCTTAGGTGAGAATTCTTTGTTCAGTTCTGAGCCCCATTTTTTAATGGGGTTATTTGATTTTCTGGGGTCCACCTTCTTGAGTTCTTTATATATATTGGATATTAGTCCCCTATCTGATTTAGGATAGGTAAAGATCCTTTCCCAATCTGTTGGTGGTCTTTTTGTCTTATTGACCGTGTGTTTTGCTTTGCAATTTTATGAGGTTCCATTTATAGATTCTCGATCTTGCAGCACAAGCCATTGCTGTTCTATTCAGGAATTTTTCCCCTGTACCCATATCTTCGAGGCTTTTCCATACTTTCTCCTCTAAAAGTTTCAGTGTCTCTGGTTTTATGTGGAGTTCTTTAATCCAATTAGATTTGACCTTAGTACAAGGGAAGAGAAATGGATCAATTCACAATCTTCTACATGATAACAGCCAGTTGTGCCAGCACCATTTGTTGAAAATGCTGACTTTTTTTACACTGGATGGTTTTTGCTCCCTTATCAAAGATCAAGTGACCATAGGTGTGTGGGTTCATCTCTGGGTCTTCAATTCTGTTCTATTGGTCTACTTGTCTGTCGTTATACCAGGACCATGCAGTTTTTATCACAATTGCTCTGTAGTACAGCTTTAGGTCAGGCATGGTGATTCCACCAGAGGTTCTTTTATCCTTGAGAAGAGTTTTTGCTATCCTAGGTTTTTTTGTTGTTCCAGATGAATTGGCAGATTGCTCTTTCTAATTCCTTGAAGAATTGAGTTGGAATTTTGATGGGGATTGCATTGAATCTGTAGATTGCTTTTGGCAAGATAGCCATTTTTACAATATTGATCCTGCCAATCCATGAGCATGGGAGATCTTTCCATCTTCTGAGATCTTCTTTAATTTCTTTCTTCAGAGACTTGAAGTTCTTGTCATACAGATCTTTCACTTCCTTAGTTAGAGTCACGCCAAGGTATTTTATATTGTTTGTGACTATTGAGAAGGGTGTTGTTTCCCTAATTTCTTTCTCAGCCTGTTTACCCTTTGTGTACAGAAAGGCCATTGACTTGCTTGAGTTAATTTTATATCCAGCTAATTCATTGAAGCTGTTTATCAGGCTTAGGAGTTCTCTGGTGGAATTTTTAGGGTCACTTATATATACTATCATATCATCTGCAAAAAGTATTTTGACTTCATCTTTTACAATTTGTATCCACTTGATCTCCTTTTGTTGTCTAATTGTTCTGGCTAGGACTTCAAGTACAATGTTAAATAGGTAGGGAGAGAGTGGGCAGCCTTGTCTAGTCCCTGATTTTAGTGGGATTTCTTCCAGCTTCTCACCATTTACTTTGATGTTGGCTACTGGTTTGCTGTAGATTGCTTTTATCGTGTTTAGGTATGGGCCTTGAATTCTTGATCTTTCCAAGGCTTTTATCATGAATGGGTGTTGGATTTTGTCAAATGCTTTCTCAGCATCTAACAAGATGATCATGTGGTTTTTGTCTTTGAGTTTGTTTATATACTGAATTATGTTGATGGATTTCCATATATTGAACCATCCTTGCATCCCTGGGATGAAACCTACTTGGTCAGGGTGGATGATTGTTTTGATGTGTTCTTGGATTCGGTTATCGAGAACTTTATTGAGGAATTTTGCATCGATATTCATAAGGGAAATTGGTCTGAAGTTCTCTATCTTTGTTGGGTCTTTTTGTGGTTTAGGTATCAGTGTAATTGTGGCTTCATAGAATGAGTTGGGTAGAGTACCTTCTGTTTCTATTTTGTAGAATAGTTTGTGAAGAACTGGGATTAGATCTTCTTTGAAGGTCTGATAGAACTCTGCACTAAACCCATCTGGTCCTGGGCTTTTTTTAGTTGGGAGACTATTAATGACTGCTTCTATTTCTTTAGGGGATATGGGACTGTTTAGATCATTAACCTGAGCTTGATTTAACTTTGGTACCTGGTATCTGTCTAGAAACTTGTCTATTTCATCCAGGTTCTCCAGTTTTGTTGAGTATAGCCTTCCGTAGAAGGATCTGATGGTGTTTTGGATTTCTTCAGGATTTGTTGTTAGGTCTCCCTTTTCATTTCTGATTTTGTTAATTAGAATACTTTCCCTGTGCCCTCTAGTGTGTCTGGCTAAGGGTTTATCTATCTTATTGATTTTCTCAAAGAACCAGCTCCTTGATTGGTTGATTCTTTGAATAGTTCTTCTTGTTTCCACTTGGTTGATTTCACCCCTGAGTTTGATTATTTCCTGCTGTCTACTCCTCTTGGGTGAATTTGCTTCTTTTTGTTCTTGAGCTTTAAGTTGTGTTGTCATTCTGCTAATGTTTGCTCTCTCTAGTTTCTTTTTGGAGTCACTCAGAGCTATGAATTTTCCTCTTAGAAATGCTTTCATTGTGTCCCATAAGTTTGGGTATGTTGTGGCTTCATTTTCATTAAACTCCAAAGAGTCCTTTATTTCTTTCTTTATTCCTTCCTTGACCAAGGTATCATTGAGAAGAGTGTTGTTTAGTTTCTACGTGTGTGTTGGCTTTCTATTATTAATTTTGTTGTTGAAGATCAGCCTTAGTCCATGGTGATCTGATAGGATGCATGGGACAATTTCAATATTTTTGTATATGTTGAGGCTTGTTTTGTGACCATTTATGTGGACAATTTTGGAGAAGGTACCATGGGGTGCTGAGAAGAAGGTGTATCCTTTTGTTTTAGGATAAAATGTTCTGTAGATATCTGTGAGATCCATTTGTTTCATAACCTCTGTTATTTTCACTGTGTCCCTGTTTAGTTTCTGCTTTCATGATCTGTCCATTGGTGAAAGTGGTGTTTTGAAGTCTCCCACTATTATTGTGTGAGGTGCAATGTGTGCTTTGAGCTTTACTAAAGTATCTTTAATGAATGTGGCTGCCCTTGTATTTGGAGCATAGATATTCAGAATTGATAGTTCCTCTTGGAGGATTTTTCCTTTGATGAGTATGAAGTGCCTTTCCTTGTCTTTTTTGATGACTTTGGGTTGGAAGTCAATTTTATTAGATATTAGGATGGCTACTCCAGCTTGTTTCTTCCTATCATTTGCTTGGAAAATTGTTTTCCAGCCTTTCATACTGAGGTAGAGTCTGTCTGTTTCCCTGAGATGGGTTTCCTATAAGCAGCAAAATGTTGGGTCCTGTTTGTGTAGCCAGTCTGTTAGTCTATGTCTTTTTATTGGGGAGTTGAGTCCATTGATATTAAGAGATATTAAGGAAAAGTAATTGTTGCTTCCTGTTATTTTTGTTGTTAGAGTTGGCATTCTGTTCTTGTGGCTGTCTTCTTTTAGGTTTGTTGAGGGATTACCTTTTTACTTTTTCTAGGACGTGGTTTCCATCCTTGTATTGGTTTTTTTCTTTTATTATCCTTTGAAGGCTGGATTTGTGGAAAGATAATGTGTGAATTTGGTTTTGTCGTGAAAAACTTTGATTTCACCATTGAGAGTTTGGCTGGGTATAGTAGCCTGGGCTGAAATTTGTGTTCTCTTAGTTTCTTTATAACATCTGTCCAGGTCCTTCTGGCTTTCATAGTCTCTGGTGAAAAATCTGGTGTAATTCTGATAGGCTTGCCTTTATATGTTACTTGAACTTTTTCTCTTACTGCTTTTAGTATTCTATCTTTGTTTAGAGCATTTGTTGTTCTGATTATTATGTGTCGGGAGGTATTTCTTTTCTGGTCCAGTCTATTTGGAGTTCTGTAGCCTTCTTGTATGATCATGGGCATCTCTTTCTTTAGGTTTGGGAAGTTTTCTTCTATAATTTTGTTGAAGATATTTGCCGGTTCTTTGAGTTGAAAATCTTCATTCTCATCCACTCCTATTATCCGTAGGTTTGGTCTTCTCATTGTGTCCTGGATTTCCTGGATGTTTTGAGTTAGAATCTTTTCGGATTTTGTATTTTCTTTGATTGTTGTTCCGATGCTCTCTATGGAGTCTTCTGCACCTGAGATTCTCTCTTCCATCTCTTGTATTCTGTTGCTGATGCTGGCATCTATGGTTCCAGATTTCTTTCCTAGGGTTTCTATCTCCAGCGTTGCCTTAATTTGGATTTTCTTTATTGTGTCTACTTCCCTTTTTTAGGTCTTGGATGTTTTTATTCAATTCCATCACCTGGTTGGTCTGGTTTTCCTGCAATTCTTTAAGGGATTTTTGTGCTTCCTCTTTAATGTCTTCTACCTGTTTAGCAGTGTTCTCCTGCAATTCTTTAAGGGACATTTGTGCTTCCTCTTTAATGTCTTCTACCTGTTTAGCAGTGTTCTCCTGTATTTCTTTAAGTGTGTTATTAAAGTCCTTCTTGATGTCCTCTACCATCATCATGAGATATGCTTTTAGATCCGGGTCTAGCTTTTCCGGTGTGTTGGGGTGCTCTGGACTGGGCAAAGTGGGAGTGCTGGGTTCTGATGATGGTGAGTGGTCTTGGTTTCTGTTAGTAAGATTATTATGTTTACCTTTCGCCATCTGGTAATCTCTGGAGGTAGTTGTTATAGTTGTCTCTGTTTAGAGATTGTTCTTCTGGTGATTCTGTTAGCCTCTATCAGCAGACCTGGAAGACAGTCTCTCTCCTCTGAGTTTCAGTGGTCAGAGCACTCTCTGCAGGCAAGCTCTCCTCTTACAGGGAAGGTGCACAGATATCTGGTGTTTGGACCTCCTCCTGGCCGAAGATGAAGGCCCAAAACAGGACCTTTCCCTGAAGCTGTGTTGCTTTGGTGGGTCACAGAAGCTGTCAGCTTGTGTGGTGCACACTCTCACCTGTGCAGACTATGTTCGGTGGAGTCCCGGAACCAAGATGGCTACCACCAATCTAGAGGCAAAAGCCTCCCGGGCCGGGTGGACACCTCTCCCCTAGCCAGGAAGGTGGCCGGATGTCTGGGGCCTGAAAAGGGTGCTGCCTCAGTATCTCTGTGGCTCCAGCCTGTCCCAGAAGCTGTCAGCTTCTGTGGTGCACACTCTCACCTGTGCAGACTAAATTCAGCGGAGTCCTGGAGCCAAGATGGCTACCGCCGATCCTGAGGCAAAGGGCTCCCGGGCCGGGTTGACACCTGTCCTCTGGCCTGGAGGGTGGCCAGATGTCTAGGGCCCAAAAAGGGTGCTGCCTCAAAGGCTCTGTGGCTCCTGCCTGTCCCACAAGCTGTCAGGTTCTGTGGTGCACACTCTCACCTATGCAGACTAAGTTCCTAAGTTCGGTGGAGTCCCAGAACCAAGATGGCTTCCGCAGATCCTGAGGCCAAGGGCTCCCAGGCCAGGCAGACACCTTTCCTCTGGACGGGAGGGTGGCCGGATGTCTTGAGCCCGAAAAGGGTGCTGCCTCAGAGGCTCTGTGACTCCTGCCTGCCCCAGAAGCTGTCAACTTCTGTGGTGCACACTCTCACCTGTGCAGATGAAGTTCCTAAGTTCGGCAGAGTCCCGGAACCAAGATGGCGTCTGCTGATCCTGAGGCAAAGGGCTCTCGGGCGGAGACCTGTCCTATGGTCAGGAGGGTGGCCGGATCACCTGAAGTCTTAAGCTCCTGTGGCAGGTGTTGTGGGTAGCTGGCGGGTGTCAGCCGACTCTGCGCCCTAGCTACCCTGGTGCTGGTGGGGGCTTGTGCCTCTACTCAGGCCAGGTTTTCTGCTTCCCTAACTAATGCAGTCTCAGGTCCCGCGCGATTGGATTGGAGCAGACGCTGTGTTCCACTCACCAGAAGTCTTAAGACTTCTGGTGGCCGGTGTTGTGGGTAGCTGGCGGGTGCCAGCCGACTCTGCGCCCTAGCTACTCCGGTCACTAAAAAACTCTTATTAAACCACTAACTGAATTCATAATGCTCACTCCACCCATAGTATGAAGTCCACTCTACCCTTAGGGAGTTTGCACTTGTTTTTCTTCCCAGCAGGACTTCCTGTATCTGTGTCTTTCATGCTTTATATTTAAATGGTGCTTTATCAGTTACTCTTCCTGCCTGCCTATTAGGCTCTGGGGCTCAGGCTCTCTAACTCCTTTTATGGTTGCATTTACACCATAGCATCACTCACTGTCAGATGATCTTATATCTATCCTCATGCTTTCTTGGTTGCTGCTTGTGTGACTGCATAGAAGGTATACAGGATGAGGCAGAGCTCCACCTAAATCTTTCTCCCCAAAGTATAAAGGTGGTAATCTGGGCCTTGAATCTGAAATATTTACTAAAATCCTCACTGAACCAATAATTGAATTAATAACTATATATTTTATTTTTTTCTCAAAAACTTCATTACATGAAGTTTATATAACATATTTATGTTTGTGTAACAAGGTTATGTTTGTTATTCCTCCCTCTCTCTGTCTCTGTCTGTCTCTCTCTCTCTCCCTCTCTTTCCACCAAGAACTCCTTTTAAGAGACCCCTTTGAACTGAAATGGTACTAGTTTCCCGGGGGAGGCTTGGAAAGGCAGCATCATGGTCAACTTGAACATTTATTGTTCTTAGAGAATCTCATCTAACTCTGTATGGTTGACAGGTTGTTGTCATGGGTGGTTCTAGTAGTTGTTGTATTTCATACAGGAAAAGCAAAAATTAAGAAAAAAGTGATTCAAGAAAAGTGCCACCGTTGGTCAATACCACAGCTGACTTTAATACTAGGCAGAGCTACAGTCTTGGTCTCCTTAGTGGGACACCTAGGTCTATGGGAAAGGAGTTGGTTCCCTTCCAGGTATGTGAGATTGGGAGCCTGAGATGGACTTCAGCATTGGAGACACATGTCACAACCAGCTTAAAAGACTTGGTATCTCTCCTTCTATCTGTGTGATTGGAAGTATCAACCACCTTCACTTCTTAAGCTTCAAAGAATATGCAAAATTAAAAAAAAAGATGATATTTTGTCCAAACATGCTGCGAACTCAAAAGTGTTCTGCCAAGAACCAGAGCTGTTTAGTTACCTACTAATGGAGGGTTCTGAGTGTGTGTTCTTGGGTTTATGATTAAATGTGTTAACAGTTCACTTTACAAGAGCTTCTCGCTCTTTCAAGGACACCATGGTACTCCTTGAGAAGCAACCACCATTGAAAAGCTAAAATCCCAAGCGACCGACAGAGCCTGCTTCTGGACGCCACATTCTCATGATTCTTGCACTCTACTCTCTTCTCAGGTGGATGGCACTTAGCCCTTGCCTTCATATTGCAAGTGACAGCAGCCTGCCCTGTGTCCTCTGTGGTATGCATGCAAGATGTAACCCTGTGCCACCAGCTAACCTACATAGTAAGTAATAAGCTCCCACCTGCACCAATCAATGTGCTGTGCACTGTCTGCCCTGACATCATCCAGAAAGAGGCCCCTCCCAAAGAGCAGGCCTAAAGCAACTAGGGGGCTTGTAACCTTTTATTTTCTGTCCCTCATTGTCACAACCAATGACAGGTCAATATCTTCAGTGCTAACTGAGATGCTTTTATTACAAAAGAATATCTGCACCCCACGAAGTTACTTAAATACGAAAAGGAGAAAAGGAGAATTTTGATTATTAACTTTTTTCAGTCCATGCATTGTGTAGATTTGAGCCTTACCATCAACTGAAGGAAATGTAAATGATTCTGAGTCCTCAGCTGCAATTGTTCAGCATTTGTAAGATTAACCAACATACTAGCAAACCCGATCATTATCAAAGCCCATCTCAGTTTGAAAGTCCTCTCTCTCTCCCCCCACCCTCTCTCTCTCTCTCTCTCTCTCTCTCTCTCTCTCTCTCTCTCTCTCTCTCTCTCTCTCTCTCTTTATCGGCAGTAAATGAGCTGTAGAAATGCTAACAAGAACTGCTGCCTGTATTCATTACATATTGCTTGCTTAAGTCAACAATTTAATAAGACACCTTATTAACAGATTTGAGGAGAATGTGATTTACATCCTGATATTCACGGAAGGGATAAACAAGCTATAAGCTCTGTCAGTGGAAAATTCTCAAAAATGAGCCTGCACACAGACAGAGTGAGGAAGGTAATTTCTTTCATTTCTGAAATCTCAGAGCTCGCTGGGAACTCAGAAGTAGACACTCATCCCGTCTGAAGGGAGAGTTTCATGGTAGTCATGCAGTGTGCTCTGTTCCTGACCAGCACTGAAAGCAGGAACAATGTGATTCTATCCCAAGAGTAGGCTTCCGTGGTGTGTGTGGGTGGCAGAGTTGGTGTCCCCTCTGCATGGCTGCTCTTCCATGTTCCCTTATACACAGGATGCTGTCCCTGTGGGGCTAGACTTAATGAATACAGAGTCAGAAAGGTACAGGGTAGCTGTGGTGTCTCCTTGCAGATGAGACATAGAGAAACCAGAGCTTTCTCAGTGAGAGTCTGCAAATCCCAAGGCACTGGGCACCCAACAAACACTAAACTCCCCTGAACTTATTAGACTCGAGAGCAAGAAATGCCAAACTGGCCAGAATGAATAGAATTTAAATGATCAATAATATGTGCTTTAGAAAGTGCCCTGACTTAAGCTTGTGTGTGCTGTCAGGAGGGAAGGGATTATTCCAAGGGAAGGCACTAGGAGCTTCCTCTGTCTTTTATATTTTTATCCCTTTGTTTCAACCATGCATCCTGAATTTCCCAGGAGAACTGGAATTTGCTTCCTCCATGGCTGGTTGCTCTAATATCACCTTCAGACCTCCAGGGTACAATGGGCTCTTTCATTCTCATGATACTGTCATCTGCAGTCAAAATGACTTTAGCATGATAAAGACGTGTTACAATAACTCCTGATTACAATGCATCTTTATTGAGTTAAAATGCTTTGGTTTCTGAGGACAGAGCAGCTAAGGCTCAGAGGTGATTATGGGAAGGGATTTAACAGTTGGAAGCCCTGAGTACCACCTGTCATCACAGGAAAGACTTCATTGGAGGGAACAGATATCAGACAGGAGGCCAAGATGGCCTCTACTTAATGAGAACCCTGCTGACAGACCCTCCAGTTGTCTGGAGAGAATTTAGATCTGACTAAGTTGACAACTTTAGCCTGGAGCAAAAGAAGGAAAAACAAAGGAAGGAAGGAAAGAAGGAAGAAAGAGAGAAAGGAAGGAAGGAAGGAAGGAAGGAAGGAAGGAAGGAAGGAAGGAGGGAAGGAGGGAAGGAAGGACGGAAGGAAGGGAGGAACTAAGTTCCCTCCGTCCCCACCCCAGCTAACACCTTTAGGTTGGAGAGATTGGAAAGAAAAATTAATTGATTTTCTAGCCGAAATATCCATCGCTGACACAAGTCTTATTAGGGAGCCTTACCAAATCAGGTCAGGGGTTGGAGTAGAGGTCTAGAGGGATAGTAGAGTTGGCCCCTATCAGAACTCAATCTCTAAGGAAGCCTGAAAGGCCACCTTCAAAACAACATCAGTGTGGGTGAGTCCCCAAACCAATTAACTCCACATACCGAAGAGCTTGTGGGCTTATGTCCCTTCAACATCATGTTCCACAGACAGAGGGAGGTAAGACCCAGCTTCTTACAGCCAGCTTTGGACAAACTTGTAATTGTTCTCATTTTGTTTTTCCCACCCAAGTGTCAAGACTCCCTCTCTTCTCCACCCTGTGCATGTATGTGCCTAAAGCTTGTGTTTTCTTCCCCACAGCAGCTCCCGAGACCACCAGGGTTCTAATCCTTACAGATAGAGACCTCTCTTCAGTAAAGCATACCAATTTGACTCTCCTGGTTAACTTAGCTCTACTCTCACTGAGCCAAAATGGAATTCAGGAAGGCTCCCTGCAAGGCCTCACCAAACTTTGGACCTTGTCTATGGGCCACAACCACATCCCCAGTTCTTCTCTGTCAGACACCTTCAGCAAGCTGCAAAGCCTGCAGGTCCTAGTGCTGAGCCATAATGCCCTCCGCAGCCTGAGAGCAGCCTGGTTCCGGAATACCAAGGCCCTGAGATGACTCTTGCTGGATGGAAATCAGATCACCAATCTCACATGGAGTTCTTGTAAAGGCGTGAACCTCCACAGACTCAGACATCTGGACTTGTCTAACAGTTTCACTTCCTTCATTGAGAAGGATGCCTTCCAGCTCCTGCCCCAAATGCAGGAAGTGGATCTTTCTAGAAACAGGTTGGCTCACATGCCAGATACATTTACCCCACTGAAGCAGTTGAGCTGCCTGAGCTTGGAGCAGAACCGCTGGAGCTGCACCTGTGATCTTTACCAGCTAGGCGGCTTTTTTTCTTTCTTTCTTTTTTCTTTTTTCTCTTTTTTTATTTAGATATTTTTTATATATACATTTCAAATTTCAAATGCTATCCCGAAAGTTCCCTATACCCTCCCCCCCGCCCTGCTCCCCTACCCACCCACTCCTGCTTCTTGGCCCTGACATTCCCTTGTACTGGGGCATATAAAGTTTGCAATACCAAGGGGCCTCTTTTCCCAATGATGGCTGACTAGGCCATCTTCTGCTACATATGCAGCTAGAGACATGAGCTCTGGGAGTACTGGTTAATTCACATTGTTGTTTCACATATAGGGTTGCAGACCCCTTCAACTCCTTGGGTGCTTTCTCTAGCTTCTCCATTGGGGGCCCTGTGTTCCATCTTATAGATGGCTTTTTAAGAAACTTTGTGAAGTCTCCAGCTCACACCCTTCATAATACCAAGAACCTAAACTGTGAGGGGTTCCCTCTCACCTGTGGCCACTGCGAAGAACATGCAGAGACTGTTTGAGACCAACTGTGACTCTAAGGGTCATAACATCACTTTGGCTCTAAAGGACAGGCGTCCTCTCCTCCCAGGGCAGGATGTGGCTCTCATCACTGTGCTTGGCTTTGCAGGTACACCTGGGAAAGAGGCCTCTTCTTTCCACCCTTGAATGTGTTTTCTTAGAGCATATGAGTCGTCTCCACAGCAGCTGGGAGAGCGGGAGGATTGTGGAAGGGAGAGGTGAATGGTGTAAAGGTGCCCGCAGACCTAGCACAGGTTGCCAGCACTTCCCATTTCAGAAGAGCAGTGTAAGACAAGAGATAGGAACCCGAGAATGAAGGACTACGGTCCCAGTGTAACTCGTATAATAATTTGGAAAGATGAACTCTTCTTGTTACAAACACTTCTTGTTACCATGACTGCAACACAGGGATACTCTGTTTCAGTAACCGCTTTCCACACACAACTGGGATATTTATCTACGACTCAAGGAAAACGTTTAAAGACACGGTGAGCTGTAAGCACTTGGGCATCCATATCTGTGTACTTTTCCTTCTTGTAAAAGTCACCAGTGGGGATATGAGAGATGGCTCAGTGGGTAAAGACATTTACTTCCAAGCCAATGGCCTGGATTCTGTCTGCAGGGACCACATAGGGAAGTCACATAACTTTTTCACTGTCTTCTGACCTGTTTGTGCTGTTTGTGAGTGTCCATGGCAAGCTAACCATGTGTGCGTGTGTGTGTGTATTAAAAAAAATCGCCAGTGGGCTTTTTCAGAACCATGAGCCAGTATCAGCAGGAGAAACGTAAAAACCACACACACTGGGCCTGTAGAGCATAGTCACTGAGCCAGTCAGTATATGATGCAGATTGAACTCTGCCTCCCCTCTGACCATACTCATGACTTAGAACAGGCACTGTGCCTTGTTGCCGGAGGGCTTTGAATTCTTGGAGGACTTGTATCTTCTCTTTCACATACTTGGCCCATATCAAGAAAGGGATAGATATAACTCAATTTTTAAGAGTAATGGAATTTAAAAATGCATTGAGTATCATATCTTGCCAGATGAATGGTACACAGTATGGCCATTAGTCGAAATTTCTTGAGTTATTGATCTCTCTGTGTGTTTTAAAATGATCTCAGTGCATGGTGACAAATATACACAGGATAATGAGGGTTGTGTATGTGTCTGTTTCTCTGTGTTGTGTTTTTGATTGTGTGTGTACATGAGCTCACACATTTCTCTGTCTGTTTGTATATTTGTTTGTGTGCTTCAAATTCTGTCTGTCTGTCTGTCTGTCTGTCTGTCTGTCTGTCTGTCTGTCTATGTCTTGTGATTGTCCTCTAACATTTGTGTAACAACATTGGTAATCTAAAATGCCAAGACATAATTTCCCACAAATGGCAGAAGTGTTACAACAGCAACAGATCCTCCCCCCGAATGTATCCAGAATCTGAGAGCCCAGAATAATTAACAGATTTTCCAGAGAAAACTCAGGCAGCTGCACAGCCAAGTTTAGGTCATGGGGTTCAAAGTGGACTGAGAGGTTCAGGCATTAAACAGGCAACACAGGCATCACGTGTGTATGTGTCTGGTATGGTGTAGCATGTCGTGTGTACAAGTATTCATACAGCTGTGTTCACATGGTGGCTAGAGAAGGGTGTGGGGTGTACTTCTCTATCAGCTTCTACCTTTTCCCTTGCGATGGCCTCTCACTGAACCTGGAGCTAAGATGGCAGCCAGCAAACCACAGTGATCTTTCTGGCTCTGCCTTCCATAGCTCTGGTGTTACAGAGCACATGTGACCACACCCAGCTTTTCTCTCAAATGGTGAGGATTTGATCTCAGGTACCAAAGTTTGTGCAAACAGCACTCTTACCCAGGCATTCACGTCTCTGACCCTGGAATTCTTCATATACAAACTGCACAGTAGAATAAAGTCAATTAAAACAGCTATTGTCTGGCTTGATGGTTTTCCTGTGTGATAGATGATAGATGCCTTCTGTGTCTTCACACGTGTGAGCACCACGTGTCTCCCACGGTGTTCTCCTAATTGTTCTTTTTTTTTTTTTTTTTTTTTTTTTTTTTTTTTAATGCCACAGGAGCCATTGGCCTTACATGTGCAGGGTTAATCATATTTAACTGGAAACTCCAACAAGGCAGAGCAAATGAACGCACATCCAAAAACCTTTGTTGCCGAACCCTCCATGAATCCCTGTGTGCTCAGGAAGCAAGAAATGGCCGTGCCGTGGGGTACTGTAACTGCCACTTAACTCGAGAAAATGAGACAGAGGTCATGTCCGATGTGGGCTCCAGAAAGGAAACACCACTTAGACAGGAAAACAGCCATCAAGCAATGCTGGCCTCCAAGTCCACAGCCCTGGATGTATCAGTCAGAAAGCTGAAAGGGAGAGACCATGGGGCACACAGTGCTCACTCTTGCCTGGACGATGAGCTGCTACAGGCAGGATGCTTGGGGCCTCCTGGGAACAAGAAAGCTCTTTATGATGCAGACTTGGTGACAAGATGTTGTCCAAAGACAGCTGAAAAGCCAAACAACCAGAAACATGGAGAAATCCAGTCTCAAATCCTGCCACAGCATGGAACAAGAACAATAGGTGAGCTTGTCTGTTAGAAAACCCCACTGTGCTTAGAGAAGTGCTATAAAATTCACTGTAGTCTGTTTAGTCTGTTTCTTCCTTTTTTGAAGATATAAAGGTACTGGGAGGGAGGGAGGGAAGAAGGGAGGGAGGGAGGAAGAGAGAGAGAGAGAGAGAGAGAATGATATATATAAACACACAGGTGAAATTCTGAGAACCTGTGGATATATAAACATGCACATATGTATGTCCAATAATTTGTGTGTATAGGTGTGTGTAAACATTCACATGTGTTTGTCTGAGAACCTGTGTGTATGTGCAGTGTGTATAAACATGCACATGTGCACGTCTGAGAACCTACTTGTATGAATAAACACACATATGTGCATGTCCAAGCATATGTGTGTGCCTGTGTAAATGCACACATGTGCATGTATGAGTATCTGTGTATGTGTCTGTGAGTCTGTGTGCCAGTAAATGTCTCTGTGAGAGTGTGCTGCCTGTGTCTGTAGTGAGTGTGAGTCTTTCTGTCTGAATGTTTTATATGTGCATCTGGATGAGCTATCTATGTTGCCTCTCCTCCCTGAAAAGTGAATGTTGAGACCCAATTCTTAAGGGTGCTTTAAAAAGGAAAGAGAAGCCTCAATAGCAATATTGCTGAGATTTCTAAGAACGTGCGTACCAGCTTTCATCCCAGCATCCTCTGAGCTCTGACGCCAATTTGCAGTAAACAGCCTTCCTGGAGCATGGCATTTGAGAAGAATGGCCTCCTAACGCTAGTGATTCATTTTGGAAACAATGTCAAGAAACACACTTTGCTTGCTGAGCTGTCAAGCATTATAACTTCTCAGTTCTGGGAAAGTCAGGGCTTAATTCATTGTCTCATGTTGGGAGCCCAGTGGACCTGGCCATGGCACCAACCTGCTGGCTACAGGCAATGCCAATACTTCTGCGAAGGCAATGAATCAAGCAGCTTCCTTTCCTACCTGAATTCTGGGGCAATGCTCTCATGCCATGCAGTGCACACTCGCACTTACACGGCTGCTCAGGACCCAGGCTCTGCCACTTATTTCAACTGGTTTGGAGGAAGCAGGATTTTCTGTGGAAAATGAATGACAGCGGAATCATGTGATACACTTTCTGTGGAGATCTGGCCCTAAGGCTGGATTCAGGCACCACAGGATAAGAATGTAACTATATTTTATTTCCTATGTGGCATAAGGCAGGATGTGAGTTTATCTGAGTGTATTTCTTGCTGGTTCCTTGGGGCTGAGGGTTTGACTCCAGAAAAAGATGGCCAAGAAAAAACAGCTTCCACAGAAGACAGAAAAGATTGGTTTTACTTTATAAGAAATCAAGGCTTAGCTTTTTCATTTCCTTTTGGCTTTCAGAGGAACCTAAAGCCTTACTTGTTCTGTCTGTAGGGGACTTATATACACAAGAGGACATGGCTAGTTAACTCTTGGTAGCACTGGCTTCTTGGTTTGTCGCATCAATGACGGCATTGGGGAAACACCTGAAGTTCTTCAACATCCTGGGGGAGGGGTTTGGAGGTGGAGAAGAATTCAGGAAGGCAGCCAAGACCATACTTGGTTTTGGAGACAAGTTCAAGTCCCTGTAACATGGGACTTCAGAACAGACTTCTCTGGGTAGAGAAAGTGCAAGAAATCACCTAGTTGAGTAGTTCTTGCTGTTTGCCTTCAGTTTCTAGAACTTCTGAGAATCTGATGAAGACCACCAACTCTTCCCCAGGATACTTACACATGCACATTGGCCCTTTCCTCACCAGCAGCTTTCTCAAAGTAGCCCACAAGTATGCCTTAGGGTATGGTGACATTCTAGCTTGGGCTTGGCTCACCTCTTCCTTTGCCTAATAAATGGGAATTCTTCCTTTTTTTTCCCTTTCTAAATTAAACTATTTCATGAAATAAGAGAAAGCAGGCTGGTGAGACATAATTCTACTCATTGCAGATAAGAATGAGATAGACTGATCTGAGTCCTGAGGAGGAACTGTGGAAAAATAACAAATACCCAAATGTATTTCCTTCCTCTTAAATGTCCTAAGATGGCAGAACTTCTACAATAGACCATGGTTCTTGTTAATATCAAATGTGCTAACAAATATGTAATATTTATCACACTGTCTAGTTGTTCCTATACGCAAACTGATATTAGGTTGTTGTTGATATTGTTAAATGTGTAGTATTAATAGTACATATTATCTATACTATTTTAAAGTCACAGGTAGATATTGCCACCAGGCAATATCCCAAATTACCCACTTATTAAGAAATCTTTAGTGGACATTTCATTATGGCCTTCTGCCTTCGTTAAGGCAACAGGTATTCTTTTTTGTTGTCTAGGTTACTCTGCTTGAGGCCTGAACATTGCCTAATATTTTGTCTATATTCTTCCAAATTTGTGTTTCCATTTTCAAAATGGGAAATGAATAAGAAAAACCTATTGTGCCATTTGGAAAGGATTCAGATGTCAGTCATCTTTAAAGCTAACATAAACATGATGGAATCTAAGTATGAGCACATATGTCATTTACAATCCT
Source organism: Mus caroli (assembly GCF_978045245.1). Classification (NCBI taxonomy): domain Eukaryota; kingdom Metazoa; phylum Chordata; class Mammalia; order Rodentia; family Muridae; genus Mus; species Mus caroli. Next base: position 5,059,747 of record NW_028227258.1, on the reverse strand, counting down.
AATGGTACAGTTTCTAAGTCAGCATCACAGCTGACTGAGAAGTGGCTAGGAAGAACACGGTTTCAAACACAGCAAATAGTCAAGGGTCCTCTTTCCTATCAGCAGAAAGTTAGGAAATACTCAGGAATTATTACAATTAAAAGAGTCATTTTACGACTTGCATAAGGTTCATAGACCTCTAGTTGTTTTGGATACTAAGTGTGACTAGTGGTAAATTCCTGCATTTATTGTTCAACAGATATGAGCAGTGACACATTTAGAAGCAGACATGTGACATCTGTCCCAACCTTGGCAAGAGTGAGTCTTGGGAAGCACTTAACAAACGAATCATGGCAGCCTCCAATAGGAAAAGGAGACAATGCTGCACAGAGATTTTTCATCACCAGTTCATCCTCCAAGCAACAGGAGCCAGGGGAACGTGTTGTAGGCAGGATTGCCCACAGACATAGAGTGGGATATGACCATCATCAGGACCCTTTAAAGAGGAGCAAACCTACACATTCTCATTCCAATACTTCCTTTACCTGCAAATACATGTTCTGGGATGCATTTCAAGATTTTATGAGGGAGAAGAAGCCAGATAGAAGAGAGCACACAGAATCTGAGAAGCAGCAAATTCAAATCAACAGAGCAATAGAAAAATTCCTCAGGAGTCAGGGGAACAAAGACAAGTCAAGGCTGGCAGCAAAAATCAAGAAGGCAAATTCTACAAAGAGGGTTAAATTCCAGGACCTTGATTCAGTTAGGGCAAAAGGGCTGGTGATGTCAGCAGAAACACCGGTCTCCTGGAGAGAGCAAGACAGTGAAAGCCAACACACGGCTTCCTTGGATTTAAAAAACTGTACCAGCATGGAAGAGGTCAAAGAAACAAGAGAAAAGCTTCCAGAGCAACAGGCTCTGAAAAAGAAGAGACTCAAAGCCTCCCATCTGAGGGAGAAAGTGAAGGGACAGAATGTAAGGATAAAGGTAGACCTGCACCCCTTTGGAAAAACTCGGGTCCACCCGGAGGAATCCACATCAGAACCCACCAAGAGACATCAACCAGCAAGGTTACCTCCCCAGAAACCAGCCAGAACTTCTGAGAGAAAAGTCAAAGCAAAATCTGTGTCTTTGGTCAGTTCTCAGCTGCCAGAGAGGAACGGCCATGCTAAGCTCCCTTGTTCAAAGGAGCCACTGGAACACACCCTAGATCAGACCCCTTATCGGGAAAGAAATGGCACCTTCAGAGCCGACAGCTTGTCTGTAGACAGTCGAGGTTCTGAGCAGGGCAGATGCTGCCCAATGGGCCACACTCCTAATGGGAGCTTATTAATGGTGCCTCAGGCCTCAATCAGGGTTCCTGAGCACCAGCGTTCACCTCCTCTTATCTCATCTGAACAAATGGAAAATGTCACTTGTCCACAAGGAGAAGTTCTCAGCCCCTCCCCAGCCTGTTTGGGAAATGGAGAGAATAGTGTTTTACGATCTCAACACTCCAGGGGGGTTATTGACCAAGCAGTAATGGTGTCCACTCAACACACAGACCAGGACAAATTAAAGATCAATGGATTAAATCAGTTTACTTTGTCCCTTGGAGACCAGGTGATTGATACCTTCTTGAAAGATCACATTTTGGATGAGAATCGAGCTTTACAACAGGAGGAGCAAAAATCAGGCCATGAACAGTGTGCAAGTGAGGGTAAACCATTAACGAACACATTCAACGTATTCAATGGAGGAGTGGAAAATTATATTATGGGTGGGAAAGAGATTGATGTAGGAAACAAGATTTCTCACACGGAGGATCATGTATCCTCTCCCACTGCCTGGATACAACCCTATAATAACCTGCCATTCATGATGCCACACTGTCTCCCACACCAGGACAACTGTAACTGGAGAGGAACAGACACAAACATCCTATCACAGGGAGATAACAGTGGCGAACCAGCAGGGATGCAGGCAGGGGTGGGAGAACAGAGACAAACACTCCAGGAGAGAGATGCAAATCCCCAGACAGCAAGTTGGGCAACACAAATGGGCCCTGCAGAGGAAAGGCAGCAGACACTGGAAGGTTCAGGGAAGGAGAAACTTGTGTTGTGTTATCCCAGCTCTGACAAGGAGACTATTTCCACTAAAGACTTGCGTAAAGTTGAAACCAGTATGCTACAGACTGAGATGGATCCTCAAACTCACAACCTTGAGCCTCATTGCAGATACCCTGGAGATAGTCAACCAGATAGAGATGACAGGGAATACAGGAGAGCTGCTAGTTCAGGGGGGACACCAGGAACTCCTTACCTCTCACAGGAGTTAAATGTCATTCATTCCGAGGCAGAACAGGCTGCCTCTAATTCCTAACAGTGAAAATGGAGCTGAAAACCCTTCTTGAGAACCTCATTAGACACATCATTTACTGGAGACTCTTGCCCACCACTTTTAGAAGTAGAGAGTCAGAAACAGCAACTTGCATCACATCCATTTCTTGCTTAGGCTATCTTCTTGGCAGATCAAAAATATCCCTAGACTCTGTGGACACGGAACACATATCATTCACGGAATAGTTTCTCTGTAATTCTTCATTCCCAGTGAGATAAGAATTCATAGTCAGCTATAGCACAGAAATTGAAGATGGAGCCTGGATTATGTTCCCTGTAGTTGAATGAATAGGTTCCTTCAAGGAATGGAATGATGAGAACTTTTGCCTAGTCCTGGAAAATCAACCAAAGACTTAAAAAGTCTCAAAGAAATGAAACGTTCAACATGAAGAGAACATTTTGCATGTGACGTTTATTTTATGGAAATTGTTATGCACGTCTCAATTAGTGCTATTACAACCTTGCTTTCTGCACTGATGAGCACAGATTCATGTGCGCCTGATCTGTTTTCTTAATTATGGTGTAATGAAAATTCAGCCGTGTTTGTTAATTGTACTGCAGAGTGGTAAATTTTACCCATTTGTAATCGCTTTGTCGATAATTTTCTTAGATCTTAAGTAGAAGTCTTAAAAACCCTGCTATTTCTCTAAGGGGAAATAATTGAGGATTTCCAGGCCAACTGTAAAATTTGAAAAACCCTCTCAGTCCAGAAGAGGGCAAGCTCAGCTTCCTTCCTTTCAGAAGGGCAAACAGGTTTCAGAAGCAACACAGTGGCTCAAGAACAAAAGGAATTTTAATGAGCTTTATTGCCAGTTGTTATTAATATAAGTCTTTGAAAACCAAATAACCATTATTGCGACTCTTTGGAGGTTTGGTCTCTCCAGCTGAGTTTGCCACTGCTGTTTGCTGAGAGCATTCCCGCCTTGCACAGAGGAACCAAATGTGCTCGTGAATACTGGATTTAGCAGCCATGGTGCTAAATTGATCATTGAATCATTGATCAATTTAAATTGACCAATTGAGCCATGGTGCTCTTAATCATTGAAAGTCACATTTACCTGAAAATAGGTCTGCTCAGGCAATTTATTACTGATACCCAAGTAAGATGTTTAGCCTATGTATTCACAGAGTAGAATACTATAGTACACATTGTGTACTGTGGGTAGGGAGGAGATTAAGCAGAAACAAATGTTCTCTGTCCCATCTTTGTATCTGTCCTGGCCTCTCTTCCTTTTAGCTATATTAGATATTTATAATATGAAATGAGCTTAAGGGGCTGTTCAGACATTGCAAACACTGTGTAAACCTACTGCATTTCTATTTCCTATGTGGATCTGACAGCCAGTGATGAAACATTCTCATTTTGAGAGCCTTTCACCCCCTTCCTCTGTCTTGCCAAGAATCAGACATCTCTGGCTCAGTTCTTGTCCTATCTGTTCTCATTTACCCGCTCTGCCTGGGCTTCACTCTGTTATCACACACCCGTGCCTCCTTCCTCTCCTGATACCAGTTCATCGTGGAAACACCTTTGAGGTGAGAGGAACACCTAACTGCTGTCAGTCTCTTCTGTTCTGACTGACAGCTCTCTTGGAGAGGGGGATGGGGCGATGATTTTTTTTTTCTATACCCATCTTTCATTTTCCCTAATATCTCAAAAGTTCTGGCTCTGTAATGAAGGGCCCCCAGCCTTGTTCTCTCTCCTTGCCACTGCAACCAGCATTACAGCTGCAGGGGTAAAACCTCCTCTTCCTCATTGCTGCCTCTCAGAAGGCAGCAGAGATGGCCCCCTGCACCTCGTCACCTCTTTCTTAGGCTGCTTCATTTGCAACAGATCGTGGGTTTCTGTTAGTCTCTGAGTCCCCATGGCAACTGCACAAGTGCTTGTTATAATCAACTGGATCACAGTGCCAGCAGCCCCTGGAGGTTGTTCTGACCTCAGAACCTTTGCTTTTGCTTTCATGCTTCAGATCTGTCTCTACCGGGCACATGCTGCTAGGGTGCTTATGGGAAGCATAGTTTCAGGCTGAACCCAGGGATGCTCATTCTGAGCTGGAGGATGGGGCTGGAGAATCTCTACTTTTGCGCAGACATGAGGGTGAAGTGAATAACGTGCTGCCCAACAGTCAAAGATAACCCAGAGGTTACTTCATGGACAGAGTTACACGCAACAATTTCAGTAAAAAATGGGAACCCCTTCATACCTAGCAAATATATTTCTAAGAAAAAAATTCATTATATAATTTTTACTACTTTAGTGGTAGGATTAAAATCATCTATAATTTCTTGTATAAATTCATATTGCAGCTGCAAAGGTTGACATTATTTGCCAAAGTCAGTCTGGTCTCCATTGCAAATTCCAGGCCAGTCTTGATTACACAGGCACTGTTTAAAAAACAAAACAAAACAACAAAGCATGCTTATGTTTCTGTTACTGTCTGGAAATGCCTTTAGTCGGTGTAGACACTTAAGCCAGTACCACAGACTTTGGGGACTTGGACTGTGTCATGAATTTTGAGAGGGAGTCTGGGGGTGACTAGGTAGGAGTTTCAGAGGTGCAAGGGGGAGAGTAAATGATGTTAATATAGTACGAATGTCTGAAATTCTCAAAAATTGAATGTGGACATGAAGCAATGGGCAAAATAACATAATGTTAGTTGTTTATATCTAAAGATCTCTTTATCAAATGCTATCTGCTCTAGAGGTTTAACCTGTCACTGACTTCAGTGTTATCAAAACCAGCAAACCCTTCATCTCTTTGCTCACAATAGATGTACATGTTTTCTCTCAGCATGCATGAATTCATTCTCTCACCCGATCAGTGAATGCCAGTCTTTGGATTTTTGATTTTAGCCCAATTGTCATTTTCGGGACAACTTCAAGGACTCACACTCTCTCTGTCCTCAGCTTTCTGGAGTTGATTTCCTTTGCATTTTCATAGATTCTTCCTTTGTCTTGGCTCATAGTCCTAAATTTATTAATGTTTATTTATTTAATCACTACATAATGGTTAAAGCCCTCAGGTCCATGGACAACACCACAGGATTTAGCAGTAGAGACTTAATAAACTAATTGTTGAAGAAAAACCAGAGTGTTGGTCTCTTGCTGCTATCCCCTTTTCAAACACCCTGCTGATATGGTAAGGACCTTTGCAGGCATTGTAAAGACAATAGAAAGAGCAGAACATCATTGGATGCCAGGACCGAGGCCAGACCCACTTGAGTGAAAGCTCGATGTCACTAGATGCTTGGCAGCTCCCCTGTTTAATGACACTTTGTCTATCTTTCTGCCTGAAACTAGAGCCAGCCTATGTGCTGTACTGATAAAATCCAAGGGGTCACATTGCAAGAACCCTCCTCAGAGTATTTTAAGTCATGCAATTTTTGTATAAAACTTTCCAGATAACCAAAATCTAGGCATGGAATTTGAGGTGCCGACAAGAAGCATTCGTTCATTTACTCTACAGATATTACCTTTCTGAGCACTTACAAAGTGTGGTTCTGAGTTCTGGGGTTACGCAAATGAACAAAACCAGACCAAACAAACAAAACAAACTCTGCTATTATGGTGTTAACCTGCCAGTTATGAGAAATTTCTAAATTCATCAAAACGCACAGCAGATTGAGTGGCCAGAAGAAGAGGTTATCCTATGAAATACTCAAACTTCACCCTGGGAGAACATTCAGCTTTCCTCTGAAAGGTTCTACGAACATAGTGGGTTGGGCAATCACTTGATTTGGGTGTTGCCTTCAACAAAAAACAAAAGCAACAAAAACAAAATAAAAAAAAATTGGCCAAATCATACTTTTTTCTTTCAGATGTCTTATATATTTATCAGATCTATTTTTTGGGGTTACTTTCTGAAATAGGAACAGCTTCACTTTGTCTACTTCCTTGTTGGGGAGAGTTAAAGTGTTTAGGAAGACTGAACCATCAAGGCTGTGGAAGAAAAGACAAGAGCACATTTGCTGGTGTTAACAGTCAGAATCTTTGGGCATTCGTAGACAAGGAGCTCAGAACCTAGGTCGCTGCCTTCTACTCCTTGGACCTGTGATGTCATGACTAGATCTGAGCAAAATGAGAGACTGCCATAGTAGAGACCACCTCAGGCACTGCTGTCTCCCAGTGTGTGTGAGACAATGCAGATTCACTTGTCAACCTATGAGTACCCAGAGAACATAGCAATAGTGGCTGCTGTTGCTGGATTCAGGTTGCTGCTGAAGACCTCATTTTCTGGGGTCTCCTGCAAGTTTGCTTCATCAGTGTGACTCAACCATAGCCAACCAAACTGCAGCAGGGATAGGGCTGTGTGTCACCTCTCAAACATAAGTCTCTCTTTGACTAACCAGCTGTGAGCAACATTTCAAAACTAGAGAGGGACAACAAAGACATTGAGCTTCCCGGGGCCATTAGAGACTGAAGCACAGACTGTGGGTCAGCCTTCCCATTGGTCTGCTCTAACTCATACTGGATATAGATGTTTCAGTCACACTGTGTAACAGGCTGTGAAACAGCACACATTTTATAAGAAGAAACAAACTCACTCACTTCGGGACATGCATTCCAGCCCCGCATCAGCAGAGATGAGATTGGCTTGGGGATGGAGTAGCCGATGGGAGGTCTGATGTGGTGGTACGCCATATCTGCTGCTGCAGCGGCTGCAACATAAAGTTGTAAATCTTACTTATTCCAGAAAGACCGAGAGAGACATTTAAAGGCAAAGTGCATGGGATTTGTCAGGACCTCTGGGCTGACTTCCTCCCTTACCTATAAAGAAGACTAGACAGTTTGTACTAAGTTTATTTTTATTATTTCCTGTCTATTGGGCAGTTGAGTCTATGCAGTGAGCAGAAAGAGTATTATAGAGGAACAAAGGACCAAGTAGTTCAGGATGTTTTACGTATGCAGATAGACACACTACAGAAAAGAGGCTGGAGGACAGACTGGAGGAAACTCCACAGTGTCCGGCCAGCAAGATGGTTCAGTGGGTAACGATGTTTGCCACTAATCTGTGTTTGATTCTTCAGTCCTACATGGTGGAAAGAGAGAACTGACTCCTGCAAGTTGTCCCCTGACTTTCACAGGTGCTCCATCACATGCTCACTCAAACATTTGTTCACATAAACAAATGAGTTGTAACAACAATTTTCAAGACCTTACCATGTTATACATGCAAGGTTAGTGCACTTAGGTTACAGTGCATGGATTATCGCTGGACTGGAGAGATAAGAAGGGATCTGTATTGCTTTAGAAACATTGAGAAACATATCCATTGAGATTTTGAATTTTAATTCTTCAGAAGTACTTGTTGGTTAACTGGGAGAGGATAGCGCACACCCACGATCACACTGGAGCTGTTCATCGTTGAAATCCTCCAGTCCTGTCTGGGAGCACAGCCTTCCAGGTCATGTTCATGTTCCTCTCAGATCTTGCAGCATGGCACTGTAATTCCTGATTGCTTTGTATTTCTCTGTGGCTTTTTTTTTTTTAAAGAATTTTTGTTTTTGTTTTTGTTTGTTTTGTTTGTTTGTTTCTTTTCTTTTTTTTTTTTTGTTTTTTGAGACAGGGTTTCTCTGTTGTTTCCCCCAAAGATTTATTTATTATTATGTATAAGTACACTGTAGCTGTCTTCAGATGCACCAGAAGAGGGCATCAGATATTATTACGGGTAGTTGTGAGCTACCATGTGGTTTCAGGGATTTGAACTCAGGACCTTTCCCGTTGAGCCATCTCACCAACTCCTATTTTTAATCACTGATTTCTACATCCCCTGAAAGGTAAGTACATGGATTTTTAAAGTGTTTTTTTTTTTTTATCAGAGTATCATGGTAGATAAAGATATAAACTCAAGTATTTTGGACAATCATTTAAAGCAGGTACTAGTGTCTGAGCCTGGGATGAGTTTGTAATTATTGACATTTAAAAAAATAACCCACAATTGGCATAAGCTTTTGTTCCAGAGTTCCCCCTTTTTCAATAAACATGATAATGAAAAAGGCAAATAACACATTATTCTCTAATGGTTAAAAATGAAGGAGAGACTTTCAGATTACACTATATCCTGGCTCTAGTATGTAGTGAAGTGTGGTGAAGTAGCATTGGCTTGTATCTTACTGGCTTTGGGATCTCAATCTCTCTCTCTCTCTCTCCCATTAATTTATTTATTTACTTTACATCCTGATCACTGCCTTCCCTCCTCCTGATACCCCTCCTCACACAGCTCCTTTCCCCAGCCCCCTCCCCATCTTCTCTGAGAGGGAAGAGGCCCTGTCTGGGTATGACTCAACCCTGGCATATCAAGTATCTGAGTGGCTAGGTACATCCTTTCCCACTGAGACCACACAAGGCATCCCTGCTGGGGAACAGATTCAACAGACAGGTATCAGCTTTGGGAACAGCCTCTGCTCCAGTTATTTTGGGACCTACAGGGAGACCAAACTGCACATCTGCTACATATGTGCACAGGACGGCTAGGTCCTCCCCCATGTGCTTTTTGGTTGGTGGTTCAGTCTCTGAGAGTCCCCCAAGTTTACTTGGCTCTGTCTTCCTGTTGAGTTCCCATCCCCTCTGAACCCTTGATCCTTTCTCCAACTCTCTAATCTCTGTCCAGTGTTTGACTCTGGACCTCTGCATCTGTCTCAGTCAGCTGCTGGGTGGAGCCTTTCAGAAGATAGCCATGCTAGGCTCCTGTCTTCAAGCATAACAGAGCATCACTGATAGTATCAGGGATTGGTGCTTGCTCATCGGATGGGTCAGTTATTGGCTGGCTGGTTCCCTCCATTTCTGTTCCATCTTTGTCCCTGTATTTCTTGTATCGTGGATGAATTGTGGATTGAAAGTTTTGTGGATAGGTTGGTGTCCTTATCTCTTCACGGGGTGTGGAGGTCCTGCCTGACTACAGGTGGTGGCCACTTCAGGTTTCATATCCCTACTGCTATAATTCTCAACAGCACTTCCTGCAGTACCAAAATCCACATCTGCTAAATTCTGTTTATCCTTCTCATCTCAGCAGATCCAGTGACGTTACATTCAAAGTAAATTAAATTTATTGCTTTTTTGGGTTATTCTGAATTAAGACCTAGTTGGACCAATTGTAAAATTACTCATTCTTTGTAGGAATTGAAAAAATAAGGGAATTAGAAAATGTAAAATATTATTATTGAGAAAAAGACTATTCTATCCATAAAACGAGTTGAGCTGAGCAGAGTCATCTCTTCTGATGCCTTTTTAGGGTCTGAGATCAATTACAGAAAGTGATTGTCTGATTCTTTGCTATGAGTCTGGAAAAATCATTTACAGGTGAATGATATTTGTCAAAATATGTGTTAAAATATTTTGAGAATCTCTCTTTTCCATCCATGATTGAGCCTATGTTGACATATGATTATGGAGTTCTTTTTTTCATAAATTAAAACATTAAGCAATTAAGCATTTTCCATGTTATTAAAACTATGTGTTAACACATTTTAATGACTGCATTTACTGTGATTTACTTAATCACTTCTCAATTTTAGGTTATTTGAAATTCTTCAAAGAGTATTTTTTAATGGGAATTTCTGTATATTATAGGTGAGACATTTATGGTATATTAAGGGGTGAAAATAACCTATCAAATGACATGAATACTTTCAACCAGCTCATATTAGTGAAGCTGTTTCCCTGAGCATCTCTATTAACAGATGCTCTTACTAGGAAGTGGAAAGATGTTGTTACCACCACTGCATCAGAAAAAGAGTTCTTTTCAAAAAGCAGCTGTATGGTTCCTTGTTGTTTAGACTGTATTCTTATTTATTAAAGCATCTTTCTTGGCTCACCAATATAGGAGTGGAATCCCTTCATGGGTTATTCTGAACTATTTTTAGTTTCCCTAAGAATTAAGTAATCCAGAATTACCAAAGAGACAAATGCTTGCTTTCACTAATCTTATGACTGTACTATTACGTGATGACTGGTTAGTGCTGATTCAGCTCCAGGACATGCACAGAAATCAGTCCAGTGAGTGTGTTCAATTACAACAGGTCTCCTAGTGAGTGGAGACGGACTGTCCTCAGAAAGGGTTAAATTGATGCCTGTCCCCAGCATCTCTGTCAAAGCTCTTTCATGTTGTGAGATCAAACATGAGAGTAATTTATCTGCTTCTTGGTAGCATGTCTGAAAAGTCCATTTTGGTGAGTGATTTTTCATTCTTCGTTGTTCAAAGCAGACTGCGAGCCTTTGGAGTCTCCTCTGCTCTACTCTTAGTCATGAGGGTTCTCTTTATCACCTCTACTTAAATGTGGGGCTCTCCTGTAGCTCCAGGGAAGTGGGGGAACTGCAAGTTGCCACTTTTAGATGGTTGGTCAGTTTTGCCTGTGGCAGGCTGCTCTGAAAGCTAGGAAATTTCCTGATACTCAGATCCAGGGACAGGACTCTCAACCCATGCATCAAGTCTTTTCTCTGATTCTTACAGAAAATATGTTAAATGATTTGTGAAAATGTTGGTTTCTGCTTTTTTTTTAAAAAGGCACTTTGCCATTTAAAGAAAGTAAGTCCATATTTAAAACAAGAAAAAATTCATTGTTCAATTATGTTTAAAGTTTTATCCTGAGTACATGATGCTATTCGACTGCGTCTAGCTGCCCCCAGACCTCTCTGCAGCAATGAGGTGCCCTTCTGAACTGTATAGAGCTGCCTCCAGACCTAGCTGCATCTCTGAGATGATGGTCTTCTGAACTGTCAGTGTGTAACTTACATTGTGTAACTGTCCTGGGTACTTACATTATGAAAATGTGACCGAGGAACTGAATTTGGAGTTTGGTTATTTTCAATGAACAGTTTTAAGTGAAAATAGCTATGCTCAGTGGTCTCCATATTGATTGGCACTATACTTCCACATAGTTTTTTCCCTACACACATTATTCTGATTAATGAGACTTTAACATAATATTGTAACTCAGCCCCAAGAGTCTCTTCTGCCAAGAACTCAAATTGTTCTGTGTCTATCAACACCTTCTCAAGAGATGTCATGAATATAGTTCATCAGTTGTCATCTCTGAAAACAGGTCACATACAGTGGGTGACAACCCTCCTCCCAAACGCCTATAGCAAAAGGTACTCAGGGGGCTGTTGAGATCACTCAGCTGATAAAAGCTCTTGTCACACAAGCCTGGTGACTTGAGTTCCATCAAACAAAACAAAACAAAACAAAACAAAACAAAACCCACAATGGAAAGACAAACTGATTCTAAGTTCTGTTCTGTCCCCAACATGCATGCCAGTGCTAACCAATTGTACCCACACAAAACACACAGTAATAGTAAATTAAAAGTATGAAGGCATTGGATACGCTGTAGGCCTACAGTCTAAGTGTAAACCTGGTATCATTATTTTCAATAAAATGTGGTAAGTGAATGAGTCATTAAGAAATGAATCACTACTTTTGCCAACGTTTTCGTGTTTGGGTTTTAAGTTCTATAGTATGGCTTTTCTCATCCACCTGCTTCTCCTTTGTGGGCTGTGTTGTTCTGGAGGTTGGCATAGATGGACTCTGTCTTGGATCCTTCCCAAACACCCCTGCAGCACCTCACAGGACAACACCACCTACCGAGCCACACTCCATTGCCTGGTTACTTAGCTGCCTCTTCGTGGCGCTTACAAACTTTCTGAAGTGAGAGACTACATCTCTTCCTGGTTCTACCAGTAATGCATAGTACAGTAACTGGCAAAAACAAATATTAAAATGGAGCAGGCTGAATAGATAGCCATGTGAGGAGTCAGAATGATATTTGACCAGAAGTATTTACTGGACTCAGTGTTATAGGACTCCATAAACATCTGTTGAATGTGTGAGGGATGGATTAGTGTTAATGAGTATTAAACTCAATATTAAGCATCAGAAGAAAGCCTAGCATCCAGAGGCATTGTGGATGAATATTATGTCCAGTGGGCTATTAAATTACAATATAGTCAAGTGAATTGTTAAGACCTTGTGGCAAACTCGCCCAATAATGTTTTATCCAACGCCTTTGGTGAAGGCTTTTGCAAACATCGTGACCATGAGGGAATGCCCTTCACAGGAGAACTGGAGGCCTAACTATGGCTGGCATTGTTCTAAACTCCCTGGGAGAGCCAATTAAGCTATTTTGCTCAGCAAGTAATAAGTTTGCTAAGCTTTCGATTCAGTGTGGGAGAGCCAGTTTGATGGTGACAATTATGAGCTCAGGGCCTTGTGTGTGCCCTCACTATAATGTGACATCCATGTTTGTCCTAACAAACCCTGCAATGCAGGACTTAGTTCTCACTGACACACATCAGCATGATGTCGCCCCTGCTAAGTGTTAGCTAGCCTCTGTTCCTCTTCACAACAAATCTAAGAGGTCAAACGATCCATTTTAATCTGAACCCAGAAGGTTAGATGTTAGAACACCATGGATTATTTATTGCTTTATTTAGACCATCAGGGGTCTGAGGTCTTGTTAAGGTTGTCTTTGGGTACAAATAAAAAGACAAATGTTACAGTGAGTTATTGCGAACACTAAGGCTACCAACAGCCTTGTCTACATCAGCTCATATGCAATATGGCCCTGAGGTAAAAGTGGCATTGAAACTTTTCATTATAAAATGGATCCTCTAGTTCTTATTGATGCATAATTGTGTACTGGGTTCTGAACTCCGAGTGTGATCCCTCACTGTCTTATTTTGTAAAAATTAAACAATTATTCCTGTTGTAATGAGAGTAAAAAGCTATGCAGTAGGGGCTCTATGGGAAGAAACACTTTCTGGGAACATTCATGGACTTGAGGTCAAATCCCCAGCACCCATGTATAATCTATGCATGGCTTAGCATGTAAACAACACATGCTTACAACCCCTGTGTTGGGTGGAACAGGGCCAGGCAGATCTCACAACTTGCTTGTCATGAAATCTAGTCAAAATGTTGAGCTTTAGTTTCAGTGAGAAAGACCCTGTCTCAAAAACAAGATGGAGAATGATGGAGGAAGACACTGATGTCCTTTTCTGGCCTCCATGCATGGGTACGTAACACACACACACACACACACACACACACACACACACTCACACACTCATACACACACACACACAAGGTGGGGGAAGCAGATAAAGTGAAATAGTGAAAACATCTGTCAGTAAGTATTGACTGAGATAAAGTTTAGAAAACATTGTTAAATTTCTATTGTGTGCATGTGTTCTTTAAAGTGCAGCTGATTGCATGCCATAGTTTCTAATGGCCCAGGTTATTACGGTCAAGGCAATAGTGTTCTGCAATCACCAGAAGAGCTAAAGTCCACTCTGTTAAAGTTGTGCTTTTCAGCAACACGCCTCCCGAGTGAGCAGCATCGGTGGCGTCCTGAGACTGTGCAGTCCTGGAGGGTACTAAGCATGCCTTAATTTTTAAAACCACATCCTGTTCTCCTTAGAATGGTCAGGAATAGAGTAAGCAGTATCATTGTTTGCTCCCCATGCAATCTCCATCAGCACACTGGAGCTCCAGAGCATTGGCATTAGCTACCATCTGACAGAGATCTGCATCTACCGGACCAAACGCAATTCTCCCCGGGGTTCAAGAAATGACTAGCTGGCTCACCTCACTTCAGTGATAAACTGATAAGGATTGCCTCAGCAAACACGGGACTCAACCTGCTCAGTTTCCCTGCTACTTGTACCTACGTCAGTGTGGTATCCAACCTATTTAGGGCATGTTAAGATCCAGATCATGTAGGGAGAGGACAATTAAGCAGTATTTTCAAAGGAATAGGGAACTTGATGACTACACGTAAACATCCTGTCGTATAACCAAGTCTCTAAGTACCCTGCCATTCACTCTTTTAAAGGCCATGTGTAGATGCCCCACAAGACTTGCAGACTGATTTTGGTTCTGGGATTTTCAGTTCATGACTCTAAATTAAACTTCTAATGTGAAGCCTCTCCCATGAAACCTGGCTACAATAAACTGTCAGATGCTCTTAATGTGCTGATGCCTCCCAGACTTAGTGAGAGCTCGGCATCAAGGAACCCAGGACACAGTTGCATTTCCCTGAGAACCAGCTGGCACCATTGAGGAAAAAGGAAGATGAAAGAAAAACAAGAGACTCGCTTTTGGATTCAAACAGATTTCAGGATGATATACATGTCTGGGTAGCTGGGGACTACACATAGGGTTGGGTAAAGTATATATTATTGGATTAACCAATCTGGCATCCTTTTGTCACTACTGATGTATTAGAGGATATAAACCCAGAAGAGAAATCAAATCCAGGAAGCAGGTGTCGATTTCTTTCTCTGAATCACATCCAGGGAAGCTCATACTAGCCGGGGAACTGGATTATGCTCAGCTGGATCTGCTTGGCATGACAGCTTGGCTCTTTCTTTTTTTTAATAGTGTCTCTTCTCACAGGTCTGTTCTTTTCCTGTATCCATCAGACACCTTCGTCTTTCACTTCCCCATGTATTACAACTTCAATTTATTGGAAAGTTTTTGCTCACTTCTCCCAAACCAACCTTCCCATTTCTACCCAGGCCACCATTCTAGTTAGAATGTTCCACATTTCTATGTCCTTCTCTGGTCTCCTGTTCTGAACTCTAACTCATGTTTTGCCAACTAAGAATAAAGAACACTCTAAAGTCTCTTATGGCAGTACAAACTTGGCTTTCTCAAGGGATGGCAGATAGAATACAAATGCTTTATCTGGGCATGTCAAAGTGTTTCTAGATGAGACTAGCATGGTGACAAATAGAGGCAGCAAAGAGGACTCACTCTTAGTTCAGGCAGGTGCCATCCAATCTGCTGGGGGCCCAAGAAAGTGAGGAGGCAGAGGAGGCAGGTGAATTATGAAATGCAGATATTTGTGCTTTCCTGCCCTTTGACATCAGGACCTGGGTTCCTAGACAACCATGCTCTGGTAGGTGCAAAGTCACCCTAGTGCTTCTTAGCACTTTACAGTCATATTGAATCACATGCTTAGATGGCAGATGGCAGACTGCAGGGCTTCATAGAATTCAAAATCTTGTGACCAAAGTCCCACAACAAATATATTTTATGTCTATTATCAATCTATCTCCTAGCAATAACTTATCTTATACCACCTATCAATCAACCAATAAACTATCAACCATCTCTCATATCTGTCTGTTTGTCTGTCTTTCTGCTAATATCTATCATTCATCTATACATCATTATCATCATCATCATCTCTCTCTCTCTCTCTTTCTCTCTCTCTCTCTCTCTCTCTCTCTCTCTCTCTCTCTCTCTCTCTCTCTCTCACACACACACACACACAGCTATGAGCTATCCACTTTTTCACTTTTCTTTTCTTCTCCCTATCTATGGACATCTCCTGCTGACTCAATGTCTATAGAGAACCTGAGTTACTTGACTTCACCATCTGGTTCCAGTTTTACTTCGTGTGAGTTTTGCATCCACTGTTTTATATATCCTGTTTCCTTCCTACTTAATTGCTGATAGGTTTTTCTAGACCTTGTTGATACTGATTTCTGCTGAAGTACCTGCTCACCCTTTCAACTGCTTATTTATTGGATGAGAAGCAATTTTGAAATATAGACTCCAGATGGGATATGATCTCAGAATACTTCTGACTCTTTTCTACTATCAGTCTGGTTGGGAAAACCCTTCAATTCATCCTTAGTCCTGTGAATGCTATCATTTGAATCTGAAGTATCCCTCATTGGCTCATGTTTTGCAGCTTGTTCTCCAGTGGGTAGTACACTCATGGAGGCCCTGAGACCTTTGGGATAAAGAGTGTAGCTGAGGGAACTAGGATAAGCAGGTCATTGATTGTACTTTCAAATATAGCCTGGTCTGGTTCTGTGGCCTTGCTCTGTACTCTTGGTCTTTAACCAAAGAAACAAGCTCTGACACATAACTCTTGCTGCCCAACACTGATCCACTGCCCATGCCTTCCCTCTTGTGTGTGTGCAGAGTCACTAATGCCTGTGCCTTTCATTTTGTGTGTGTGTGTGTGCCATTGCTCATGTCTTCCTCATTATGCACATTGAGCCACTGCCCATGTTGTTCCCAGGATGCATGTAGAGAGGCAATTGTCCATGTCTTCCCCAATATGGCAGCCTATAATCCTCCAAACCATGAGCTGAAATAAATCTTCCTCCCTACATTTTCGTTCAGGCATTATTTATTTATTTATTTATTTATTTATTTATTTATTTATGGGCACAAAATTACTGGTGTGGTCATTTGCTCTTCTCCCTAGCCTAGTCTACTGGTATTCTTTCACTGTCAGTAGTTTCAGAAACACAAGGTTTCTCTTTGTTTCCTCATGCTTACAAGTTCCTGGCTCACAAGGAAGCAAGCACTTGGAAATAATGACATTAGGGAATGTTCTGTGAACACTGACTACTGTTGACACTGTTTCAACCCTCAACTTGTCTAAGGTCGCAAGACATCTGACAGTGGGGATTCCTCCTCTCTCCTGCAGCATCAACGGAGAAGTGCTTGCTTTTAGAAAACTAAAGTGGTACGGGCATTTAAAACCTTTCGATATCTAAAGAAACAGACAAACTTTGATATCCAAAGAAATAACCAAGCTGAAATCTTGGAGATTTATAGACATAAACAAACTAAAATCCAAACCTCTGACAACTGAGCAAACACACTTCCGCTGGCCAACACTCAGCAAGATCTGGCAACATCCAGATTGATTGTTCTTGGGGCCTGAGCACATAGTTCCACGGCCATACACCCTCTACACATGCATGTACACATGTCCTGTGGCCCTAGAGGAATGTGTTGTTTTGTCCCCTGCCTCCAGGTGCTGGAAGTGATGGGTTTCCAATCCTTATTAACAGTGGGATTAGAAGCTTAATTTGAACATGTGCTTTTGAAAGAAACTCCCCTGAGTTTTGAATTCCTGTGTATGACATCTGCCACACAGAGTCTATGCTAATATTGGAGTTTGACTCCTGTATCTCTCCAGGGTGTCAGCAGCTGCATACTAGGGAAGGATGTTATTGGTCAGCCTCTCCAAGCTGCAGAAAGGAATGTGTTACTTAGTGTAGGTGGCTGATAATACTTAGCCTGATGATTTATATCAATCATTGCTGAGCATATGCTAGATTGCCTAACCACTATGTTGATATCAGAGTGTTGTTTTTTGATGCTTTGTCACACTCTCTTATAAATTCAGCATCTGTCACAAACAAATTCTATTTCCAATAAAGTACTATCCATTTTAATCTCTGGAACATTAGAAACAGGTTGGACTTAGACAAGACCTGTAATTTTTATATTAATTAATATTATTGTTCTAAAGAAGAGTAAGTATTTCTGGAGGTAGTGTCCTTGAATTAATCATTTCAGAATTCATAAAGTCTATACAAGAGAGAAAATGACAAGACTAAGGAGCATCCTACAATAAATACAACAATTGTGTTAATACGAGGTGCATCACAGTACACCTAACTTGATGTTAGAGCATTAGAGAGCATTGTTGAGAAGAACTTATTGTTAAGCTAAGAAAGACCAAAGAGTACAGGGTGTCAGTGTGAACAAATTTGGGGAAAGTGATCCAGAGAAGGAACTGATACATCCCAGGTACATGGGAAAGGGAAGCAGGGGGGAGTGAGGACCAGTGGCTAAAGGAAGGATGTGGTAAGAGGAAGACTGACAAGGGAAGCATGGAAAGTTCTAAGAGGCTTCTACTGCCTGGTTTACTGTGTGTATTGACTTCTTGATTAACATGTATTAATTGTGCATATAATGAAATGGTATGGTTGGAAATATATGCAATTAATACATGTTAATCATCTTGTATTAACATGTATTAATTGTGCACATTAATTACATGTGGTTGGAAACACTTGCACACACAGGACCATGCCCTAACTGAACTAGCTAGCACTCACTTCCCTCTCCTTAAAACTTCTTCATGTTTACAGCCTTTAGGGATCTCTCATAAAATATGCAATAGCTTATTGTGAGTGATAGTCACTTGGTGTGCTTTGGAAAACCACAACTTATTCCTTCTGCTTCCATTCTCATTATTCAATTTCCTTTGCTCCTCTTCCCTCCTGCCTTCCTAAATCTGCCTTATTTCACTGGACATGATGCCCTCTAGTTCCATCCATTTTGCTGGGATGACAGTATTTCATCCTTCTTTATCAGTAAATAATATTTCACTCTGTGAGTAGGTAATCACACGTCCTTTAACTATTTATCTGAACACTGGAGCTAGCTCCATATCTCAGCATTGTGAATGTTGCTGCCATAGCACAGGATGCTGATTTTTCTTTAGCATGCTAATTTAGTTCCTCTTAGATATATGCCCATGCAGGGAACACAGGTTAATATCATGGCTCTATTTTTTATTAATGCACTTCCACAATGGCTGTAATAATTTATATTCCTTTTGAAAAGGTTTTCAAGCTACCTTTCCCCTAGATCTTCAACAGCATTTTTTTTACTTTTTGTATTTTTGATAAAGCCATGCTAACCAGAATTGGGACATCCCCTCTGTAGAATTTTCTTGATGGCTAAGGGTATTTGGAGATTCTTTTTATGGGGCTGTTTGACATATGTAGACACGAATTTATGATGGCTTTGTTGTTGTGAGAACATGGGATAAACATCCAGGAGGAATTCCATGTAAGCATACAACAAAAATCAAGCAAATTAGAATGCTTAACTAAGGATTGGTGACAAAATGATTGATGACACAGGGCAGCATTCCATCCAACCAACCAATGATCAACCAATGATGCAGTTAATTAACAAATAAACAACAAACAATAAACAACTAACCAGTTGTTTATCAACAACCAAGCAACCAAACAAAAATCCACCAATAACTAACCAACCAAAAACCAACCAACAAACCAATAAACAACAACTAAACATCAACCAACAAACCAACCAATAACCAATAACCAACCAATAACCAACCAACTAACCAATAAATAACAGCAAAACAACTGAACACCAACCAAAACCCAACTAGCCAACAATCAACTAACCAGTAACTAATAACCAACCAAACAAACAACCAAACAAACAACCAACAAATAATAGCAAAACTAACCAATAACAAATCAAACAACAACCAATCAAACAACAAACATATAAAAAATAACAGCAACAACCCAACTAATCCAAATACTGTGGTATATTCTGCATGTAAAAATTAGGATTACACTGTGTAGTAGAGATGAAGGTAAGTGGCTGCATTTCAGATAACTAGAAAATTGTGTTAAAAATAACAACTGATTGCAAAAAGAAAGTAAGAGTAGAAGAATTATGGACAGAGGGAGAGATGTGAGAAGAAAGGATGAATGTGGAAAAACTCTCACAAGGACCCAACTCTAGATGAGGAGATACAGACAATCAATGGATGCTGAGGAGGAAGAATCCATCTCCTCTAGGACCAAGCCCCTTGATAGGCTATCTGACCTCATGTTGTCATCTCTAATTACAAGTTCATATGAGCATTACTAGATAGGCTAAGTCTAAGTAGGTTGTATACATATATGTATATGTACATGTATGTATATGTAATAGTAATTAAAGAATAAATAGTCACGAATTTGAGGACATTGAAGGAGTTGAAAGAGGGGGTGAGGGTGGGAATTATATGATATAGTACTTAAGTATGAAATTTTAAAGAAATTAAACAACAAAAAAAATAGCAAATGGCATGTGAAAAGAAAAACTTCATAGTTGTATCAATATATTGGGTAAGGTTTGTATAACCCTACAAGTTCCTTGAAAGAAATTTAAGTAGATATAAGTAAAGGGAGAGACAGAGTTTTCTGAGAACACTATGATTGAAACATAGGTTTACCCAGAATTAGAGTGCATGGAGTCTAAGTACCAAACACAGGGGACTTCACTCTTCAAGCTTCTTTTTACAGTGTGAATTCTAAAATGAACACCGAAACTAAGAGTAACCTATGTAACTAAAGCAATGTTTACAAAGTTTGAAGTCTAATGCTGACTGGGCGTGGCAGCATGAACAGAGTGGCAGGGGTATGCATGTGAACCAGGGGCAGAGATGCAAACGTGTCAAATGCGTAGAGACAGAGTTTTTGTTTTGTTTCTTTTTAAACAATTTTTATTAGATATTTTTTTCATTTACATTTCAAATGCTATCCCGAAAGCCCCCTATACCCTCCCACCACCCTGCTCCCCAATGCACCCAGTCCTGCTTCCTGGCCCTTGCGTTCCCCTGTACTGGGGCCTATGATCTTTGCAAGACCAAGGGCCTCTCCTCCCAATGATGGCCGAGATACAGAATCTTGATTGATTCTTGACAAAGTACTAAGGTCTTTTATTGAAAAATTGTAGTTACTCAACAAATCATCCTGAAACAACTGAACACTGGTATTTATGAAAAACAACTAAGCAAAAAAAAAAAAAAAAGCAAATTCATCTCACACGTAAACCATAAAAATGCCAAGCAGATCTTGTAGCTACAAAACCTAAGCCTGTCAGATATTTGTATAACATGCCATAGAAATAGAAAATATGTCTGTGGATATTTTAGATAAGACATTAAAATGATATAAAAGTTTGATAAGTGGGATTTTCTTGAACTGACAAATCTGTGGTCTTTTCCCACAGGTGCTGCTGAGCAGATCACAGAGGAGAGGGATGTCATTGTCACCACACGTTAGATTCTGTCTAGGGTCAAGTCACTCTTAAAACTAAATACTAAGGCAATATGAAAATACTCCAGGAAAAAAAGAGCAGTGATGTCAGATGTACATATCAATGGGTTATCAAAGCCAGTAATTATCGAATAGTGTTAGTAATGTTGAGATTAGCTTGAGAGGCTAATATGGTATGTATTTAAGCTTGCATTGGCAGGCTCTACTGGTGTGTTAATTGTAGACAGAACATGGAAAGTCTATTACTAGTCCCAGGAGTCAGTCTCTTATATTTGAACAAATGGATAAAAGACATATCAGTAAGTATAAGGGCCCCGAACAGTTTTGGTAAGTCCTTTCACCACAGCCCTAAACAAGAGTCACTAAAAGGTTACCAGCTGACCTTTGCACCATCAAATTTATTACACAGATGTGAGGAAGAATGGGTTACTGATAAACAGGGCGATGCGACCCTCTTTCTGTGACATTCTTGGAGAAGTAGACACAGAAATCAGGCTTTCGATGGCAGGCTGAGCTGGGGGAAGGGCATTGCTTCAAGAAAGTGTCACTTGATATTCTAGAGTGTGTGAAGGTGCTGTACCTGAAGGGATTGTGGTTGTACTACTATAAATAGTTACTAAAATTCATTGACTGTTTACCTAAAAAGGCATTTTTTCTGTTAGGTCTCAATCAGGTTGACTTCAAGGACACAATTTAATTTAAAGCAGCAATTTAAATGAAATGTTATGGTTTGAACTACACAGGTGATGGAGGATGGTAAATGGTAGATATTTCCAAGATAGAAATTAGCAGCACCAGATGAATGGACTAATATGTAGCATTAGGAAAAGGCAGGCAGGTCTCTATTAAAGGAGGATACCACATGTACCTGGAATTAGATTCAAATAGTCAAATATTCAGATGTCTTTATAAGATGCACACTCAGGCAACAGGGTATCCACAAATCATAACTATGGCCCCCAAAGAGCGTTGTTGGTCCAGTTCTGACCTCCTAAGAGAGCAAGGGGCTGTTATGTCATCAGTTGACTCACAAGACACAACCAAGGACTCTAATTCATGGAAAGCACTGTGACAATCTAGGGAATAAATTCTATAAAAAGAGTGTTAGGGGTGGGAACTCCCTCTATCCACCAACACTGATACAGATGGTGATCTTGGTTAAAGTCTTTTGATTTTCCCCTGTGGTGTGTTACTACAGGGTGACCATCACAGCTGGCCATCAGACTCATGTCAAATTTTACTCCAAAGCTGTACCTGAACCAGGTTTAGCTCTGCTGACACAGGGCCTTTAAATGTCTTCAGATCCAGTGTGAGAAGACAGGCGAGCACTGATCATAGTAAGATATGCAAATAAAATTGATTGGGGGGAGGGTCAGGAAAAATGGCTCAGCAGTTAAGAGCCCTAGCTCTTCCATCATGAGGCCCGGAATTCAGATCCTGGTACCCCTGTAACAAGTTAAGCACCCCTGTAACTAAAATGTCCAGCACTTCCAGAATAATTCCAGCATCCCCAGAACAAGTTCAGCACCCCTATAACAAGTCCAGCACCCCCAAAATAAGTCCAAGTCCAGCACCTGCTGCTTGAAAGGTAGAGAAAGAAGGATTGTGGGAGCTGGCTTGTTTCTAGCCAAGTCAAGACGCAAGCCCAAGTTCAGAGATAGATCCCATCACAGGGATAGGCAGAAGGTGGAAGATGGGGTCACGCAGTGTTCTCTTCTAGCCTCTGAGCATGTACCTGCATACTCATGTTCAAGCACAGTTGGACTTGAGTCTGTTATGTGCGCACTTTACTTCCGATTAAATTTCTCTTTTCCACATTTTACATGTAAATGGAGTATAATTTATACCATCAGTGATAATTAGGTTCACTCAAAAGATTGATTTTTAGAATGTAGTCACACCTAATGCAAAATTATTAGGAAATGTGTTTTCAGCCTTGACAGGTTATTTCTGCACTGACACAGACTTATCCCAAGGTACATTTAAAAGACTTCTAAAATCTAAGCTCAGAGAGCAAACACCTCACCTGTCTGTCTGTACTCAGGGCAACTGTTATTTGATTGTTTTACTAGGAATAGATAAATCAGAGCCCTAAACCTGAATGTAACATCCTGCACAATTAGGTACACACTTATGTTTAAATCCAAGGTGAGGCCATTGCATTTTGTGAATGGGATGCTTTCCTTCAAGCAGAACAAGTTCTCTTGCCACCCACGAAGAATAATTATCTTTGGTGGGAGGGATGTGGTGCACAGTTTCTGTCAATCCCATAGAACTAGGGAACCAGAGCTGCTCTAGTGCAGTGGTCCTACCTGGCTTCAGATGAGCAAATGGAATTTCTCCAGTGAGGAGCTCCCACAGACACAGGGCGTAACTGAAGACATCAGCCTTGATGGTATAGCGCGTGCACTGTGTGAACACCTCGGGGGCCATCCAGCGCAGGTTCTGCACAGACAAAAGGCAACCAGGACTCAGAAACACCCAGCGGAGCTGGCTTCTGAGTCTGCACTAGAGAAGGTTCTCCAGTGATCTCAGACAGCATGAGCAGGAAGTTACTGCAGCCTTGATCTTCACCAGTGCAATGGCCATAGCACAACTTCATGTGCTATGGCACATTCATTTCTCAAGAAAACATAACATGGTTGAAATATCATAAAATCTATAATCTACAAGAAACCTCCAACATTAATGACAAATAACTGTGTCACAGTGGTAGCTTAGTTCATTCTCTTTCATGCTCCCAACTGCCATTTTTGCACTAGGTGCCTGCAGGCTTCAGAATAGACCACCAAAAGAGCCATCCCCTTATTCCCTTGGCCTGAGTCACACTGTGGGAGGCACCATCCTCTGTTTCAGTCTCTGTACTCCTATTAATTGAGTGACTAAATTAGATCCATAACTGTGTCCTCAGTATAGAGGACAGAGGGAGCCATGGAGAAGTTACCCAGTATTCCTGCAATGGGGATTTCTCCCTGGTAAGATCAAGGATTTGGGCTTTCCTGTGTTTATACTGATGTAAATTTTATTAATTCAGTGTTTGCAATATTTCAGGAAGCAAGATAATAAATATGGTGCAAATCACCCTACTCCTGGGCCTCATGTATATGATAGTGTGAGCTACATTGTTCATATTCATGATTAGAAGTACAAATATATAAACTTGGTTTCTTTGCAGTTCACAGGATCAGATTCTGCCTCATGAAATGACAGTTGCAACGCTGACTCTACCACTGACTAGGCAATTTCTTCCAGCTCAGAGTTTCAGCTTTGAGGTTTCCCAGCTCTGTGCCCTATCAGGGGACTTTCCCAATATGTTTCCTATGGGCAAATTAGGAAGCAGTATTCTTTAACTCTCCCTAGGAAAGCCCTGTGTGTAGGACTACCTCTGATAGTCTTCTGACTATTCTGCCTTAGGAATCAGGTAGAATTAACCCCAGAACACCGTTATCCCTGGCTTGTTATACATGGTTCACTTGCATGGGCTTTGGTGGCCCAAAGAACCTCAGTTCACAGAGATGAGACATGTGCCGTTGCAGCGAGCATCTTGGAGTGGGCTGTTAGTGCTTGTGTTTGATGAGAAAAGGGAGAGTACAAAATAAAAATAATTAAGGAACTTAGATATGGCCTGTTAACTAGTGAGAAAGAAAACAACACCCAGAATAATTTTAGCAGTGTGCTATGGTTGTAAGCTATGCTGCAAAGCAAAATAATTAATGTTGCTGGTTGAGGGTGAGATTCAGTTTAATTCTACCCATGAGAAATGCCTTAGTCAGAGGGTATCAGTGGTCTACACTGGGAACTCATCTGTGAGAATGACAAGATGCAGGTATCAACATCCACCTAGGCCTATGCAGTCACAGCTTTTAGCTGTCACATTTAGGCATTCCTCTCTCTTTCTCTCTCTCTCTTTCTTTCTTCTTTCTTTCTTTCTTTCTTTCTTTCTTTCTTTCTTTCTTTCTTTCTTTCTTTCTTTCTTTCTTTCTTTCTTTCTTTCTTTCTTCCTTCCTTCCTTCCTTCCTTCCTTCCTTCCTTCCTTCCTTTCTTTCTTTCTTTCTTTCTTCCTGTCTGTCTGTCTGTCTGTCTGTCTGTCTGTCTGTCTGTCTTTCTGTCTTTCTGTCTTTCTGTCTTTCTTCTTTTTTATCTAAGATTATTTAATTCAGTGCAGTCAGGGCTGTGATCCCTTGATCAAGATTCCCCTTTGCCTCAGGGCTTAGATGCAGTTTGTATATCCCTCCCCAAAAGGACACAATCCTTCCTCCCCTCACCCCATTATAACTTCCTTCACTCTCCCTCACCTACTTCACATAGCAGATTTGAACACTTCAAGAGCCCTCCTGTTTCAGAGCCCCTGGACCCACAGTTATCTTCGCCTCCAGTGCCCACCAGTTATGAGGACTGTTCTTCCCATTAGCCCTCTTACAAAACACTGCACTCCACTCCCCTGTCTGTGGACCTACTCCACTCCCATGTCTGTGGAAATAGTGTATTCTCTACTTATTTTTACTGCTTTAATTTTTATTAATAACTCACCCTGCCATGTTCGTTTGCTCATGTGTTCAGTGTTCTTTCAAAGGACTAGCCAGATATGGACAAGGGCTGGCTTAGTGGCTATGCGTGTGCTCAGGGGCTGTTGTCAGTGTCTGTCTCAGTTATCTGAACCTTATCTGCTGAGGCAGAGCCTCCTACAGACTCTGGAGCTGGCCAGTGAGCCTTGGGGATCCTCCTGCCTCCACCTCTCCAGCACTGGGTTTAGAGATACCTGCTCCTCTGTCTGGCTTTTTCCATAAATGATGGGATCCATGCCTGAGGATAGTTAAGGAATGCTGGGTTCATGGCTGCTGCTGGGTCGTTGGTGTTAGGACATACAGCTTTGTACGTGTTAGCATGCCCTTCCACGTGTGCCTTACCTGTGGCAGCCAATGACCTGTGCCAATCCGGTGCTCATAGGATACATTTGGAGTATGTTTGCTGAGATGTTTACCTACCACATTTTCTAAGTAGAGACCCCTCAAATAACTATTTTTGGGTTTCCTGAAAATAAAACCCTAAAACTTTATCCTTCCACCTAGACAAAGACATTTCCTGGCTAAGGCTTCTCCCTCTTTCCTTCCTCCCATGCTGAGTTTCCATATTTTAATTTTTAACAAGAATGAGAGAGTGAGAGATTCACAAACCCCTGGCTGCTTTGTCATGTTGTCTTCATCCAGGGACTGCAGAAATCTTGATTCTAAAGAGGGAGAGAAAAGTCCACATTAAAGAAAGTGTCCCCAGGCTTTGCTCCAAGATCAGAGCAACATTGAAAACCCAGGAAGCCTGTGCATTGTTCAAATTCTCACTATGCCCTTTTCAGTTTTGATAGGAAAGAAGAAAAAAAAAAGTGCACATGGCAGGCTTTCAAAGTGTAAGGTCAACCTGAAATTTAAATAACAGAAACACCAAAGATGTGAAATGTGTTTCCAGATTATTGCACACAACAGGAATGAGAAAAGGATGCTGTTTGGGTGAATGCTTCTGGAATTCTTACCTCCAAAATCTGCCACCACAGCATGGCCGTCCTCATAGAGAAGAATATTGTGACTAGGAGAGAAGAAGACTGTGTAAGTTGTATTGAGTGGTGACTAGCTTGCCTCTCAGGTAGTCATTTGTTACCACAGTGGGGAAATGTACTAACTCTATTGCTCTTGGGTTTTGTTGATCCAGAAAAGGGATTTACAAAATGTGGTCATGTTCTAGCTCCCATCGACAGTGTGAAGATTTTCTACTTCAACAAACCCTCTAAGCTGGTCAACAGGCCTTGTTTGTTGATGAAGTCCTCCAGCTCACAGAGTCTTGTTTGAAAGTGCGGCTCTGGGTAGGCAAGGCATGGAATTAACTGGCTGCATCCAAAGCATGGATCTTTCAAAGAGAGGCACCAAGTGGGTATGCCATCAAGAATAGTCACCTGAATAGTCACCTGAGATCCTTGAGATCCACATGAGAGAAGCACATAAGTAAGAGAAGCACATAATTAAGCCTTGCATGTTATCCTCTGGCCTTCATCCGTGTCTTGTGACCTGTGTATGTAGATACCCCCAACTGCCCTCTCACTAAATACTTGTGTGTGTGTATTTTTTATATATGGGTATAATTTTAATTCATGGAATACAACTGAGGTCCGTTAAATGGTATCAGCTAAACTACAGTTTAAAAAACTACAGTTTAAAAAGCTAGTAAGCCTCCAAAACTACTCTTCTAGCCCAGAAATCTAGAGGATCAGGAAGACCATGAGGGAATGTCAGAAATGATCTTAGCACAAGAGAAGAGGGGAACCAAGGGAGGACAATGTCAACCAACCAGTTTGGTTGTTGTCATCATTTCTATGTACAAATTAGATGTCCACGAATAAATATAGACACCAGCATAGCATGGTACTTTGTAAATATGTGCATTTGAGGTTTTGATAATCTTGTCTGCATAGTACTGGAAGAGTTCCATTTTGTGAGGTAGGTCAAAGTTCGGGCAGTCTGGGGGGGGGGAGGTCATCCCTCTCCTACACAGCACGGTCTTGTAGAACAACTTATGTAGACACATTCAGTGACACACTCTGATGTTGAGGACTGTACTTGCCTTTTAATTTTTAATTACATACTATGTGGTGCTCAACCCAACTGATATGCCTACAGTGTGTTCTACATTAAGGCTCAGGGGCCGTAGCAGAAGAGGAAATAGACAGATTGTAAAACATGAAAGCTGTACTTCCTAAAAATGCCAGGAAGGCTACACATATGAAGTTTCATTAAGATGTCTGACTAACCAAGATCTGGACAAGGACTAAACCTTGGGGATTTTGGCATATCTACCTAATTTTGAGTCTGTGTTTGGCTCATGGAGGAGGCCTTTCCAAGTCAAGAGTTTGCATTCTTGGTTTTGGTGCTCGGCAGGAACAGGATTATCTTCACTGATTTATGTGTTGCTTCCTGATGCCACTTGGCTTTGCAAGAACATTACGTGGGAAAACCTTTTTGCATTGCGAATGAACTAGGAAAATAGACCTAATATACCTTGTAAATGCTAACGTTTAATGTGTGTCCAAAGTGAGATGCTAGAGTATAGGAATATTGAGAATGTCAAAACAGGAAGAGATGAGATACAATTTTTAGCACCTAATTACAAATTGGTAGGCATGATGAGGACAGTGCTGTTATAACCAAAAAATCTCAGACCAATAGGAAGATCACACACAGACATCACACAGAGACACAAGGCTCATCCAAAGAGCTGCACAGCCCACATCCTGTCAAGGGAGTGTGGGTGTCAAAATCTACCCATAACACTTAAATATATGTCGAGCAAAGTTCCACCAGACACAGTAAAATCATGGCTAACCCCTGCTACTAATTGTTTCCTTGTTAATTCCAGTTAGTAAGCAAGATGAGCAACTGAAGCCTTGTCTGTCTGTCTGTCTGTTTGTTTGTTTGTTTGTTTGTTTGTTTGTTTGAGACAGGGTTTCCCTGTGTAGCCCTGGCTGTCCTGGAATTCACTTTGTAGACCAGGCTGGCCTCGAACTCAGAAATCCGCCTGCCTCTGCCTCCCGAGTACTGGGATTAAAGGCATGCACCACCACACGCGGCTTGAAGCCTTGTCTTTAAGAGCACTAAGTTTCCTGGATAGTTTCGCAAATGGAGTTAATCTAGGTAGCTACCTGTAGAGACCAGGGAACCTTTGCATACTTCTCCAATATAAGCCTCAAGGCAGTGCTGCAGAAACAAACCCATGGCTCTAGAGCACTGGATCCTTACATAACAATTCATTTGTTCTAAACTCATATAAATATATGTTACCAAGAATGATTACACCAGCTAGGATTAAAATATAGTCTTTTATGAAAGAAATGTAGCACCTGGTCAATAATACCAGGCTCAGCTTTCAGGATGCCCAGAGATGGATTTGGCCTCAATTGTGCTGGGTGAAGCATGGTAGTGGAAGGTTAACCGAGGGCCAGGATTGAACCCATTCCCTGATGACCCTCTAGCTTCTTCACTGTGCTGTTTTGCAGATTAAGTGACACTAAAGATAGATCCTATTACTACAGTGACAACCATGGTGTGATAGAGTAAAGGTCATATCCTGGAATAACTCAGTGCTTGCTAAATACCACTCATCAGTCTACAGATGAATGTTTAAGATTCAGAGAATGATGAGGTATACAGACATTAGGGATGATCTACCTTAGTTCATACAGAAGGGGTAGAAAGCTCAGAATTCTGGTATACCAGCACAGGCCAGAGAGCTGTCGAATGTGAACCTAGAGTTCATTTTCTTTATGTTAGATGTTAGAACATCTCAGATATTAGAACAGTCCTTGAGTAACAGTAGGTGGTCAGTGAGTTCACAGTTTATGAGTTGTGCCTATGTGCTTTTCTCTGAAGCATGGTATTTACTTGCTTCCTGTTAGCATGCCATTCTAGAAGATGCAAAGTGTACATGCTATGGATTTCATTTTCACAGGATTTATAATCTGCTAGCGAAAATGAAGATGAATGTTTCCCCCCAAAATAGCATAGGTTAAGAACTGGATTAGCTTCCAAGAAGGCTTTGAAGGTCAGTCAGCTATTATATCCACAAATATGTACCGAGACTGTCATGTGCTGGAATACTTCCAGCTGTGAAACAGGCAGGTTGAGGTTGGGACCAAACTGTAGGTATAACAAGCAAGAAGAGACTGAGAAAAGGGGAAATCAAATCCTGCAAAGATCTTGGCAAAGTCAAGAGGTGTGTGTGTGTGTGTGTATATGTGTGTGTGTGTGTGTGTGTGTGTGTGTGTGATTATAAAAGTAGATTTACTAAACCAAAGAACACTAGAAAAATCTGCAAAACAGCACAGTGAAGATGCTATAGGGTCATCAGGGAATGGGTTCAATCCTGGCCCTTAGACAGCCTTCCCCTACCACACTTCACCCAGCACAATACTAGAAAAGAATGAGATACTTTCATAAAAGTAGTATTGAATTGTGATGATCAGAAGGCCTTTTGAATGGCCAGTAACACTCGCCTGAGGCTTGAGCATGCCCAGAGAAGAGTGTGTGCTGAGTTCTGAAGCCAGCCAGAGCCTCAGAGTTGTCATCACTGTCAGTAATGAAGTTGACCTCATGTGAAAGGCACAATAAACGGTAAGCTTTCAGCAGTGTGAACACTGAAGGAATCAGATATGTTAGAGAAGAAGGCAATAGAGTGTGAAGTGGGTAAGCGCTCCTGTGGGCGAGCGAGCGCCTATCTGTTCTCCATAGTCACACTGGAGCCTGCATTAGAAAATCTTCACTGCAAGTGACAAACAGACACAGAGGGACTAAATCAGACACTGTGAATTCCTGCTGCCAAGAGATGGAACCTCCACTTATAAAACCTCAGTTTTCAGAGTCAACCAGACCCTGAGGGAGACAACCAAATACCCATCTTCAATAATGAGGTGAAGAGTCGGTGGAAACCAACCTCGTGTGTCTTTGTACCAGTATGAGTCAGCAGGCCAAGACCAACCTTCCTCTTCCTCCCCAGTGCTGTGCTGATAATCAAGGCTCTGCAAGGAATATGCAGATAAGGGGAAAGCACTTGCTACAAACAAGACCTGGGAAGCTAGCTAACCTGGTGTTAGGGTCTCAGAGCTATCAGCATCACCAGAAGCTGTGGGATAAAAACAATTCTGGGACTTCTGGGCCTCCCCTGCCCCTGTAGATCACCCGGGAGGCACTTTGTCCAGGATAAGGCCTCATGAGTGCTAGCTGAAGGCTGTGCTCAGTGGCACTTAAAGTAGAACCAATTTTACTACGGGATAATTCTCACTCCCCCTTTAGGTCTAGAGAGCCTTGCCTTCCATCTGCACTGTGACTTTGCAAAGCTGTTTCTGTTTAACTGAAAGTGTGGCTTCACCTCACCCAGAAGACCTTTGTTCCTCCAGGTGCTTGGCTACTGCACTGGGGACTGCTTTGTCTTTAACCATGAAGCAAATGACTTGAGTCAATTGTTTACATATCAGAATACTTGGGTCTTTGAAATGCCTTTTCCTCCCCGTGACTCCTCCAAATCTCTTTTAACCTCACAAGGCATGCACTTTACAAAGGACAGGATAACCCAGGGCGAGGTTTACTTCATCCTGCTAAACTGAGAGGGCAGAATTCATGGTTCTGGCCTTCATGGCTTTCTCAAACCTCTGTGTGTGTGTGTGTGTGTGTGTGTGTGTGTGGGGAGAGAGAGAGAGAGAGAGAGAGAGAGAGAGAGAGAGAGAGAGAGAGAGAGAGAGAGAGAGAGAGAGAGAGATTTTAAAGGGTTTTTCTCTTTGCTAAGACTGAATAGAAGCTAAATTTCACTGGATTCTTTTCCATAAAGGAAAAATTTCTCCAATCTTAGCACAAAATTAATTTAATGAAGCCATTATGTGAGGATCAGGAGTCTTTTCATTTTAATTGCCTGTATTGAAAAGTTACCTCAAGTGCTCAAATGATTCATAATCAGCTGGTTCTGTGCTGTAGCCCAATGCTAATTGTCACTATTAATCAGACTGGCTTGATTATTGGGCTATTTCCCAATTCTGATTTCCTCCTCGGTCTGGACTGAAGTTCATGGTTGGTCTTAGAAGGAACAAGGTATCTGCTACTCTCCCTCTACTACCACGAAGAGCTTTAGGAAGAGGCCATTAATATGCATAAATATCAATTTAGGTTATTTTTCTGAATTCCAAAGCCATGCAATTGCCTGTGTCAGTTGGTCTCACAAACAATGGTTAAGGATACCACAGGCAACCTTCAGTGTCCTTATTTGGAGAGATGACTGCCCCAGTGAGTAACTGTAACAACAGTGCAGAGCTTCCCAGATGTGCTGCAGGCAGGCTTTCTGAGGTATCCCTGAAGGTGATTAACTCATGATTAAAGAACTGGCAAACGGTGCCTGGAAGCATTCCAAGGGTTAGGTCACTGGAAGCAGTCAGGCTTCCTTCAATCTTATCACACTGTGAAAATCATTAGTTTACAAACACATGCTCCTGACAAGCCATCCTTCACACCCTAAGCCGAGGAGTAGTCCTGGATCTGCCACCCGCCACACCTCTCCTGCCTGCAGTGCCTGGAGATGGCTGGGTCTCTTCCAAGTACAGGCTTCTCACTGGGGAGTCCCACCTCAGTGACCTTCAGCAGTCCATTACACTGTTCCCTACTGAGCTGAGCGTTGGTCCTGTCACACTGAATGTCATCTCAGACAAGACTCAAATATCCTGAACCTCTTCCAGTGACTCAAATGTAGTGGCAGCACACCGACTAAGTCTTTGATATGAACACCATTCACAACTATGTGCTTTGTACTTTTGTTCCTTTTGTAAAAATTATTCAGTCCTTGGTAGCTACACATATGTTCTTTTATGGTTTCACTTTGACCTCTTTATGCCTTCAATTTTTGGCATAAACTTAGGCAACTCCATTACTCTTGAGTTCCTCTTTATTTGTTTCTTGGAGCTCACTATTATTTAGCGAGAGGCTCTTTCTGTGTCCAAAAAGTACCCCAGGATTTCTACCTCCATACCCCAGGACTCCAACTGTGTCCAAACAATTCTTTGTTAATCTTTTGCAATCTAAGTAAAGCCCATGGTATTTCTGATAAATACCCGTTAGGTATTTTACCACAGTCCCTAGTTCTTCTCCATCTCCAGAGAACCAGAGTTTAGGTCTTCATATCAGTCCTTTAAACCTAGAATTCTACCCTTTCGTAGGATGTCATTCTACAATATGTTGTTAGGGTAGAACCGACTCAGTCTGCTTCAAGCTGACTGACTGACTGTTGTTTCCCAAAGGTTTGCAGAACAGTTTTTTTTTTTTTTCAGTCTGACAGTCCACAGCAAGTTGGGGATAGCAATGCCCAGGTCTGAACATAATCTAGGTGAGAGAGAGGCAGCTTTCCTAAAGCCCAGAATCATGAACTTCTAAACACCAAAAGCCTAATTTCACTCAACTCCTGGAAACCATGGAAACGAAACACTCCAATAAATGCAAAGGATTGCAGAGCCCCTTCTCCTCCTAAAACTAACTTCCGTCTGTCGGTAGAAGTATATTTGAAAGCTTACCCCAAAGCCTCTGGATTTGTCCCAATGCCACTGGGATTGAAGATATAGATTATGAGATCTGTATCATGCTTCAAACTGCTTATTGAGGGTAATATGAAAAAGCACATCCTCTTCACTCAGCATTTGCTCCGAACGTGAAATGCAAGAGGGGAAGGGGGGGGATGTATTCACCGAGATCACCTAAGCACCCACATGTGCCCCTGTTGGGAGAGTCTGGGGATAAATGGTCTAGAATCCTCAAGCGATTAGTCTCATCTTTGAACAAATGGAATTAGTTCTTGGCCGTTTTAATAGAGATTAGTCTTATGGGGACGTTTAGGTACTAAAAGTACAAAATGGAACATTCTTGGATGCTGAAGTGACAGATAGGGAATTCCACAAGTGACAGCTGAGAGTTTATCTCACAGGGCTCCTCCTACTTCAATCTGAAATTGAGGCAGAGAGGAAGAAGTTAGAAGCCTGTATCTACTTGATAGTATTTAGCACTCTTCAGTTCATTGGACCATGCCTGAACAGGAACTTCTGATTTCAAGTAGGGGGGCTAGGAAACCTAACTTTGGGAGCCACAGGCAGCCACTATGGGAGAATCTTTTTGCACAAAGCATGTGGGTCAAAACTGAAGAATGAAGAAAATGCCAAATATCTGTTTATGTAAAAGAAACGAGTAGTTAGTCTGATTAATACAAGAAAGTTACTATCCCAAAATAACTAAAGAAACTTCTAAGTGTGATTTCCCACTGTGACAAGAATAATTTCCTTGTTCTCTTTCTGAAATCTTAGTTATAGAAACAGCAAAGGCATCAACTTTCCCAGAGAAGCACAGCTCCAAGTGTGAGGAGAGAGCCCACGTGTTCCAGAAAAACACCTGGACAGGAAAACCAACCGCAGCAAGGTCTCGGCAGTAGAAGTGACTCAGACGTGCATGTGACACATGCTGCAAACGTCCTTATAGAACTGGACAGTGTCCTACTTAGCTTTAACTGACAGCTTGGCACAGGTGAGAGTCATCTCAAAAGGGAGTCTCATTTGAGGGAATTTATAGTTCAGATTGGCCTATGGTCTTGTCTGAGAGAGTGTCTTGATTACTAATTGATGTACAATGGCCAACCCACTGTAGGTGGCTCCATTCCCTAGGCAGTTGGTACTGGGTTGTACCAAACAAAACAACAACAACAACAACAACAATGAATCATGAGCTCACAAAATCCATTAAACAGCACCCTCCGTACCCAATTCCTGCTGTCCTTCTCGGCTGTGAGGGAGTTCCCTGACTAGAAGTAACATTTCATGAAATAGCAAGCTTGTCTACCTTCAGGTTCCTGCCCTGACTTACTTCAGCAATGGACTGTGGCCTGAAAATCAGAGCCAAGTGAATATTTTCTTCCCCTGTGTTGCTTTATCACAGAAACACAATGAGGCTAGAAGAGGGGGCTCCTGGGAGCTTCTTAGATGGTTTTTATTCTATAAAGGAAACATTTGGATATCTTTTCCATAGGCCTCTGACATAGCAACTGACCTTCCCCCTGCTCAGCCACTCACTGCTGTTTCCTGAGCCCCACAGACCCCATGTGCCTCCACCCCATGCTAAGAGGAGACACAGATATTCAGAAGCCAACCTCATGCTTCCTCTTGTTGAAAGAATCTTCTCATCCATAGCTAAAAATCCAGATCCAAGGCACCAATTTGCCAAGGATTTTCTGGGCACTCACTTGGCACTAGGGCATAAAAATGTCTCTCTGTGATATTAAAATTCTGCCCCAAGTAGGAATAGGGGAGTGATGAGTGGGGCGAAAGGTCAAAGGAAGGAAATGGCAGACATCCTCTCCTTGAGAAGAGAAACCACATAAGTGTGGAGTGGTAGATACTATTGATATTATGTCTACCACATTTTCTGCTGAGGATCCCCCAAATCCTGAAGTCAGTATATCCAAGAGAGTAGGAACCAGACAGATCCCAGAAGGCAGGCAGATAGGGGAAAGAGGCTTTAAGTAGATCAGTGCATCTTTCTCTTAAACATTAACACGGCCAGCTTTCCGTTATTCTCCCTGGCAGAGGGAAGAGTTAGGGTAGGGACACTTTCAAACCTCCCATTGGAGGTAGCCTCCTGTGGTAGGAATCAGCCACCTTCTTCTTTGTCTGGATTATTTGATATTCTCTGTAGCCCAAACTGGCCAATTCTGAGGGGATTTAGCCTCAGACAATACTCCAATTTACCCAAAATGTCAATTTACCCCATACACATATGAAAGTTTGGGCTCTGTAAGATAAACTCACATTATTGGTCCAGATTCCTTCCCCCTGTCTCCTTGTGTTTTGCTGTATGTGAGAGCTTACTTTAATAAAATCTGGATTTATGCTGAACCCCTGCCGCTCTTGCCTGAGTATTCAGGCAAGAAATAGAACCCACCCCTAGGACCCTGGGAGACCCCATCATGACAACACCGTACCTGCATTAAGCAGACGATGGCAGTGCATAGAATTAGCACTTGGGAAACAGCTGGACTTTATCAACATACTCAATCACCTGCTCTTGGCAGTAAAGCAGCCTTGGGCTTGAGCAAGTCACCGTAAGCGCACAGGCAAAGATATGCTATCTCTGGCCAGCAGAGGCTTTGTGCCTATATAGCTTGCCCTCCAAAGAGCACCCCTCACCTCTCAGAAGGCCCAACAAATAAGTGGTTTTAAAAGAAGTTATTGGTTTCAGGGGAATTTGTATGTGGCTCTTTAGGAACAGGGATTAGTATTTGGGAGAGAAAACGGTTTGCTTATTGGAGTACTTGACCTGGTTGCTTCACCCACAGTCCCTACATCCCTACTCAGCAAACACAGGGAGGCTTAATGCTCTCATTTCTACAGGAATGTGGGTTAAAAATGCACTTAGTCTCACAGGCTTTCCGTCAAGGGCACTTTGAAAATTCAAAAGGAATGGACAAATCTATTTTTTAAAGACTCCCTGAGCCACTCAGTGTCTCCGTGGCTGTCGGGAAGATGTACTGCAGACTTCCTTACAGACATTAGGCATTCTGTTGGGGGTGGGGCAGAGGTATTAGTCCCAGGGATGTCAGGGAAGGGCTGTGATGGCTGAGAGCCAGAGTGTATGACTGCTTGCAGAATAAGACAGGCTCTTTCTTGATTTCTTCTTCCCTTTGCTCAGCCTGCCTCCTACAAGTGGAATTTGCTTCTATCTTTCTCTCTAAATAAATATTCTCATTTTTCAGGACTCTGCTCAGCATTTGATTCTCTTCCTGACTTTCACATCATGTCTTTTACTACCAGTAAGGCTATAAGATACCAGAGGCTAGATGCATGAGACAGGGGAGTTACTGGTGACCAGTAAATTAATTTAACTTTATTTTTGAGGGGTGGTGAGAAATGATCTTATTTAACTCAAGAAGACCTCAGATTTACTATGCAGATGAAGATAAACATAAACTCCTGATCTGCTGGCCCCTGCTTCTCAAGAGCTGGCATAACAGACATACTCCACCATGCCTGTAACAAAGTTTGTTCCTGTACTGAAGGAATACAGGTTAGAAGGAGTGAGAGAGCCAGAGACTTCTTATGTGGGGCTTACATGCTCGGGCAGCTATTCCCAAACTTTTTAGAATGGAATTCTGATGTTATTCAGACTACATGGTTGTTTCATATTTTCTATTAATATTCACATTTACCATTCGAAGTCTCTAGGATTTAAAACCTTAATTTCTCCCCTTTAGCCTTATCTGTGTGCTTTCCTGTGGTCAAGATTTCTCCAGCAAATATTGGAAGAGTACTTAGTAATTTAGGTTTAGTCTATGACTGTACACTGTGCAGGAGACAGCTTTCCAGAAAATCATTTTTCCAGTAAAGATAAGGAAATGAGTTAAACACTCTCCACTCCGTCTCTGGAATAATCTGCTGTCCTATATTAGCCAGACCTCCTTGTCTTTCCTGACCAGCTAATTCTAAGCTCTGCCTCAGGACCAAGCAGAGAGTCAGCCTGCTTTTAAAAATTACTCAAATAATGTAGTTCCTGTCAGGACTGAATTGAATGTATGCTACAGTGTTCAGTCTTACATTCAACAATTATTATATGTTCTCTTCTCAGATAATTTTGTTTTGTACTTGTTTTTGTTTGTAGGCTGTATATAGGATAAGCATGCAAACAGAGTATGGCTTATAACATAGTCTGTTTCCCATGCACATTAAAACATGTGTAAGCCACTTTGTGTCTTTTATATCCAAGCATTAGACAAACTGCAGTAGCTCAGGAAGCATTTACAATATTACTGCAGGCTTTTTTGCTTTGGCATTGTTTGCAAACCACTCTCTCTTCCTCCCACTACCGTCTCACCTTTCCCATCTGCCCCTTAAACACTTCTGGTGAACAGTTGTCACCAAGTCCTCCTGGCATTTCAGTCGTACCACAGAACATGGGTAAACTGTTCTTCCTGACCTCTTAGTGTCTTATATCAGCACAAATCCAGTCACAAAATCACAACACAGGACCATGCCTGATTCTCTTCTTTAAGCCCCTCACAACATGTCCTTATACCCTATAAATTATGTTTATAGGACACAGTCTTCTCTGTCTCTTGTGTTCGCTGTGCCTTCTCCAACTCAGTAGAAGGTAATGTTTCCCCTTTTATAGGTGAGTTAGAATTTTTCCATTTGTAGAGCACATTACAGATCATTCCCATTCAGGAGGAGGTGTGGCCTATGTGCACTACATAAATGCAGACACATATGGAGGTCAGAACAGGACTCTGAACTCCTGGCCCTGGTGTTACAGATGATTGTAAGTCTCTATGTGGGTACAGGGGAACCCAGGTCCTCTGTAAGAGCAGGGCTCTTCCTGCTGTGTCAGTCTCCAGACTTTCTATGACAATTTACACCTGGTGTTAATACTTCTAGAGACAGCTGAAGAACTGATGCTGAAAAGCTGAAAATGCTTTGTTTAAGGTCACACACTTGCTGAAGGGGTCACATTTCCAAGCACAATTCCCATTGAGTTGGCTTCTTCCAAATTCATTTGCTTTCCTTCATATATGCGTTCACTGGTTCACATGGGGTGGTTTTAAATGAAGTAAGAAAAGAAAATGGCCTAATCTGCTGTGCTAATTCATGAATGCTCACACTGAACAGTGATTTTAGTGGAGACATGCATGATGGAACTGGACGTAGAATACTTGGGTTCAAAGGTCAGCTCTATTTACTTGTGGTTTTGTTGTTGTTGTTTGTTTTGACTTGCACAAAACTCAAGTCCAAGTGCATCAGGGACCTCAACAAAAAACTGGATACACTGAACCTAATAGAAGAGAAAGTGGGAAAAGTCTTGAATGCATTGGCACAGGGGAAAAGTTCCTGAACAGAACACCAATGGCTCAGGCTCTAAGATCAACTATTGATAACTGGGACCTCATGAAACTGAAAGGCTTCTGTAAGGCAAAGGACACTGTCAATAGGACAAAACAGCAACCTACAGATTAGGAAAAGATCTTCACTAACCTTACATCTGATAGAGGGCTAGTATACAAAATATATAAAGAACTCAAGACTCCATAAAATGAAATAACCCAATGAAAAATGGAGTACAGAGCTAAACACAGAATTCTCAACAGAGGAATGTCAAAAGGCCAAGGATTTTGGAAAAGAAATTAATGTGTCATGTTTCAATTTTTTCTTCTATAACATGGACAGTTTCAGTTAAAGATTAAATGAAATAATCCTGGTGAACAAAAATGTATCAAGGTCAAGTCTGATACATAGTGTTTCCTTCATAAGGTGATAAACAGTGGGAATGACATCATCACTGGAAAATTAAGTAGTTGGTTTCTCATAAACAGACTAGGGATGACAAGCCAAGAAAACAGTGGGGGAGTCTTCATGGAATGGTAAGAAAAGTGAGCGCATGCCTGTGTCTTGTACACAGAAGGGGAATGCTTAAACAACCTTATGCAGGGAGCAGAGAACAGTGTTCGGGAAATCACCTTAAGAGGTTGAGTCTTTCAGCAAGTGTGCCTGCACTTCATAGTTCCCAGCACTAACTGAATCTCCACAGGGTTCAGGCACTGCCTCCCTTTCCTGTTTGAACAGCTCTTTCTTGAGAAGAGCTGAGTTCTTATGAAGGGGCTGCACCCGCTCCATTGGAAAGCGCTGCTCACAGGACAAAGGTTTTTGTTTCTTTTCCCACTTTCCAAGATCTCCTCAGCATGGCTGGAAGCCTGGAGCACTGATCACCCAGGTGTCTGACAAGGCATTCCCTGTAAGAGTGTTGGTGGGTGGAGCCTCCAGGGACCCTCAAACTTCTAGCATCTAAACTCTGAAGCTTGCATTCTTTCTGTTTTAAATTGTGATTCTTGGTCCTGTGCTAGGAAGGGAAGAAGATTGAGAAGACCGAGATGCCAGCTGTGGTCCAATTCTATCAATGAATATTTTGAGAAACAATTTTGCCTCAATTCACTCATTTCTCAGGACGTTACTCAATTCCTCTCACCTTGTCAGGTCCTTGCAAGGACTGAACATGAAGCCTCAGCCTGAACATGCTGAAGCTCCAGGAATTACAGATGCTGTGCGCCTCACACCATGCTCCACACTCTGCTAGAAGTACCTCAATGGTGGAATCAAGTCTTTAAGCACTTAAAGATTTAACTACGGAAACTTCCAGGGACCCCAGGCTGATGATGCCTTGCATGCTGTCTACTCTGCCTCTGTGTACAATGCTGTAGGGCACGGCAGATGGCAGAACCCTTAAATGTCACAGACACTCTTAAGAAGAAAGTCCTAGCAACTGCTCTTCCACACGCAAGCAAATAAGTAACTAGCTCACTACAGACAGAAGTAAACTTTATTCAAGAAAATAAAAAGCAAACAGAGCTGGTGAGATGGCCCAGCATGTAAAGGCCACTGCTGCCAAGGCTTATTACGAGTTCAGACCTAGGACCTACATCCTAGGAGGAAAAAACTGACTCCTAGTAGTTGTCTTATGACACCTACTTGTGCGCTACAGTATGCAAGTGTTTATTTCACACCCCCAATATATGGAATTATTTTCAAACAAGCAAAATAAGTTTTAAAAATTTAATTTATTTTTAATAATTTGTGTGTATATCTGCTTAAGAAGAAAGTCACTTGCAAAGGTCAGAAGAGGGTGTGGATTCCATTGGAAATTGAATTGTAAGCAGTTTTGAGTCATCAGACCTGAGTCCTGAGAACTGGACTCAGGATGAAGTTTTGAAGGCAAATAATTGCTTCTAATGACTGGGAAAGGACGTATTGCTAACCTTCACATTACCCTGTAGATATACATGTTTCTGATGTGTATCACAGCAGTTTCTGTAACTGACACATGTTGATGCTATCCCAACGCTGACATTCCCTTACAATTGGCCACTGAAATTTACTGAAGATTCTTTATAGCATGATCTAATATTCTGGAGGCTGCCTGAGGTGTTCTGTCCTTGTGAAGTCACCCTGTGGCTGACATATTCTTGTGTGTTAATGTTGAGGGCTCTGAGATCTTTACAAGGTGAAAGGGGGCTAAAAGACTCATGTGCAACTCTCCCAGGTCTTTCCTGTATTTTTGGCAAAGTGAATGTCAAAGAAGACATGGTAGGCAAGAAAGGGACGCCAGCATCTTACCCCAGGATCCCTTCCAGAACCCTCAGAATTGATTTCTGCCTTTTGTTTGAGCAATTAGATGCCTAAGGTGGATTCCACGAAAGGTCCTGAACATTTTATAGTGCATAGATTTAAACAGAACATTATTGAGGTTTTATGCCTCCAAATAAGTATATAGGCCTAGTCTACATGATGCTGACCTCCAGCTGTAGAGAGCTCTACTTTCTACCAGACTTGTGCACACTCTGTCCACCCATTTTTCCAGTCTACAGAAAATAGCTGAAGTGCATCTCTCCCTTAGCTTCTTCCTTTCATTGCTTGTCCTAAACACCTCTCCATTTTACCTTTCCTGATTGTGGTGTCCTAAATGAGAATGTTCTTATGGACTCATGTGTTTGAATACTTGGTCCGCAGTTGGTGGAACCATTTGGAAAGAATCAGGAGGTGTGGTAGTATGAATGAGAATAGCCCCCACAGGCTCATAGACTTTAATATTGGGTTGCCAGGAAGTAAGATTATTTGAAAGGCTTAGGAGGTGTGGCCTTGTTGGAGGCAGTGTGTCACTAGATTTGTGCTTTAGGGTTTCAAAATCTATTCTAAGCCCAGACTCTCCCCTTTTCTGCTGCATGTAGATCTCAGTTACTTCTCCACCACTGTGTCTGCCTTCATGTTCCCCACCATAACAATGATCTAAACCTCTGAAACTTTAAGCAAGCCCCAATTAAATGCTTTCCTTTATAAGAGCTGTCTTCTCCTCACAGCCATGAAACACTGACTGAGATGGAGGTGTGGGTTTTGTGAAGGTCACTGAGGGTAGGTTTGGGGATTTGAAACATTTTCTTTCATTCTCATGTGCTTTCTGTCTCTTGCTTGTAGATCAAGATGTGAACTCTCAGCTGCTGCTGTAGCCACATTTGCTATGCCTTCTCTCCACCATCCTACACGCTAACCCTCTGGAACTGTAAGCCCAATTAAATTCGTTCCTTTACAAGTTGCCTTAGTCACAGCAACTTGTTACAGAAATAAGAAAGTAACTAAGAAGCCTCTCTGTTGATACCTTTCAACTGCGCATGTGAGAGATCACAGTTTACATTAGCCATGCTCTTCTACGGTGTGACCTCCTCAAGAACATGCGCCTGCCTTAATCACTTTAATTATCAGTCCAATGTTCACTCCAGAAATGTGTGCATAGGGAGTATATGAATCAATATTTTGCTTTTCTTATTTTTTATGTTTAATATGCTACTTCATGAATAGTCTGCCAAAGGTTTCTTACTGAAGAAAGAAAACCTCAATCTAAATCACAATGAGTTGTACTATCTCACCCACATACCAACGAGGCAAATTAGAGACAGAAACATATTCCATTTTGAAGTATTAGAGAATGACATATGCAGCCAAAAAGTCACCATAGAATAGTGATTTGCACTACTTTAAAATAGCACACGTTAGGAATATACTCATCATTGAGAGAAATGAAGCAATCAAAGCATGAGTAGTGTGGAGCATAGGATAGTTAAGGAGCTGCTACCTTGAGTGATCTGTTATTTTGATAAAGATCTCCATGAATGTATGCAGTCATACAGTTATCTTCAGTATGCAGTCATCTCCAGGTATCTATTTAAAGCCAGTGACAAACTTTTCTATGAGGGACAGAAGGAGGACACAGAGTTGGGGAGGTTAGGAAAGATGTAGGTAGAGAAATAAGACTAAAGCTACCAGACACTGGAGAAGGCGAGTAACAGAACTACCAGAACTTTGCTAAATAGAAACAGTATCAAACTGCCTTCTAAATATGTATTTCTAAACATAGAGATTAGTGAAGTTCCCAGTCTTTGTCAGAGCAGCTCATTTTTAAAATGGGCAGTGAGTGGTCGATATAGAGACTCAAAACCAGTCAAAGCACGGAGAACAAGTACCTGAGGAAGGTTCAGAATAAATGGAA
Organism: Mus caroli; assembly: GCF_978045245.1. Lineage (NCBI taxonomy): Eukaryota > Metazoa > Chordata > Mammalia > Rodentia > Muridae > Mus > Mus caroli. The sequence continues at coordinate 5,017,134 of NW_028227258.1, read as the reverse complement.
TCTCTCTCTCTCTCTCTCTCTCTCTCTCTCTCTCTCTCTCTCTCACACACACACACACACACACACACAGGCACACACATACACACACACACACAGGCACACACATACAGACACACACACTGCCACACACACACACACTGCCACACACACACACTGCCACACACACACACACACACACACACACACACACACACACACAAACACACACTAACACACTCAGGAAACATCTCAGAAGAGGAAGCAGAGAGACTGAAGAGCAGCACTTTTGGGAGACTCGCTATGCAAGTGTCTTCTGGAGAGCCCAGTAGCACAGCAATGAGAATCCACAGCAGCCAAGGATTCCTACATAAGACCTGCACAGGATCAACTCAGTCTACATCCCAGCATGCATGGGGAGTCTCCACGCCCAGCTGAGGAGCTTTGCTGTGGGGAGGGAGACTCAGCTTCCTCCAGAGGTGTTGCTCCTCATAGGTTGACCATGCTCCCGTGAGTGGACTGGCACTGAGGTGAAGAGAGGCAACAACAATTGGACTCAGTGGATTGTGAAGGAAAATGTGGGAGGGAGGTGCAGGGGATCATGAAAGACTTGGAGAAAGGCAATGGGGTGAATGCAACAAAAATTCGTCATATAAATGTAATGGATAAAATTCTCAAAGAATTAATAAAAATACTTTATATTTAAAAAATTAACCATGACAGGTACCCTCCTGTTTTAAGCCCTAGAGGTTACAGAACTTGTGGTAGCAGCCGTAGGGACAGAACATGTATTTGTTGGGACATGCTAAGGATCCATTGTAACACAAGCACGTGTTGTAAGGCAGCTGCAGAGACAAGAAGAGACTACAGGAAGTCCCCCAAACGCCCCCTTCTGACTGAGCACAAGCAGTCATCACAGCTAAACTCTCCCTAAGAAATTCTAAGACAGGACAAGGATTAAAGATGGCCTGTAAGCACCAGGCAAGAACTGAATTAAACAATAAGGCATTGCTGGTGATTTTCTGGAAAGCTAAAGTGTCTGTAAGAATAGAAAAGAAGGAATTGCATTTTATTTTATTTTATTTACTTTGGTTGGGAGACATGTATACTAGCAACTTTCTGTGACTATGACGAAATATCTGACAGAGCAATGTAAAGGAGGAAGGGTTTACTCTGACTTTGTGACTTTTGTGGTTTAGGAGAAACAGCCCATAATAGTAGGGAGGGAATAGTTGCAGGAGTGACTACACCGCTGTGTCAACAGGTGTGAAGTGGGTGACCCCACAGCTGTGTCAACAGGTGTGAAGTGGGTGACCACACAGCTGTGTCAACAGGTGTGAAGTGGGTGACCACACAGCTGTGTTAACAGTGTGAAGTGGGTGACCACACTGCTGTGTTAACAGTGTGAAGTGGGTGACCACACAGCTGTGTTAACAGTGTGAAGTGGGTGACCACACAGCTGTGTTAACAGTGTGAAGTGAGTGACCACACAGCTGTGTTAACAGGTGTGAAGTGGGTGACCACACAGCTGTGTTAACAGGTGTGAAGTGGGTGACCACACAGCTGTGTTAACAGTGTGAAGTGGGTGACCACACAGCTGTGTTAACAGTATGAAGTGGGTGACCACACAGCTGTGTTAACAGTGTGAAGTGGGTGACCACACAGCTGTGTTAATAGTATGAAGTGGGTGACCACACAGCTGTGTTAACAGTGTGAAGTGGGTGACCACACAGCTGTGTTAACAGGTGTGAAGTGAGTGACCACACAGCTGTGTTAACAGGTGTGAAGTGGGTGACCACACAGCTGTGTTAACAGGTGTGAAGTGGGTGACCACACAGCTGTGTTAACAGTGTGAAGTGGGTGACCACACAGCTGTGTTAATAGTATGAAGTGGGTGACCACACAGCTGTGTTAACAGTGTGAAGTGGGTGACCACACTGCTGTGTTAACAGGTGTGAAGTGGGTGACCACACAGCTGTGTTAACAGTGTGAAGTGGGTGACCACACAGCTGTGTTAATAGTATGAAGTGGGTGACCACACAGCTGTGTTAACAGTGTGAAGTGGGTGACCACACTGCTGTGTTAACAGTATGAAGTGGGTGACCACACAGCTGTGTTAACAGTGTGAAGTGGGTGACCACACAGCTGTGTTAACAGTGTGAAGTGGGTGACCACACTGCTGTGTTAACAGTGTGAAGTGGGTGACCACACAGCTGTGTTAACAGTGTGAAGTGGGTGACCACACTGCTGTGTTAACAGTGTGAAGTGGGTGACCCCACAGCTGTGTTAACAGTGTGAAGTGGGTGATCACACAGCTGTGTTAACAGTGTGAAGTGAGTGACCACACTGCTGTGTTAACAGTGTGAAGTGGGTGACCCCACAGCTGTGTTAACAGTGTGAAGTGGGTTACCACACAGCTGTGTTAATAGTATGAAGTGGGTGACCACACAGCTGTGTTAACAGTGTGAAGTGGGTGACCCCACAGCTATGTTAACAGTGTGAAGTGGGTGACCACACAGCTGTGTTAACAGTGTGAAGTGGGTGACCACACAGCTGTGTTAACAGGTGTGAGGCAGCTGGCTCATGCCATGTCAGCAGCCTGGATAGAAAATAAAGCCATGCTACAGGTTCTAAGACCCCAGTCCCTGCAACCTATGCCTTCTAAGGTTGCAAACCTTCTCTAATAATGCCACTAGCTGGGACCAAGTGTCCAAACATGTGAGCCTTTGGAGGACTAATTCTATATAAACCATGACAGGATGGCAGGCAAATCCTTAGTACTGGACCCTATTTCAATGACAGATTAACTCAAGCCATGAAACGTACACTTCTGTTTATATTTTTAGGCTATGAGCAATGCTCTTTGCTTTGAAAAATTGCCAGTTTTATAACATTTAACATTCAAATAAAGATAGGTAATGTACACTGTACTATAAAAGCTTTTCCTGAAAACACCCCTGGAATCCAATATCTCTTCAAGGAAGTTACTGAAGATTCATGTTAGCACCGAGAACTCTAAAATAAATTACCGCAAAGGAGAAAGAAGATTGAGTGAAACTCCCTAAATAAATTCAAGACAGTAAATAGCAATGTCTCAAGCTGTGTGGGAGTTTGCCTCATATTCTCTGGAGTCCTGGGGGTGGAATTCCAGGGGCTGGTCTGGATCCACACCAGAACAAGGCCTCTTGGTTCACTCATGTTCCCTTGCTCTTCTGGTGCCTTGACTCATGGACTAGAATGGCTGCCTGAGATGGCTGGATCAGTAGCACAGTCAGGGACCTTTGAAAGGCACCGGGAGGCTGCACAGGAGACATCTCATTATGCCTGCTTACACCACCCTGACCCTGCAGTCAGAAGTAAGGGGAAGGCGATATTTTCAGGGGAGTGAGAGTTGGGCTGGGCTCAGTGTGGCACAAACAAAATGCCTCCCTAAGATGTCGGAGACTGAGTGGAACAGCTGACTCTTGACACATACGTAGCCTGTTGTGTGTGTATTTTTTTTCCTGATAGTTTTTTTTGTGTTTTAATTTTATTCTACACTGAAGGTTTTACTTTGGAGACTTTTAAAGCATTTAAAAACTTTCAAAGAATAATACATAAATACCTTGTAGTATTCCACCAGATTTATCAATTAATGTTTTGAGATATTTATGCTCCTCTTCCTTTCCTTCCCCCATCTTTTCTCTCTTCTTCCATCATCTTTACACACACACACACACACACACTGTCTCTCTGTGTCTCTGTCTGTCTCTGTGCCTCTCTCTGTCTTTCTCTCTGTGTCTCTCTCCATCTCTCTGTCTCTGTCTCACCCATTGTTTTGTTGAACTACTTGAAGACAAAATGGTATGTCATCCTCTGTAAAGTAGAAGAAATCAGATTGGACATTTGTGGGACACTGGTGGGGGCGGTGATTAAAAACATGGTGAGAGATATCACAGTTCAGATTTGAAAGTCTATCAAAGTCTCATATAGTGAAGACATACCCGACAGGTAGAGTATGAAACATTTAGGCTGTAGGTCACCCTGGGGCATTCTTGTAGGGGCAACTGTGGAACTGTGGCATTCATGGCTCCTCTACTTTCTTGCTTTCATGTGTCAGGCAGAGAGTGTATGGCTTCAACCTGCTTCATGCTCTGGAAGTGACATGCAGACACCCCACACCCACACCAGAAGTCCAAGTGCAATGACTTCTAGCCTTAGGTCCTTCAAACTGAGAGCCAGAATAATCCTTCGCCGTGAGCTGACTTACCTCAAGTGATTGCTCCAGTAGTGGAGGCTGAATAACACAATGGTGTAGAAGGGAAAGGTAGAGAGAGTATTGAGAAGCAAGAGAGGAAGAAAGAATGTCAGAAGACAACAGTTTCCCTAGGCTAGGGCTTCAGCACCTGTCTCCACTCCAAGAGAGATCATCACAATGTCATATCAAATGACAATAGCTAATAATTAGTGCATGGTGTCAAAGGGCCCTAAAGCATGAACAGAGAAACTGAGCAAAGTAGGGAGAGAAGATGAAAAGCCATAGGGGGTCAGCGTTATTCCACAGCCTGACATGGCTGTCCTTTGTGTGAGGACACAAAGAAAGAATAGGCAGGGAAATGAATGGAGGGGGAAGGGAGTTTTATGGAGCAACAAGAGCCACTATGGAGGCCTAATGTGTGCACAGTAGAAAGGACGCCATGTGCCTGGAGGAGGGTGAAGCAGAAGGATCGCAGGTCCCTCCTGGCCAGCCTGAGAGAGGACCAGCTAATGTGGGTGCTGAGGAAACTGTTTCGCAACCTTTACTGCAAGCGACTTAGAAAAATAGCAGATTGTTGTTCCACCTATAGGGTTGCAGACCCCTTCAGCTCTTGGGTACTTTCTCTAGCTCCTATATTGGGGGCCCTGTCTTCCATCCTATAGATGACTGTGAGCATCCACTTCTGTATTTGCCAGGCATTGGCAAAGCCTCACAGGAGACAGCTATATCAGGGTACATTCAGCAAAATCTTGCTGGAGTATGCAATAGTGTCTGTGTTTGGTAGCTGATTATGGGATGGACCCCTGGGCAGGGAAGTCTCTGGATAATCCATCCTTTCGTCTTAGCTCCAAACTTTGCCTCTGCAACTCCTTCCATGGATATTTTATTCCGTATTCTAGGGAGGAATGAAGTATCCACTCGTTGGTCTTCCTTCTTGATTTTCTTGTGTTTTGGAAGTTGTATCTTGGGTATTCTAGGTTTCTGGGTTAATATCCACTTATTAGTGAGTACATATCATGTGAGTTCTTTTGTGATTGGGTTACCTCACGCAGGATGATATATATCCTCCAGATACATTCATTTGCCCAAGAATTTCATAAATTCATTGTTTTTAATAGCTGAGTAGTACTCCATTGTGTAAATGTACCACATTTTCTGTATCCATCCCTTTGTTGAGGGACATCTGAATTAACCAGTACCCCCAGAGCTTGGCCATCATTGGGAAGAAAGGCCCCTTGGTCTAGCAAACTTTAAATGCCCCAGTACAGGGGAAAGCCAGGACCAAGAAGTGGGAGTGGGTGGGTAGGGGAGCAGGGCCGGGGAGGGTATAGGGGACTTTTGGGATAGCATTTGAAATGTAAATGAAGAAAATATCTAATAAAAAATTATCAAAGAACAAAAAGAAAAAGAAAAATAGCAGAAATTTTGAGCACGGGAGCAGCGGTGTCTGGCTTAAAAAAATAGTAAGTTGTTTTTTTTTTTTTTAAATTGATTTGTTCATGTTAGAATAAGTGATTAGAAAGAGTCAAAGGAGTGACAGGGAGATGGATTGGGGAGTTACTCTGACTGTCCACGTGAAAGACAGAGTGGTTTAAATCAGGAAGTATGTGATGGAGACAGAGAAACCTGATCCAGTTTTGGACAGGCATTAAGAGTCCATGGAGCGTCTGAGAGATCGATTGCTTCTGTATCAACCAATGCGCTTGTTTGTTTCATGATGACAAATGTGTCGTTCGGCTTAGATGCTTCATACAACCTAGAGATAAGAGCTTGTCCTTCAACAAGCACTTGGTTTTATGCACGCTTGTGTGCCTGAACATCAGGTTCATGCAGTACCCAAAGAGGCCAGAAGAGGGGGGCAGATCCTCCGGAACTGGAGTGAGCCGCTGCATCTGGGTGCCCAAAATCAAATCCAGGTTGTTTGTAAGAGCAGGAAGTGCTTTAACCCCCAAGTCATCTCCAGTCCTCTTTTATTTTATTCCATTAAAATTTTATTACACTTCTTTATTGATTTATAGGTGTGGCGAGGGGTGCCTAGGTCACAGTGTGCATGTGGAGGACACTGTGGAAGTTCGTTATATGGGTCCCAGAGAAGTGACCTCAGTTATATTTGCCAGCAAAGTGCTTTTGCCCCCCCCCCCCCCGAGCTGTCTCCTTGACTGGTAAATCCTAATTTAAAATGAGATGCTACTTTACTGTACTCTACATGACAATGTCAAAGTACAAAATTTAGAGAAAGCACATCATATGTTTCTTCTTGTATCATGGAAATTATTGTTATAAAAACACAATAGGTTATTACTTATGGTCAAAATATTTTCAAGTGTAAATTTCAAAAGACTTTAATGTGTGATTAATTCAGTTTCTCCGAGTACAGCACCAATAAGCATACGGCCCAATTATAAAAATCATTACTCCGTGCACTTGATGATCCAGTAATGCTTGTCGTGGATTTTGATGAGGCGAAAGCTCTAGAATGCTCCATTTCACCACCCCATATCAAACAGCATTGGGAGAGGTGGAGCTGTGAGCTCCCTGTGAAAGCCACAGGGTGCCTGTATCTGAAGGCCTGCACAGAGGAAAGCATCCTGATGCAGGCCACCTGCTACCACACGGAGCTAAAACACATGAAAGGCAGGCTGCCCACCACTGCCACCGCCACTGCCACCGCCACGCAGCTGATTGTCACTGGTGTCACTAAAATCTACAGGAGAGTCTCACTTTACACAATCGTTTCTATTCTCTTTGAAGATGTCCTGGACAGTTTTAGGCAATAACACTAAATACTAAAGTGCTTTGATAAATAAAACACCACATGGGACACTGGAGTCTAGAATAAATGTACTATTTGCTTGTATTTAAATTAGGCAGAATGGTTAATTTTTTTTCAAATTTTCTTGAAAGTGCACTAATGCATATACTTGACACCACAAATGTTTTACCGTCTTGAACATTACCAGATCAGACTTTGTAACATTCTTGAACATTTCTCAGTCCTGGGATTGACCAAGGCTTTGCACTTGCTAGGCCATCACCCTCCAGTCTTGCTGTGTTTGTAGTCTAAATTCAGGGATACTGCATTGCCTAAGTCTAACTACATCATTATCTCTATTTCAGAACCCTCTGTTTCCTTGACATTGCTTAGGATCGCTAGAGGTGAGACATGCAGCACACTCTGTGTGTGGAATGCACTGGGTGACTGGAAATGGAAGAGGCTAGAATTTCAATAGCCACAACTTCTGCTGAGTCAGTGCTAAGATCTAGTGCTTTATGCCGATGTAAACAATATGCACATAGCCAGCAGAGCCACTTGCCCAGTGCATGCTTTCAGAAGAGCCTGTCTTTGTTCTTTCACTGCCCCTATAGAACCTGACATGCTAAACACTCAGCAAATGTTAAAGTAAATGGCACCTCACAGAGAATAAATGTTACTGACCCTTCCACTCACCAAGGCAGCATTTGTTAACCTAACCTGACTCTCATAACACCAGTGTTAAACTGCCCTCTGTTCATAGTGATTATTTTTCTAGGTTATCTACCTTTGATTTCTTGACCAATTAAGAACTTATACTCTATCTGTGAGGGGAAAGATGTGGATGGAGGATTAAGATGACTACAACCAAAGAATAGTGCAGAATCTTTGAGAACTGCTCAGTTGGCATGAGTGTTGTTTCTGCCACGGATCTTTAGTTCCTCATGCCACCTCTTTGCTTTGTTCTATTTTGGGCTCATTCAGAGGGTAACAGCATTCTGAATGGAAAATCCCAGTGAACAAATGGTTAACACATCTCTGCTGTCTGTGACATGTCTACTGATGTGCCTTCAGCTAACTTAAGTTACTGTCCCAGTCCCCAAGTAAAGACTAGAACATATTTCACAAAGATATGGATAACCAGAGGGCCTGAGTCCCTGCTATCAGCAGTGGGGAGCAATACATTATTTACAGAGGATCATGTCATACTCTGTGTATGTTGGAATAGTTTCACAGAATTCAAGGTAGAGAACTGAAGAAATGAAGGAGAGACATAATTCACAAAATAATTAATGAAAACATTCAATCACTAAAGATACATACTGATAGATTCAACAAGGAATAGCTATTGAATGAGAATAGAGAAGAACTTGGTAGCCACAGTGAGTTAAAAACTAACTTTTTTCATGTTTTCATGTCCCTGCCTGTGGCTCAAAAGATAGAGATCTCTTATGCAGAATAAAACTAAGGTTTCTGGGTGTACTGGGGTAATGGTGGCAAGTTCTGAGAAGCAAAGCCCCAGGGAGAACATTACTCTGGCTTCAGGCCTGATGCTGGATGCTCTGAGTTGGAAGTACCTTTTGCATGCATGAATGCATGCATACATGCATGCATACATACATACATACATACATACATGGAACAAGCTTTTACATATCTATGCTCATTTGGATCTGAAGTGGCCTCTTCAGTCTATGCTAGAACCACAGTTCTTTAGTTGCTAATTCTGTTAGTGTAGAGTTTTTAGGGGGTGTGGCCTCTGTGGCAGAAGCAGGCCAATAAGGCAAGACCTATTAAGGTCACTCCAGCATTGGTTCCTACCTTGTCTATCTATTTCTGCTCTCTCATGATGTGAGAAGTCTTTCCATGTTCTGGCTCCTATACATAGAGTTCCTGCTACTATGCCTTCACTGATCTAACGGATAGATCTCCCTGTAAAGCTGAGGCAATATCCCCTATATTCTAAAAGGCAATAGAGGAAATATCCCCTCTATTCTAGAAGCTGTTCTGTCAGCACTTTGGTCACAGTGACACTGTAACCTATGACATATGAGCAAAGCAAATGTGTCAACTAGGTAGTTGGGCGAGGCAGTCTAGAACTCAGAAGGAGAGACTGCCAAAGTTGAATTAATGAGATTTTAATTAAATCCAAGAGATCAATTTGCAGAATTACTGGGCACAGCATAGACACAAAGAACAAGACATGACCATAGGCTCATGGAAGCCTTCAGGGGTCCCAAAGAACAACCAACTTAGAACACTGCTCCACCAATCCCTTGCCAATTAGGTTCACCTGAGGCACAGCCAGCAGAGGTGTGTTGTGTGGGGTCCCCTGACCTTTGTTGTTTGGCTCTGGGCTTGTCCTTTGTCCAGGGGAGCTGTTCAGGACTACAAGAGTTCCCCACTTCACCTGGAGGCCTGTGAGTATGTGTGTGAGAGAGCAAGAACAATCAGCTTGGAACACTGCCCCAGCAATCTCCTGCCAGTCCCGTACATCTGAGGTACATTCAGTAAAGTCTGGTTCCCTGACTTACACTCTCTGGCTTATGGCTCCCCCTGCCATCCTGAGGCATTGTGCTGGCATCAGGATCATTCAACCTGCAACCAGGAAAAAACAGATGCCTAAAGGACAGCATAAAAAGACAATCAACAAAATTCAGGGCAATATAGAACTACCAGAACCCAGCTCTCCTACTACAGCAAGCCCTTAATATCCTAACACACCTGAATCACAAGAAAATGACCTTAATCTAATCTTCGGAAGATGATAGAGACCTGTAAGGAGGAAATGAATAATTCTCTTAAAGAAACACAGAAAAGTACATTCAAACAAGTAGAGGACTTGAAAGAGGAAATGAATAAATATAAAGTAATACAGGAAAACACAATCAAACAGGTGAAGGATATGAAAATAGTCCAAGAACTGAAATTAGAAAAGAAGTAATAAAGAAAACATAAACTGAGGCTCTCCTGGAGATGGAAAAACTAGAAATGGGAACAGGAACTACCAACACAAGGATCAACAACAGAATACAAGAGATGGAAGACACACCCTCAGGCATAAAAGATACGGTTGAGATTTATACATCAGTAAAAGAAAATGCAAAATCTGAAAAGTTCACAACACAAATATCCACGGAATCTGGGACACTATGAAAAGACCAATCCTAAGAATAATAGGAATAACAGAATTAGAGAGCCAGCTCAAAAGCCCAGAAAACATCTTCAACAAAATCATAGAAGAAAATTTCCCTAACCTAAAGAGATGTCTATAAGCATACAAGAACCTTACAGAACACCAAATAGATTGAACCAGAAGAGAAAATCACCCCTGTCACATAATAATCAAAACATTAAATGTACAGAACAAAGAAAGAATATTAAAAGCAGCAAGGGAAAAAGACCAGATGTACCAGAATTATACCAGACTTCTTGTTTGAGACTCTAAAGGCGGAGGGCCTAGGTAGAGGTGTTGCAGACCCTAAGAGACAACAGATGTCAGTCCAGACTACTGATACCCAGCAGAACTTTCAATTATCATGAATAGAGAAACCAAGACATTCCTTGACAAAACCAAATTTAAACACTATCTTTCCATCAACCCTACAGAGGATACTAGAAGGAACACTCCAACCCAATGATGCTAACTACATTCAAGAAAACATAATAAATATTTTCACCCCATAAGAATCAAAAGAACACACACACAAACACACACCACCACCACCACCATCACCACCACCACCACCATAATCAAAATAATAAGGAATAATAATCACTGTTCATCAATATTTCTCAACATCAGTGAACTCAATTCTCCCAACAAAAAGACACAGGCTAACAGAATGGATGTGAATACAGGATTCATCATGCTGAATACCAGAAACACATCTCAGCAAAAGAGATAGATATTATTTCAGAGTAAAAGGCTAGAAAAAGGTTTTCCAAACAAAGAGACCCAAGAAACAAGCTGGAGTAACCATTCTTATAGCTAATAAAATCGATTTCCTGCTACAAGTAATCAAAAGAGATGGGTGAAGATTTCATACTCATCAAAGAAAAAACTCTACCAAGAGGATGTCTCAATTCTAAATATCTATGCCCCAAATGTCATGGCCCGTACATTTGTAAAACAAACATTACTAAAGCTTAAATCACATATCAAACTCTGCACATTAATAATGGGAAACTTCAACATCCCATTGTCACCAATTGAAAGGTCATCAAGACAGAAACTAAACACAGAGGTAATAATACTTACAGAGTTTATGTTTCAAATAGACCTAACATATCTCTATAGAATATTTCACCCAAACACAAAAGATTATACCTTCTCCTACCTCACAAAATCTTCTCCAAAATTGGTCATATAATAGGACACAAAGCCTCAATAACTCTTTTCAAATAACCCTTTGCACCTTCTCAGACCACCACGGTATCACATTAAAGCTGGACTTCAACACAACAGAAAGCCTACAAACTCATGGAAACTGAACAATTCTCTATTCAATGACCACTGAGTCAAAGAAGAAATAAAGAAAGAAATGAAAGACTTTGGGGAATTCAATGAAAATGAAGGCACAACATACCCAAACTCACGAGACACATGAAAGCAGTGCTTACAGGAAAGTTCAGACACTAAGACCTTCAAAAAGAAACCGGAGAGATTAGCAACTTAAAAGTACACCTGAAAGCTCTAGAACAAAAAGAAACAAGCACACCCAAGAGGAGTAAATGGTGGAAAATGGTCAAACTCAGGGCTGAAATAAATAAATTATAAACAAAGAGAACAAGTCAAAGAATCAATAAAACCACTAGCTGATTCGTTAAGAAAATCAACAAGTCAGAAAAACCCTTAGCCAAACTAACTAAAAGGCAGAAAGACAATATCCAATTTAACAAAAATTAGAAATGAGAAGGCAGACATAACAACAGATACAGAGGAAATCCAAAGAATCACTAGGTCTCACTTTAAAAGCCTGTACTCCAAAAATGAATTAGATGATTTTCTTGATAGATTCCACTTATCAAAAATTAAATCAAGATCAGGCAAACAAACTAAATAGTTCTACAGCTCATAAGGAAACAGAAGCAGTCATTAAATGTTTCCCAACCAAAAAAGACCAGGACTAGATGGTTTTAGTGCAGAAGTCTACCAGACTTTCAAAGAAGAACTAATACCAACACTCTTCAAACTATTCCACAAAATAGAAACAGAATAAACATTACCAAACTCATTCTTTTAGGCCACAGTCACTCAGATAGCTAAACCACACAAACATTCAACAAAGAAAGAGAATTTCAGACCAATTTCCCTCATGAAGAGTGGTGCAAAATTTTTATTGAGTAATAAAATCCTAGCAAACAAAATTCAAGAACACATCAAAGACATTATCCAATATCATCAAGTAGGCCTCATCCCAGGGGTATAAGAGTGGTTCAATATACAAATATCTATCAGTGTAATCCACCATATAAACAAACTGAAAAAACAAAACTACACGATCTTTCCATTAGATGTTAAAAAAGTCTTTGGCAAAATTTAACACCCCTTCATTTAAAAAGTCTTAGAGAAATCAGGAATACAGGGCACATACCTGAAAACAAAAAAGACAATATACACCATTAGCCAATAGCCAATATTAAATTAAATGGAGAGAAATTTAAAGCAATTCTACTCCAATCAGGAATGAGACAAAGCTGCACACTTTCTCTTTATGTCTTCAGTATAGTATTTGAAGTTCTAGCTAGAGCAATAAAATAAATGAACTTCAAGGGAATACAAATTGGGATGGAAGAAGTCAAAGTATGGCTGTTTGCAGATGATATGATATTATATATACACATACATGCATATAAATGACCCCAAAATTCTACCAGAGAACTCCTACAATTTATAAATACCCTTAGCAAAGTGGTTGGATACAAAAGTAACTCAAAGAAATCATTAGTCCTCATTTATATAAATTATAAACAGGTTAAGAAAGAAAGTATTGAGACTACACCATTCACAGTAGCCACAATAATATAAAATATCTTGATATAACCCTAACTAAGCAAGTAACTACAAACAAGGAAGGCTTGTATGACAAGAACTTTAGGTCTTTGAAGAAAGTAACTAAAGAAGATATCAAGAGATAGAAAGATCTTGCATACTCATAGATAGGTAGGATTAACACAGTGAAAATGGCCATTTACCAAAAGCAATCTCTAGATTTAATATGATTCCCATCAAAATTACAACACAACTCTTTATAGATCTTGAAAGAACAGTTCTCAACTTCATATGGAAAAACAGAAAACCCAGAATATACCAAAGAATCATGAACAATAAAATAACTTCTGGATGTATCACCATCCCTGACTTAAAGTTATACTACAGAGCAATGGTAATAAAAACTGCATGGTAATGGTATAGAAACAGACAGGTTGATCGATGGAATTGAATTAAAGACCCAGAAATAAATCCACACACCTTTGGACACTTGGTATTGGACAAAAGAAAAAAAAGCCAAAAGCATACAATGGAAAAGGGAGAGCATCTTCAGCAATTGGTGCTGGTCTAACTGGATGTTTCCATGTAGAAGAGTGCAAATAGATCCATATTTATCACATGGCACACAACCCAAGTCCAAATGGATCAAATACCTCAAAGTAAAACCAAATGCACTAAAACTAATAGAACAGAAAGTGCGGGATAGCCTTGAACTCATTGGTACAGGAGACAACTTCCTGGACAGAGTACCAATTCCTCAGACACTAACATTAACAGTTAACACATGGGACCTCGTGAAACCGAAAACCTTCAATTGTTAAGCACACAGTCAATAGCACAAAACAGCAGCCTACAGATTGGGAAAAGATCTTTACCAACCCTACATCTGACAGAGCTAATATTCAAAATATATAGAGAAATCAAGAATCTAGACACTGACAAGCTAAATAACCCAATTAAAAAAAATAGGGTACAGGGCTAAACAAAGAATTCTCAACAGAGGAATCTATAATGGCCAAGAAGCAAAGAAATGTTCAGCCTTGTTAGTCCTCAGGGAAATGCAAATCAAAATGACTCTGAGATCCACCTAACACTCATCAGAATGGCTAAGACCCAAAACTCAAGGGACATCATATACTGGTGACAATGTGGAGAAAGGAGAATACTCTTCCATTGCTGGTGGGAGTGCAAACTTGTACAACTACTCTGGAAATCAATTTGACAGTTTGTCAGGAAATTTGGAATAGTTCTGCCTCAAGACCCAGCTATATTACTCCTGGGCATATACCAAAAGATATTCCACCATATCATAAGGACACATGCTCTACTATGTTCATAGCTGTTCTATTTATAATAACCAGGAAATGGAAACAACCTAGATATCCCTCAACTGAAGAATGGATAAAGAAATGTGGTTCATTTACAAAATGGAATACTAATCAGCTATTAAAACAAGGACATCATGAATCTTGCAGGCAAATGGCTGAAACTAGAAAATATCCTGAGTGTGGTAACCCAGACCCAAAAGGACTTGTATGGTATGTACTCACTTATAAGTGGATATTAGCCAAAAAGTCTCAAAGAAGCCAAATAACAAGGTGGGGTGGGGTGGTATGGGGAAAGGGAGAATTGTTGAATCTTTCCCAGAAGGAAAAATACAGTTGATATTGACAGGAGCCTAGCATAACTGTTCTTGGAGAGGTTTCACCCATTATCCAATGGAAGCAGATACAGAGACCCACAGCGAAATATTAGATGGGGCTCAAGGTATCTCATAGAAAAGTTATGGGAGAGATTGAGGGACCCCTAAGAGGATAAGAATACCACAAGAGGACCAACAGATTCAACTAGCCTGGAGCCTTGGGGACTCCCAGAGACTGAACAACCAGCCAAAGAGGGAGCATGGGCTGGATCTAGGATCTAGCTCTTCTCGCCCCACCCCTTCATATATATAGCAGATGTGCAGCTTGGACTTCATGCAGGTGCCCCATCAACTGGAGAAGGGGTTGTCCCTGAATCTGTTGCCTGTCTGTGAATCCTGCTTACCTAACTGATCAGCTTTGTCTGGCCTAAGGAGGAAAGGATGGGCCTAATTCTTCAGTGACTTGATGAGCCAGGGTGGTATGACACCCCGGATGGGGACTCCTCCCCTCGGAGGACAAGTGGAGGGGGAAATGAGGGGTGGATCTGTGTGAGGGGGTCCTGGGAGAAGAGAGGATTCATGACCATCTGAATCTGGCCCATCATTCTAGGCCAGACTCAAATCCACCTCTGTATTGTTTTTTTCTCACTGCCATTACTAAGTGCCTTGGGAAACACCCAAAGGGAGGAAGGGTTGATTTGAGCCTAGATCTTAGGGGTTCAGGGAAGACATAGTGTTAGGCACACAAGACATCAGGTCACATCATGTCTACAGTCAGGAAGCAGAGAATGAATGGTGGTTTCTTATCATCTCCTATTTACACAACTCATTTTGCCATATTTATACAGCCCAAGAGTCTACCTCAGGAGCTGGTGTCAGCCATTTGCAGGCTGAGCTTTTCCTGTTGACCCTGGAAACAGCCTCATAAGTATGTTTCCAGGTTGGTTTGCTGCCACACTGACAATAAAGATTATCTAACAACGTCATTTCTATTTCGTCTTCAATTCCTTCTTTCACATTCCAACTTTTGAATAACTATTTGCTTCTGTTCTTTACCTATTGTGTTAATGGCTTTTCAGTAGCTGTGGTAACATATCATGACCTGAAATAACCTGGAGATACTTCCATAGCAGTGAGAGAGAGACACAGCAGCAGGCAGCTAGATCAATCAGGAAACTGAGAGAGGTCACATCTCAGCCACATGGAGGAATGCTGAGAGCCTGAACTGGAAGTGAGGCACAGCTATAAGTCATCAAATTCCTTCCACATCAAGGCTCCACATCTTAAAACTTCACAGCCATCCCAAATAGTGTCATCAACTAGGGAACGCATGCTCAGATTCATGAGCCTATCTGGGACATTCCTCATCCAAGCACCATAGCTACTTTTTGGTTTCTAGAGGGAAGTGATTGATTTCATTGTACACTATTTTTCTTTAGGGCAAAGATAATGGATTGTAAGGAATATTCATAGCAGAACTGCCAGATTTTTTTATTTTGAGAGAGGAAGTGTGCATGTGCATGATGGGGAATCTTTCTTCAATGCCTACGGTGCATTTGTTCTCTATTCGACCTACTTGTATAACCTCCTTTGGCTGCATTTCTACCGTGACTATTTATTGAGGATGTTCTCTGGTTGATGTCCACATAAGCCAAAGATTTTCACCCAGGTTATTACCCTCTCTTTAAGATAAAAGGATTTTTACCAGGGTGTCCACACTTAGTTGCATTCCAAATGCTTTGAAATGGTGATAATTAGCATTTAAATAGTACCTCACCTGTTCAGACGTGAAAGCCATGCTTATACCTAATGGAACAGTCACACTATTATCTTTCATGGGAAAAAAAAATCTTCAAATATAATATGCTATGACATATGAAGATCACAAGTGCCCGGGGGTGAAAGCGTGGCAGATGGCATGCATTTGCCGGCAACTTCAATTTTATGGTACGGAATTGAAGCACGGGCAGTTAGTTGTACTTTTCCAGCCCTAAAACTTAGCATGCAGTGTACATCTCACGGCACAACTACACGGACAGAAATCCTTTCCGCAATAACTGCCATTTGTCAAGGAGAAAAATCTTTTCTTTTCAAAAGTGTCTTAATCGCCACAGGACAAGACCGTACACTAAAGAGAATCAGTCCGTTTGAAACTCAGTGAGATCATTCAAAGCCGGTCTCAGGCTGTGCTCACTCATAAAACACTCCTGATTTTTGAGAGCACCATAAGAGAACAGTTAGGCCTTCAAAGAATAAATCTCAATTCAAGATCCCCACTGGCTTCTGACAGCTAGCTCATCATCTTCCCATTACACTACTGGATCTTGAAGGAATGCCAGGATTTTCCCCTTTTATTCTCTTCAGCGATGCCAGGTTTATATTTCTGGTCTTCCATGGTTTAATTCTGCAGCTGATGAGCTTATAGAGAAATAACAGAAGGTAGTTGAAACAAAGCTGATGAAAGAATTATGGTACAACGTGAAATCTATGATGCAATACTGATTTAAAGTAGAATTTTAAAATTCGGTTAAAATTTAATATACATTTCTATTTCTCAAGAGACCAAACTATTTTATCACCACAATTTCTATAGTCACATAGAGAGGTGTAAAGAGTAGTGGGCTGGGCCTGAGTGCTGGGTAGGGTGGGTTCTCTGCTCAGTTATCACTAAGTAGCTGTTTGATTTAAGAGAAATTAGCAAGTGTCACTTGGAAGATTCTAGATCTACAACTTTAAAATAAGAAATTGAGTATCAATAGTCATGTAGGTTTGGTGTTTTGGTGCCAGTTTCTATAAGAGTAGAAAGGGCCTTTACTGATGTGATTAGGAACCTGGGTTTCCATATTCTGTCAGAATTAACTCACACAAAATCCCACTACTCAATTCACTGGTCAAGAATTATTTGAACCAAATGTGTTTTTTTCATTTATCCTTTAAATTAGTACTGTCCAACTATTCATGCTTGACCAATCAGCATTGGGTTCTGTTTAGTACAGGAAAGGACTTAACATGATTCTTGGGAGGCAGGTCAACTTGCTAAAGATCATCTATACTCTTTTATTTATTTATTTATTTATTTATTTATTTATTTATATTAGGTATTTTCTTTTTTTTAATTTTTAATATTTTTATTACATATTTTCCTCAGTTACATTTCCAATGCTTACAAGAACCTTTGAAAATGTCCAGCAGACACTGGAAACAGAAACAAAGTATATGCAGCTGTGACTAGGGACACAGTCTTTTAAGACAGGCATGTTACAGAAGTGACAGAAAAAGCCAGAGAACATGTAAGCATGAGGGGGTTCCAAAGTGCTTTGTCAGCTCAGAGTTGCATTTCATAGACAGAGTAGAGAGAAAGCTCCTACGTATAGGGCCATCACTAACTGTCAGTCAGAAAGGGCTTGGATGCACTGGTTAGCGTCGAGTTACTGTCACAAACTATATGAAGCAAGTTAATGATGAAGGGAAACGGTTGATTTAGGTTTGGGTTCCATAGGTAGAAACGGAGTGTGACTAAATTGGTTCAGTTCGTAGGGGGAAGCACGTAATGAGGTAAAACATGTCAGAGCAAAGTGCTCACACGTGCAGACGAGAGAAGGGGGTTACTGAATCTGTTATGAAAGCACACCAGTGACCAGGGTGACTCCCACTAGGTCTTGCTTCACGTAGAGAAAGGGATTCACATAGCTTATATATACCTCCAGGTCATGGCCTGTCATTGAGGGAAGTCAGGGTGAGGACCCTAGCTGGATAGCAAGATAGAAACCATAGAATAATATTTCTAGCTAGCTTGCTCAAAGGCTCATGCTCAGCTGGCTTTCTTATTCATTGTAGGACCACCTCCAGGTGGTGCTGCCCACAGTGGGCGGAGCCCCCTCACATCAACGAACAACTAAGACAATCTCCACAAATATCCCCAAAGTCTAATCTGATCTGAACAATTGAGACTTCCTTCTCATATGACTCTAGGCATGTCAAGTTGACAGTTAAGGACAACTATGAAGACATCCTGAAAAAAACCTGAAATTAGACATATGCACAGCAGTCTTGGTAATTAGACACAGCAACCAAATGAGCAACAGAATGTTAAGCTATGAAACTGTATAGCAGTGATGAATCTGGAGAGCTAGCCTGGCTCTTAGAAGTATGCATCCTGACATAGCCTCAGCCGAGGTAATGAGATCTTTACTGCCTTGCTCTTGGGTGAGACATACAGTCTTTCTCCATTTCTCTGTGTATATCTTAACTTCAGAGGCCAGAAGCAGTCACTGTAGCATGAGTGGAATGGCACTGGGGTGGGAGCCAGGCTTTTAATAGAGCGTATTACTAAATAGGACATAAAGAAGACAGGAGAAGATTCTGTTCCTCACTCAAATGGTAATGAGCATAGAACACAGGCACCCTGCAGCAAAAGGGGTATAGCGAGCTTCAAACTCAACTACTCCTCATTATCCATGGGAATGTGATTAGCATGGAGCTCAGCCAAGTCTGTCAGTGATGCTTCTCACTGTCTGCATATGAGAGGGCTTGAGGAGGAAGCAGAATTCCCACTCTGTGCGAGTGCTTCCAGGGATTCACGCAGGGATGAAAAATCCAAATATCTGTCATCGCAAAAGATATTTACCCACCATCTTACTTTCACCTTGTTCACATGGATGTTTTAGCATCAGAAGCTAGCACAGTACCAATAATAACTTACTATCTGTTTGAATCTGTAGGCTGAACAACTCGAAGGCCACTTTGTGTTCAAGTGTCTAATTAAGTTAGTGATGAGGTGATCAAAGTTTCACAGCTGTGCAGAACAGAAACACATGTTATTTTAGAACTAAAAAAAAAAATTCAGAACCAGATCTTGCGCTGTTTGCCATATATACACTTGAACCCAAAGTATAGTGTTGTCATGTTAAGATGGTTTGAACTGTGCCTTTTGAGTTCCACTTTGTGTAATTGCTGAGACCCCCCCTCCACCATCTGAAAGGAAATGTATTAAACAGTTTTTTGCATATGGATCTACTTGGAAATGCAGAAGTCATGATTGGTGCCTGTTGATACAGTGAGTCAGTCCACTTGATTCTGTGCTATTTAGATTAATTGCACTTGGAGAATTCTTTATACAGGGTGCATTTAGTTACTGCAAACAAAAAATAAATCACAGAATATAAAGATGAGACCTCCAAGTGATTCAAATTTAAGCCTATTATTCAGTTTTCAATCTACAGAACTAAGTCTGTATTTATCTCATGGTACCATCTAAGGTAGAAATATTAATAATGGAACTGTACTAGGTGCAGTGTCTTTGATCAAAACCCTGTCAGGAACAGAGGCTCCTATTGAAGAATTTACTACAAAAGCTACCTAAGAAAGGTTCTGAAATAATTGCATAGGATTTTATTGTTTCAATTTACATGGGAAAGACAATTTTGGTCATATCTGACTCCTTATTTCCTTAGTCACTCTTTCTGTGTTAGCAGTTATTATCTTTCAACCTCCCAACAAAAGAACTGTATTTGAGCAATTGCCACTCCAGGACCTTTGTGGAAATGAGCAGTCTGAACACATGCCCCACCCCAGTCCCCAGCTCATTAAACATGATTTTCTAATTCACCTGGAGAACAGAGTGCTTGGCTACCCTGTAACTGAAGGGTAGGAGTCACTAAACAATTGAGGAGATGTTTATGTATTTCCTTTTGAATCAAAACCAGATGAGTGCATACCTTTCCACCTACAGTGTTGTTAAAGCACCAACACCCGTATGAATCACAATGGTCTGAGGCATAGAGTAGAGTATAAAAAACAGTAAGTAAAAAAATTTAAAACATCTTACTTTGGGTTATGAATATATTTAGAAATATTTTCTTTAGTTCACTACAAAATAAAAAGCTTGTTAGTACATGAAAATTATATTTAGTGTTCTCTGTCTCTCTGACTTTGTCTCTGTCTGTCTATCTGTCTGTCTGTCTGTCTGTCTGTCTGTCTCTCTGTGTTTGTGTGTGTGTGTGTGTGTGTGTACACATACAATTGAAATGATTTACACAGGGATATCTATTGCCCCATTCACACCATTCTACGTGGAAGAAGATTCCCATGCAAGCTGTGCTCACTTGCTCTCAGTGAGACGGACTCAAACTCTGTGTTTAAGTATTACCTTTGTCAACTGCCAGGGGTTAGGGGAAAAGTAAATGTTGAATTTAGAAATTCCAAACTTACTGATTCCTTCACTAAAGGAGATCAAAGCTGCTTCCTCTTAGACATTAAAATCCCTGAGAATTACCAAGGTGTCCTCCTCCTCTTCACTCTTGATGAGTCAGGAAATCGAAATTGTCCAGATCTCGGCTCCCTAAGAAGTCTATGTGGAGAGCTAAATTTCTGCCCATTCTTTCTCTCACCAAGAGGCACCAGTGAATCACTCCACTCTGTTTAATTGACTCATCTCCTGCTTATGGCTCTCAAGAACAGTTGTTGGAGTAGTCTGGGATGTCAGTCAGGATCCTTCCCTAAATCTCCACAGAGAATTTCCTCAGCCCAGCAGTGCTACTGCCTGTGGCATCTGTCTCCTCCTGCCCTCCTGATCCTTCTACCCAGCTCATCAGGGAGAATTTGTGTGTTCTACATCATCATGTGATTGGCTGTGCTATTTCAGTCTGTGATATTGTATTTGGCTTTAGTTTTCTAGCTAAGCATTCTTTTTTTATGGGTTTAGAGCTTTATTGTAGAAAGGCAGGGAGAAAGAGAGGGGAGAGAGAGAGAGAGAGAGAGAGAGAGAGAGAGAGAGAGAGAGAGAGAGAGAGAGAGAGAGAGAGAGAGAGAGAGAGAGAGAGGGAGGCCATGGCCATGTGAAGAGAGGGGGGAGGGGAAAGAGAGAAGGAGGGCCAGAGAGTAAGAAAGGTGAGGGCTTAAAGAGCAAGTTATGCATTCTTATTGCTTAAAGTCCCAACCATCATATCACTGTGCCCGTGGACCACACCCCATTTCCAGCACAAACATTCTGTGCACCTTCACTGCACCTAGGTCATTATTGGCCAGTTCTGTCTTCTTGTAGGATCAGGGCTTCATATGGACAAGTCCTCCATCTTTATTAGATGGGAATCTTCTCCCACAGAACTTAGGAAATTCACAATTAATTCTTACTAAAGTGTGAATAACCCACTGTGCCAAAGAAATATCTCTGTAACCCTGTCTTTCCTGGAGCATGTCCAATCTGCCTGCTATGATTTCTTAGGTACTGCTGGAGTTATTGCCTGGGTTGTAGCAGTTGTTTTTGTCTGTTTCCCAAGCACACACTGATCATTATTTTTCCTTTGCTAGTTTCTCTCCATATTGGTAGTTCATGAGATTCAGGTAGACTTAAGATCCCACAGTGGTTCATAAATTGTTGGGATGCTCGTAGTTGAGGATTGACTTAGGAATGCACCACAGCCATGCCAGTGAGTTACAGATATTTGCAGGGCATGTGCTGTTTGTGTGTAAACTGAAGACCTGGTTCTATTATAAAAGCAGCTGCATGGTGGGACTTGGGAGTGTAGCCAATGGCAGTAAAGAGATGAGGTAAGAAAGCTGAGGGCTGACAGCAAGCTCCACGCAGTGATATGGAATTCCAGGTCTTGCTGAACTTCCATGGCATTTACTTTAAATTTCTGAGTCATGGTAAATGGAAACAATTTCTTGTTTTGCTTCAACCATGGTGAGTGCATTTCTGCCAGTTACAGCTTGAAAAGTGCATCTAATTACAACATCTTGACACATTCGGCTCTTCACAGATTGCAGATTAAATATATATGAGTTTTATATATATTTACATTCTTCTTTTCTCAAACGTATGTAACGATACTATAATAAGAACATGCATTAAATTATTGATTGAATTTTGATCTGTTTGGAACTATACATCCTCTGACTGGATGCACCCTCAGAGTCCAACAGTTTTCCTGAGGACATCAATCCTAAAGGCACATGCATCTGACTCTCCATTTGTTTCCAATAAGCATGTATTGATTGTGCTGCCTTTGAAAGTCTCTTTTGCCTTTATTTTTGTTCAGAGTATAATTGCTAAGTCCCTGATGGGGGTGGACTACTGCTAGACAATGATGATCAAAATGGCAACAGGTATCTAAAGGGTGATTCCAGCCAGTGAAAACACTGTCATGGTAGGCTAGCTACCCTGGAGAATCATGCATGGACTGCAGTATACTGAAAAGGATCCTATTGAGTCTGCCTATTGACCTGAGTTGTAAACGCTTTATCACCATAGATTAATGTAGAAATTAATGACGTTAAGTGTGATATTTCCATACATGAGCATGGTGTACACCAATTAAATCTGACCACCATTTCCATGCTTCATCTCTAGAAATCTCACTTTCTCTTTCTGGTTGTTAGTTTTAGCTTCTATGTGCTGAGACACAGAGCAAAGACCGAGTTTTCTTTCTGTCTTTTCACTTATTTCCCTCAGATGATGACTTCCAGGTCCATCTTTCTTTATAAAAGAACAATGCTATGTTGTATGCATAGGATTCTTTCTTTATTCATTTGTTGATAGGTAGCTAGACTGATTACATAGCTCAGCTCGTTTAAATAATTATGCAATGGACATATGGATACTGATATATCTTAAGTATCTCATAATTATTAATTAATAATAGTATTAATTTCTCCTGCCTGTCTAGAACTAGGGAATCTGAATGATGTGGTAGATCTATTTTTAGTTTTCTGAAGCCCGACTGTACTGTTATCTATAATGGCTATCCAAATGAGGTCCATTTATGAGAAACCCACAATCAACTTTATATGAGATGGTGAAGGCCTGTGGGTATTTCTTGTAAGGCCCGGAATGAAACAACAATGCTCCCCACCACTTCTGCTATTCAGTTCTGTACAGAAAATTTAGCCAGCAGAGTTAAGAATGGAAAAACAAATAAAAGAAATATAAATAGCAAGCGAGGACTCCAATTATCCCTGTTTGCAAATGAAGTAACTCTATGAACAAGGAAACAAAGATCCCCATGGAAAGATAACTAGATCTGATGAATTCAGTAAACTGGCCGCATACAATTCAACACATGGAACATTAGTAGCGTTCCTGGACTTCATCAGTAAACCTGTCAAGGAAAAAAAAATCAGAGCTAAAAAGGTGAATACCAAAGAATGAACCTGACCATGGAAGTAAGAGGCTTCTGTACGCTTGTGAGACACATTGAGAAGGACACCAATGTAGCTTGGGTTGGAAAAATTGTTACTAAAGTACCCAAATCAATTTAAAGACTCCTTGCCATGCCCATCAAAATACCATCAATGTTCTTAAGTGAACTGTAAAAATAATCTAAAATCCATACAGAGCTATAAAAACATCAAAATAGCCAAAGAAGTCTTGAGTCAAAAGAATAAAACTAGAGGCATTACAACACTTAATTTCAAGAAATATTACAGAGTCATCATACCTGAAAAGGCATGGCATTGGCATATAAACAGACATGGAGATCGATAGCATAGAACAAAGGCCACAGAAATAAGCTAACGTTACTACAGCCAACTGACTTCCACCCAAGACTACACCACACTGGGAAAACAGGAGATGCCCACACAGGAGAACTGCCACCTCAATATAACTTAACATGAAGCAAAACCCTCAGCATAGAATTTGGACTTTGAAGCTGCTATGGAACACAGAGAGGAAGCAGCTCATCATGTCATCAGATTTCCAGGAAGTTTTTACTTTACTTTGAAATCATTATTTCAAGTTATATGATGCTATTGATTTACAAAGACTGGACCAACCTTTGACTAAAGGCCACATTTAACTCTGGCCTGCTTCCTTCTTACTGCTCAGCCTGATAAGACAGCACTTTGATGGTTTGAGTAAGAATGCTCAGAGATTTGAACATTTGGTGCCTCACTGGTGGTGATATTTGGGGAGGCTCATATATGTCAGTAGAGGTGACCGTTTTCCGCTTACAGCCTCATAACCACCTCCAGCTCGTTCTCTTTGCTTTCTGGTTGTGTTTGAAGATATTGGCTCCCAGCTTTGTGCTTGTCACGCCCGACACTGGCTGCCCTGATTCCCTACCATGATGTTCTGACTCTAGCGCAGGTAAAACCTTCCTTTTATAAGCCGCCTTGGCTATGGCATTTCATCAGCATGACAGAAACGTAATACAAATACTGAATAAAACAACTTTGTTATTATTTATCTTATCCATTATTTTAAAAGGCATAGAGATGGAGGTTTTGTAAAAATGTCCTAGTTGACTTGTTTTAGCCAGTCTTCTTAGACATGATCTAAGAGACAAAACCTCCCATTTCCATGTTACCTACTAGCCACCTGTGCGGCAGCCATTCTCTCTGAGTCCCATCACATGCAAAGCTACTTTCTTGATGGACACAGCGGGTCTGTGTAAAGGCTGGCTTTTATTTTCACTAAAATGTTCTGTTATCTTGATTCAGAGACGATGCTTGTAAATAATTTGGTTTTTCTTTTAAGCCTTTGTCCCTCTCAGTGCCCATCTAACCCATTATTCCTTTCTCTCCCCACAGTTTTAATTATCCCTGATATCATCTCCAATGTAATTGAAGAAAATTGTCTTGCAATTATGAGAATAAAGGAAATATCAAGCCAGTGCCCACTCCCTTTCACCTGTGTCTGTGTTCCCCATTGCTCATTGTTTGCAGATAATCGGTGTGATGAGAGCTGTGCCTACTATTTATTTACTGTCTCTGTAAGGACTATTCGTTCCATAGCTACAGAAGGTCTGTGTCTAAGCACAGAATACTCACCGAACTCTAGCTGTAACCAGTTTATTTAGTTCCAGAAGACAGTGTGTATTATCTAATCCTTAATTGTGCTCCCAAGCTTTGCAAAATTAAAGCTTCAAATTAAACATTATACTGAAGAAGCTCCTCTGAAAGCCAGACATTTGTTTCCAAAGTGATAAAATGGGAAAAGCATGCACTTCATGTGGTTAGTTCTAGGCCAAGAAGTCAACTCACATTTATTTGAAAGTCTCAGAAAATAGAAACTAAGAGATCTGATGTGGGAAGGTATGGAAAGCAGGAAGTCAGTCAAATGAGTTATCCTGAAAGAGAGGATTGTCCTTATTTGCAAGGAGTCCATCCCAGCAAGAGATTGACAGGTACTGACTGAGGCATCTAAAGCTCCACAGGTAGATGGTTGCTCCAGAACACCTCTGGTAGGTGGAGAATGGACACATTCTGCTGACCGTAGACAACTCGGATTCAGAGATGACAGTGTACCGTCAGGTCCTGGGTGCAAGCAATCCACTCTCTGCACGTTCCTGCAGCCAGTTCCCAAATTAACTGAAAGGACATCGCATGCATGGTTGAGTTCTATCCTATAGAATCAATTTCTTCTCTACTAGAGCAGTCCACAAGCCACGTGGGATCCAGCACCCCATCTTGCATATCCAGTTCAATATGCAGCAATCCAGTTGCAACCTCCTCTAGTAGTTGCCTAGGACTTTGAGACTTCCTGTAAACATTCTATTGGCTGGGTCCACTGTTCTTCTTACCAACACCCTTGACGACCCCAAAGCTTCAGTTGGTTTGCCTATGTTCCAAACCAGCACTGTCACCTAGCAACTGTAAAGCACATGGATGTGGCAATGGCTATTTCTTCAGAAGCAAGCAAACGGGCCAACTGTACTGCATGAGTTGTAATCACAGCAAAAAGCATTTAAGATGGAGTTTAATGGGCACTTTCTAAGGGCAAGCTTTGACTATGAGGTTCTAAACATTCATTAGGAACCTCTAGTTGAGTCCTGTGGGTATTTTCTTGTTCTCACAGGTACAGAGGATATTGTTTTGGTCTTCATTCTAGGCAAGTTCCCCCTTGTTATTAGCATAGTAAGCATCTCCTCTCACTTCTCAATTCTCTAGGCACTGTTTCCCCAGGCTCTTCTCCGCACCTCTCCAGGTCTTCTTGGTCTTCTCTGATGGGGCTGAGTTCTATCTTCAGCAACCTGATGGACTCTACCTGGAAAACACTCCCACTGGCAGCATCTCAGGCCAGTCTTGGCTCTTGTCCCTCATGGAATCGTACCAGAGACTCCATATTTGCTCATGTTAATCTATTCCCACAATGCTTCAGCATGTTCTTTGTTAAAATTATCAGCCTTCAAAGACTGTATCCCCCATAGAGACAAAACCTGTTTTGCATCCTGAGTGTCTGCAGTGGCAACAGAGGCGCTGGCACATGGTATATTCTGACTAATTACAGAATAAACAAACATGTTGCTCCACAATCCTGAGTTTCTCAGAAGCTATGCCAATGTTGTTTTGTTTATTTGTTTTATGAGAGATCACAGAACTTTGAATTCACCAATTTGGCCAGCCTGGATTACCAGAGAGCCTCATGGATGTACTTTTCTGTCTCTCCAACCATGGGACTACAAGTGTGTTTATCCATACTCATCTTTTTCACATGGGACCTGGGAATTGAACTCAGATCCTCAGGCATTTAGGGCAAGCACTTTACCCATTGAGCAAGCATCTCCTTAGCCCTCATTGTGTTTATTTTGTAGCTAATTTTCTTCTGTGAACTAATTTTGAATTGTCCCATTAAACTTCCCTATTTTGGGTTTAACAGCCCTTAGACCAGGGTGGAAATGGAAGTATTCTCCACAAAGATTATTTGATGGACAGACTTTCACTTTCTAAGGTGTTTCTTGCACCAGCCTGAGTTATATTGTCTATTGGTCCTCACTTTGATAGTCTAGATTATAAACGATTTGTTGTATCAGTTTTTATTAGAACTTGCAGATATCTTCTCTCATCAGTGTAACAAAGTAAATCTCTTTAGCCATTTAGAGCAGCACACTGAACATCACATACTTAATGAATGGAATCCTCTGTGGACACATCCTCTTCTCCTTCTCAAACCTTATATTTATTAACTAGTAAGAGTTATGAGATCACATGTTTTTCCATCAGTTTTTGTTGTGGCACAGAAAACTATGCATTTTGCTGGTCATTGTATATACTGGATAATCATCAGGAGCTGGCACTAACTATCAACATATCATATCAGAGCCTGTGAGAATGGACAGAGGGCAAATGCAGTTTTCAAGGAATTGCATGCTCTTCATTCCTGGCTCTGTTCACAGTCTTGACATCAAGCATTACCATCGTTAGACGACTACCTTGACCTCAGTGTGTGCTGGGTGTGGATTCAGGGATAGCTTTTGAAGAAAACTTTGTTTCTCCCATTAGCTATGTTTATTTTTCTTTAGCTGGAATTTATTTTGACATCCATAATAAGACTGTCTCTTAATAAGAATGACTCTTCCTCCTTCTTAACATAATGTGAAGATAAAATACGTTTTGTTCTTGATTGGGATACTTCCAAGTCCTGCAACTTTGTGTATCTTGCTTAAGAGAGTTTGCTCTTCTTGATTCTATACCTGCATTCGACAATTTATTTTTTACTCATTTTAGAAGTGAGAGGGGGGACTCCATCTATTTAAAGGCTATTTGATGAATTTAAGCATATATGTAATCTTGTGAAAACATTAGAATTCCAGTCTCAAGCCAGATAGCACCATTTCAAACCCAGAAAGATTCCCTGACCCCCTTGCAACGCATTCAGTTCTCAGCCTTCAAGCCTAGCAAACCATTCATCTTGTCCATTATAGTCTAATCTGTAGCCTCTCAAGCTCAATTGAGGCTGTGTGCTCAGCACAGTGCCTGAGTTTTTGCTTAGCATGTGCCTAGGGTTTATTCTAAAAGACTGTAGCAAACATATGCACATGTATGTATACATATATATGTGTGCATGAGTGTATGCATGTGTATATATACATCTGTATGCATATTTCTATGTATGTATGCAAAATGTATGCACTATGTATCCTATTCTAGGTAATTTGTTTCATATGTCTGAAGTAGAATTTAGTCAGAGAATTGTGGCCATACTTATGTCTATAATTTAGATAATTCTGCTCAATTAGGAAGAGTAAAGAATGACTGAGAAATGAACATTTTTCCCCCTGTGAGCAGAAGGTGTCATATACTTGTGCTGTTGAAACAACAGGCATATTTTATAAAGAAGCAAAAATGCTTCTTGGAGAGTCACTCCTGAGTCAGTAAAAAAATTAAAAAAATTCCATTAAAGACATTCAATAATTCATTTTGCTTAGGAAACCGAGCATCACCATAAAAACATTCTGAAATGATGAATTTAGACATAAGAACATAACAAGTGCACAGAGCCCTGCCACTGTTTCTGCAGGTTCCACGAATCTGATTTGGGTTCCCACACTCTTTTCACAGGAATATTTAAATAATTTGACTGTGACAAGCCAAACTGTTTTGAGTCCTCATTGAAAGTCAAATGAAAACATTAATTGCATGCAAAAATATTCCAGTCAGGCATGGAAATGCTTCAGGTTAGGGAATAAATATGTTGCCTATGAGAAGAAAAATCAATTGACTTAGAAAAAGCTAGTGCTGGCTCAAGTCTACACGGTCAGCATTGACTGAAAATCGCTAGGGTTTCAGGGCCTTGTTTTGGCTTATGAATTAACAGACAGCCTTGAGCAATGTCCATACTACACAATAAGTTTGTCTGACTAACTTTTTGCCTGAGGAAATTAGAAATCAGATCACTGGAACTAATTATTATTTTGTTTTTCACTTTTACCTGCTTCTTTAATTCAACCTTATTTTATTTTGAGGAAAGATAGCTAGTGACTAATAGGCATATAATTATCCTTAATACAAAAATATTCAGACTAGTGATTTATGCAATAGAAATAGTAATTCAGAAACTAGGTAACTAACTAACTAAGCAACTTTCAAATCATGAAATACCACATTTATATTGAGCAAGAATTACATCCTCATGCCTGCTCTGAATTCTCCAAAGTAAGGTCCATGTGGAGAGATAAACTGTTGCATACAGTCATGGTTGCTCTGGTTAAATGGGATGAAATATCAATTTATACAATGTTTTGGAGTGCATGCCTATACAACCTGGATAACACACTTAGCATGTCACAAACTTTATTGTCTTAGTAATTTTGTTAATATCCCTATAAGCCTTTCAGCCATTTTCTGTTTAGAAGACCCCCTCAAAATTAGGAATATTTAACTAGATTGGATATTATTCTTATAGCCTTTGGGTTTTTTATAATTAATTTCTTCCTGCACTTGACAAATATTAAATGAATGTCTACTAAGGCACTGGGGATAAAATCGTACAACTTTCACAGCACCTACCCTGATAGAGAAAGTCTTGTCCAGTAGGGCAAGCACTGGAGTTTAGAGTGATTTTTAGCTGACTGAGGGATGTTAACCCGAAATCAACATCTGCATGAGAGATGTGGTAGCCTGTGGGAGGCATGCCTGGAGGAGGCACTGGGGGAACACATGGCCTAGGGTGAGATCTAGGCCTGGTATGTTTTCATAGAGATGTAGCAAAGCGGAAGAGACAGAACGTGGAAGGTACAGGAAATTCTTAGTGTTTCTCTCTGGTTCTGCAGAGCTGAGGAAGTTTGGCAATTAACAGCTCATTAGCCTCATATTTAGGATACAAAAGAAACTTTATCAAGGTTAATAAGAGTTCAGTGGGAAATGTCTGCCCTCAAGGCCACCCACGTCCCAACAGGAGGCTCAGTGTATCATTCTTATTCTTTATATGAAGTGAGAAAAGAGAAATTAAAGAAAGTGGAAGCGTCAGAAGATGTCTGTGATCATTAGTTTCCTTCAAAAACCATAGCGAGTCTGGAGACCTCCGGAGGCCAAACCTTCCTGAGACCACAGACAGCAGAAGTCTATTAAAATGGGCTCCAATCTTAAAGAAAGGGGTCACCCAAGATCCCTGACCGTTTGCACTGAATGGACTAATGAAAGCTGTCTGCTACTCTAAGAATTGAGACATAGGATTTCTATCCCCACTGGAGAGGGAATTCATGCAATTCATGACCACAATGTAAAATACATTTAGTAGTATACAGGCAGATTTAGCTTCCACTAACTGGAGGCCAGGATGTTCCAATACCCGAGGATAATGGCAAAGACATCTCCCTTTGGCTGTAAGTACCTAGACTTCTGCCTCCACCAATGCCTTAAAAAAACATCGTGATTTACAACTTTGTCTTGTTACTATAAAAATGTCATGAATCTGTTACCACTTCAATCATTAAATTGGAGAGCTGAAAAATCTGTGTTCCTAGGCGATGGCCATTAAGATCTGGGTTCCACAGTAAACTATCTTTTATCTCTTTGAGATGAGACCTTTCTGTGCTTTTGGAATTGACACTTAAAAACAAAGTTCTTTTGTGGGAACTTTCTCCAGTGTATTTGTGATCTGACTCTACTGCTCAACACAACAAATAGACTCCACTGTCTCCATTTTGCTCAAGAGGAACTCGAATCAGAGAGAAGTGAAGTGATGTAACAACGGGAAACCATGCAGGGAGGAAGAACAAAGTTAGCTGTCTCTCGGGACCAGGAAGCTGTGACTGGGTAGAATTACTCTTTCCTGTCACTGTTAAACAAGTGCCGAATATTCATCTTGACAATAATCTGGATGCTGGCTGAGCTGTACTGCTGGGTGAGCTGGTTGGCCTCTGGGAAGGAAAACTGCGTAAGAACGCAGACACCTCACATAGTCCCCATGAAAACACATCTTAGACTTTCTGACTGCCAGGATGTGCTGCTGATGGCTCTTTTGCATCATGAGGGTTGTCACTCAGCTGCTGAGTAAGGACAAGATAAGAATCCCCATCACTGTGTGAATGAGTCTTGTGGAGAGACACTGAGGAGACAACTTTAAGTCAGATTCTGCCCCAGCCAGGAGTCTACGCAATGGAATTGCTGACGGATGCTTGATGTACAAGGGGATTGCAGATATCTGTGAAGGTGGGATGTGTCTGCAACCTTCCCCCACTCTTTGCAGAAAATATCTATATGCAAGCCAGGCATTCCTCAGAGTCTTATGTGAGAGTTCACTCATCTACAGCATGCTAAGCAAAAACAAGGGAATATGATCAAAATGACAGACCATCAGAAGCACAGGTGACACTGGCAAATATTAGGTTGTACTGGAGAGATGGCTCAGTGGGTTCGAGTGTCTGCCACCAAGCCTAATGACCTAAGTTTGATTCCCAGGACACACATGGTAGAAAGAGAACAGACCAAGTCCTTCAAATTCTACTCTGATAACTGCAGATGCACTGTAGCAGGCTCAACCCTCTTGTACAAAATTTAAGTATAGTAATTTTAAAAACCTTATTGAATAGTAAAATATTCTTTCAGAAAGATGATGATTGCTAATGTATTCTCTCATTTAAATCCAAGAAGTCAGGTATAATTGTTCTCTGAGAGTTCTTGCTAAGGAAAGTTCCATTGAAACAGGTTAGAGAAGATTACAGGAGGGGAGATTATTCACATGTGTACTGACTGGCTTCAACATCTGGGCTCTCAGCTCCCCTGTCCTCTGAACTTTCAAAGGCAAGATACCCACAGCTAGCAGACCACCATACATGATCAACTATAGCTAAAGGCAAAGACAGTGTATGTGCCTGGCAAGTGGCTTTCTCCCCAGGCTGATTGAATATTTATAAATAGAAAGCATTTAAAATGGTATCAATGCACTGTATGTTTTATGTGTCAAATTCATGCTATATAGTAGCTGCTAGAAATATAACCAGTAGGAGAGAATTATCAAGTTATCAAGCTTAATCCCCGCTTTTAACGATTATTTCTGACTCTGGGTCCTTTCACACATTGTACTGAAACTTTAGAATTGTAAGAATCCAACATTAATGCATTTCAGCAAGCTGGGGTTGGAAACGGAGGAGTGGGAAAGGCAGAGATGCCGGTGGCGGCAGCATTAATATCATTACGGAAAGGTTAGCTGCTCAGGAAATCGACAAGACACTGAGGGGGTATCCGCCGAGTCTCCTAAGAAACCAGAGCAGAGAGAAATGAGGCCAGACAGAGAGAAGGTTTTGTTGACATTTTCAAAAGCCTCCTTTATACAGGCAGGGTCTCTGGAGAATGGAAGACAGCCAAGTAGGGAACCAGCAGCTCTAGCAAATTAGAGGTCAGTGAGCTCGCAGCAGCCTCGGGGAAGCACTGGCAGAGAGAGGCACCCTTCCTACCCCTCCACACTCAGCTCCTGGGTGAGGGAAGGGAAGAGAGTTCCAAGCCAGTGAAACAGCAGGCTGCCCTGGCTTGGATGTGATTGGCTCAGGGGTAGCTCTGTTGTGTTAAGGAAAATGACAAAACAAAAACAAAAACAAAACAAATCCCTTAGAAAACCAACACTGCTTTTAGCAAATTGTATCTTATATCTTGGGTATCCTAAGTTTAAGATATAAGATACAATTTGCTAAACGCATGAAACTCAAGAAGAATGAAGACCAAAGTGTGGACACTGTGCCCCTTCTTAGAATTGGGAACAAAACACCCATGGAAGGAGTTAGAGACAAAGTTTGGAGATGTGACGAAAGGATGGACCATCTAGAGACTGCCATATCCAGGGATCCACCCCATAATCAGCTTCCAAATGCTGACACCAGTGCATACACTAGCAAGATTTTGCTGAAAGGACCTAGATATAGCTGTCTCTTGTGAGACTATGCCGGGGCCTAGCAAACACAGAAGTGGATGCTCACAGTCAGCTAGTGGATGGATCACAGGGCTCCCAATGGAGGAGCTAGAGAAAGTACCCAAGGAGCTAAAGGGATCTGCAACCCTATAGGTGGAACAACATTATAAACTAACCAGTACCCCGGAGCTCTTGACTCTAGCTGCATATGTATCAAAAGATGGCTTAGTCCGTCATCACTGGAAAGAGAGGCCCATCGGACACACAAACTTTATATGCCCCAATACAGGGGAACGCCAGGGCCAAAAAAATGGGAATGGGTGGGTAGGGAAGTGGTGGGGGGGAGGGTACGGGGGACTTTTGGGATAGCATTGGAAATGTAATTGAGGAAAATATGTAATAAAAATATTAAAATTTAAAAAAAAAAAAGGAAAAAAAAAAAAGAAAACCAACACTGAACATGGATTTTTACAGCACTCCCGCTTGGAACTTTCCATGCTCAGTTAAAGATGCAGGATTCACAGGTGTCTTAGAACCCGCCTCCAGGTGTGGGGTGGCTGAGCTGAAGGTTCTGATGGTACTCAACACAGGAGATGGCTTGCGGGAGGTCTGTTCTATAACACCGGTGGGATAACAGATGTGTGCTGCTGATTCTAGTTCGGACCCTCAGATATGAAGGAGCTTAGTATCGAAGGGAGGTTGCTTAATGAGGTATTGCATAAGACAACCACTTTTAGGACCAGTGGATGCAGTGAAAAATTAAATGAGTCGTTCTAACAGGTAAGAGAGGAGAGATTTTAAGTGGCTCTCTGAGGACATTTTAGTTATTTCTGTGGACGCACAGAGAACTAACTACTCAGGCCTCATAGCCTTATGGCACCGGAGAAGGGAAACAGAATCAGGCTGCGCAGTTGTTCCCATTTGGGGAAGCTTAAACCAGAGGAAGTATGCTGAGCGTGCTTATGACATAATCAGCGTCTGGAAACTAGGCAGTGAGGACTGTGGAGGGGCTGGAGTGTCCACACAGAGAAAGTCAAAATGAGGTGGATGGAGAATTTCTGTTTAGGTAATGGATAGGAACTAAAGAGTCAGAAGAAAATGGCTCCTCCCGCAAGTTATGGGAGCCGAGGACAAAGAGCCAAACTTCCAAGTCAGAAATGCATGTCGGAGGCCAGACAGCAACACCTGAGCAGGTTCACACGGAGGATAGAGTAACTTGTCATTCTTAATCGTTGAGGTGCCCTTCTGCTATGGGTGACACAGCAAAGTGCTCTGTGTGCTGAAGTCAGAGCTTGTGTTTAAATATTCTTTCTTAAAGGTAAAAGGGGGTGTGCATGCGTTTTGACTGGTGTGGGATACCAACGAGTGCAGACGAGTGCTTTAGCTGAACGGTGTAGCTCATGTTCTTGCACATAACCAGTCATGTATTTGGATCATGTTCTGGCCCAGGAACATATGTCCCTACTTTCCCAAAGCCATTTTTATGTTTTGTACCTAACTAATAATTGAACTTCAAGATGAATGGATGAAGTACGTTACTTATATGCAATGGAATTTTATTCAGCCATAAAAACAAATGATATTATGATAGTTGCGGAAATGTAGAACCAGCTTTTAAGCACTTGTTGTCTTGTGATGATGGATTTAAACTAGACAGACACGAAACCAGAGCTGATGATTTCACAAGTGTCCACAGGTTTCTGGGTCTTCAGAGACACTGCAGCTTAATCATGTGTTTGGCCTGCACATGGGCATTAGAGTTCTCAAGACAGTATTGACCATTGATCGCTAAGATCCTTCTGCATCACCACCATGTGTAGTAGTAAACAGTCATGCAGACTACATCCCTGTGAACAGGGCCCATGCCTGATGGATAATTAGAAAAGTAATAAATTTCTTCACTTGACTGCTGTGTTTTTAATTGCAGTTTGGTATTTTGTACTCAATTGAAAGGCAAGTACACATGTCAAGTTAAAAACAACTATTAAAATTTTCTCCATTTTTCTTTGTTATTGCCTAAAAATCTATGCTGATTTGTTTAAGTGTCACCTTCAAAATTAAAATCCATTTAGCCCTTATCAGGTTTGTCTTTTGAAATTATCTGTCACTCATCACCAAAAAGTTTTCTGTTTTTAAATTATCTGTAATTATTTTCTTTTATATTTAGTGGAACAAGATGGCTCTCAAAATTCCAGCAGAGTCCTTCTCAGAATTATACTACAGGCTACTCAATTTTGCATTATAAAAAGAAACACTTGTGTGAACTAGACAGGAAGGGTTTGTTTTGTTTTATTGTGCTTTGTATTGAGTCTCAATATGCAGCCAAAGCTAGCCTCAAACTATTCCATCCAGATCTCTAATTTATAATCCTACAGTATCCACCAGGACCTGAGATTGCATGCATTCACCACCATATCAGGCCTAACAGAGTGTTTTTATAATCTACTTCTTATATAAGGAAATAAATATGGTATTTAGAAAAAGATACATATTCATGTATTACTTGATAGTATATAAAATGTGTGTGTGTGTGTGTGTGTGTGTGTGTGTGTGTATGTATTCCTATGGCCACTGTGAAGCGCTTGCTACTATTCATTCCTTATGGTGCTGCAGAGTGTTACAGTGCACTCATCAGGGGAGAAGAACATCCACTTGCAGTGATGGCACAATTTTCCAACAGTTTAGAAATACGCTTGCCTAAGAGAATAGATACCTGGTTAGTTTTAAACACAAAGTTTTTTAAAGCCATTAGCTGTAACTGTGACCTTAAGTACCAACTTCATGAAGTAAATACATAAACTGGGTCTAAGTCATTCCTTAAGAAATTAGAGCGTTCCTGAATAAAAACTGTGAGTAGTTTAAAAATATTTAAACTCTATGGGCCACCCATAGTGGCCTCCATCTTCCCATATCAATTAACTAAGACAATCCCCAGAGATATGCCCACAGGCCAAAGAATGCAGACAATCCCTCATTAAGATTCTTCCCAGTTGATTTCAAGTGGTGTCGGTTGATAATTAAAGCTAATTGTGACAGGTATCACCATCACCGAGCCTTCCCTCTCTGTCTCTGGAAGGACTTCATCTTCCATTAAAATGCAGTGTGAAGACTGTGGCAAGAAGCTGACTCTAGATTGGTCTCTTTGCCCAGTTTGTTTTCTGCATGATGGAGATGATTAATACTACAGATTCTGCACAAGCACGGCCTCCTTTTAGCAGAACCCTCCCATTCGCTGCAGGTGACCCTTCTCCTTAGTATTCATTGAGCACTGAAATTAATGCTCAGGGTATTATAACAAAAAGCCACAGAGAAGTCTTTCTTGCCAAGAGAAAAATAAGTTTGTTTGTTTTACCTTTTGCTAAACTAACAAGTGACCATCCCCAATATAGAAGTGTCCCCTTTCTGTAGGTTGACCAGCCATCTCTAGTAGCCTCCTCACTGTATGAAAGGCATTCAGAATTTCCACAAGACAATACCCAGAAGTAGCCATGACTATATAAACTACCCTCAACCCTTTTATGTTTTACTACAACGGCATATTTACAAATGCCCTGAGAACTTCTCTAAAACTACATTGCTTGAGAAATTTCCACATATGGATACAAGGTTCTGATCTCAGGAGATGAGGAAAGAGAGCAGGCTCTCTCTATCCCTGAAGCCCTGTGACATCTTGAGCTGTGGGGTAAAACCCTCTGTTATAAAACCATAAGCAACCAACAATCATATTGGTGTGATGGCAACTGGTATCTAAACTCTCCCTGCTTGCTCCAGGGAGACTTTCTGAGTACTGAGGAAATGCAAAGTGTGTGTTCATAGAAAAGACTCAGGCCTGTTCTTCTAGCTTTGCATCCTTAGTAAGCTTTCCACTTCAATGTGATGTTTTATTTGCTTGAATTCTCTTAACAGCTGCTTTTGAGCCATTTTGGTCCTCAGTCATGTGTTGGAGGATATTTGATCATGTTGTGACGCCCCAAGATTGTGTTATTTCCTGGAAAAAAAATCTGTTTCTTATTGTGGTGTTGCTCAGCACTTAACACATAGCTTTGGTCCTTAGTACCACTCCTTTAGTACATTCCTTTAATACCAAACAATGATGCTAAAGATAGTTTGTAGAAGTAAGCACCCATGTTTGAAAGTGGTATCTAATTGAGTGGCAGACAAAGTGATGAATCAGAGAACAATTTGACAGAATAGGATATTTCTAACTTTTATGAGAAGAGAGAGGGATATAGGGAGAGACGGTAGTTTTTACTGGGACTATTATACAGAGTACAGGCTGCAGAGAGAGAATGAGCTGTACAAAGGTGAAGATAGTGAGCCAGAAAATGAGAAGGAGCTATAAGATTAGAACATATTGGCAGAGTTAGCAGCCAAGCAGAGCAATTCAGAAGAAGCAGAGAGAAGCCAGATTGAATCAGTCAGCTTGAAGAGAAGTTTTGAGCCAGAACAGCTGAATTGACCAGCCAAGAAGAGACCACAAAGAACAAGAAAGGGTGAGAATATTCAGTGGTAATTTCAGAGGCTGGAAACATTCTATACCTAGATTAGATTGTATGGAGTTTAGATGCTTCCAGGACTAGGCCTAGGTTAGCTGACAGGAGCACGAAGTCTCAGAGGCAACAATTACTTCTGTTGATTTGAAGTACTGTTATAGTCATGTCCCTACCCAAAGTGGAGACTTAGTAGCTTCCGTATATTATGACATATTGTTTATGTAAATAAATGGTAGTAAGTCCTCCATGGTGTACTAAGCATGTGCCTTTGAGCCATGTACAATGTCCTATCTTGAGAAATGTGAGTGAAAATTTTGAGGTTGTTACTAGGTTGAAGATAAGCAGAAAAGGGTTTGCAAATCTAGGTAGGTGGCTATGCTTGCTTCATAAAATTTGAACAGTTTTGGAAAATTTAAGCACATTGGTTTGATTATACTCAGATAAAATAAGCTTGTTTCTCTTATACATTAAATGTTTTATTTTCATATGTAATCAATATTTATATTCCCAGTCCTGCTGAGTAACCGATGGTAACAATTTACACTTATCAACAAGATGATAGAATGTATACTGGAGAGGAAGACATGGCTAGAGAAAACTGGCAGCCATCTCTCCTAGAAACCATCTCTCCATCTCCATAGAAGTCGCCAAGAATGGAAAGTGATCTTCTCCATGCACTAAGTCCCCAGTTCTTTCTGGGATAGCTTGACATTGAAATCTTTTCCCTTAACTTTGTTAGTAAAGCTCAATTAATAAATATGTTTATTGGCCTAAATGTCTTGAAAAGGCAAAGAAAACTAAGGGACTGTAGGTAACTTCCCATATGATTTACTTCCAATGTTAGAGTCTACCAGCTCTACTTAGATGGTTTTCTCTCACCTGTTTTCAAGTCTTTGTCTTTCCTGGCACTTTATGTCACTGTTTCTAATTAACTTTTTGCCTAGATTCTGCAGTCACTCTCTCATCTGTCTTTTGACTAGGTCCTTGTTGAGAATCTATCAGGCATAGGATGGTCTTTCCATAAGATGACCTCAGGTTTGCAGAACACACACACACACACCCTGTCCCCAGGGTACCTTCTTGCTTATAAGAAAGCATCTAACCACCCTTCCTTGTCCAGCACGTTCTAATTAATTTCTTTTGGTTCCATTTTTCCATACTTCTTTCCAAGTATTCAGCCTCACACTTCACAAATGTGTGTGTGTGTGTGTGCATGCTAGTGTGTGTGTGTGTTTAACTTTTTGATCTCTATTGGATTACTCTCTTCCTACCCTTGGGATGTCCCTTCAGATTCATTCATCTGACTTCATTTTTGGTTCATCCTTGGTGCTGTCTCTAAGCCCCTCTGGACTGATATAACATTTTTTTTCTAGAATTTTATAGAAAATTTCACTACTTATTTTTTCATAGAACTTGCTGTTAAGTATATTTAACTTGCTTAAAATACATTTGGATAGACATTTCTCTTCTCTGTTATGATGTGAAATCTCCTGGGAAGTTGGAGAGTGGAGCATGTATAAGTTTCATTTTGCACATGGAAATGTACCATATGCAATCATCTGTAAGCATAGTGCACACCCATGTAGTAGTTGATTGAGTAAATAAAGTAATTCCTTAATAATTAAATCTTTTATATGACATCTGGGACTTAGCTGACTCTTATTCACAGTCAAGAGGTGGGAGGTATTGGCAAGGACTAGAGCAGTGACTGCTTGTCCGTACAGCAGACAAGAGTGGCCTTAGGTTTCACTCTTCAGAGTGGGAAATGAGTTTTCCACACCCACATTTAGTTTTCAGATGAAACTGATCTACTTTACACACTGGCCTTGATATAAGACTTAAAGTTTTCACAGTTTAAGACAAACACTGAAATCCCATGGGGTCCCAGCTCTGTGGAGAACTTTGATTCTATATTTGTTTCAGGCTCTATTCAGCATGAAAACCTTTTGCATGAAAACTAGGTGAGTGTCCTGTTCTGGTTTGTCTGAATATACATAAATATAAAGATGGCAGCACAAAAGAGCATGTCAGCTAAGATCATCCAATCTTGTTGTTCCACCTATAGGGTTGCAGACCCCTTTAGCTCCTTGGGTGCTTTCTCTAGCTCCTCCATTGGAGGCCCTGTGATCCATCCAATAGCTGACTGTGAGCATCCACTTCTGTGTTTGCTAGGCCCCGACATAGTCTCACAAGAGACAGCTATATCTGGGTCCTTTCAGCAAAATCTTGCTAATGTATGCAATGGTGTCAGCATTTGGAGGCTGATTATGGGATGGATCCCCTCGTGTCTCTAGGTGCGTATGTATCAGAAGATGGCCTAGTCGGCCATCATTGGAAAGAGAGGCCCATTGGTCTTGCAAACTTTAGATGTTTCAGTACAGGGGAATGCCAGGTCCAAGAAGTGGAAATGGGTGGGTAGGGGAGTGGGGGGAGGGTATGGGGGACTTTTGGGATAGCATTGGAAATGTAAATGAGGAAAATACCTAATAAAAATATTTAAAAAAAAAGATTATCCAATCTCTGGTTTTGTATGAGACAGAAGGACATCTTACATAGTAACTGAAGCTACCTGATGACCTAACCATTAGTCTGAGAATCCCAGTCACATGCTTGCCCTAACAGCAGGCACTTTCTGCCAATGTGTTCAGGAGACTTTTGTCACAGTGTATGGACATGCACAAATCTAGGTGGGATTGGTTAGATCATATATGTGGCCTGATGATGGAACCAAGAGACACAGATGATACAAGACATAAGAGGCACTGACAACATGACATGCTGTATTCTTTTACAATAAATACTTTTATAAACCAAATGAGAAAATAATAACATAATGGTAGAAAGTGCAATGCATTAGGTAAGTAAATCTGTAGCATATTTGTTAACTATCTTAAGTCCTGAGTACTATAGATAACTAACTACAGGTTATGGGTTTCTGTCTGATTGGCAGCCTAGAGGTTTTTTGTTTGTTTGTTTGTTTGTTTGTTTGTTTGTTTGTTTGTTTTGTCGTTGTTTTGTTTTTTGAGACAGGGTTTCTCCGTATAGCCCTGGCTGTCCTAGAACTCACTTTGTAGACCAGGCTGGCCTCAAACTCAGAAATCCACCTTCCTCTGCCTCCCGAGTGCTGGGATTAAAGGCGTGCACCACCACACCCGGCTCAGAGTATTTATTACATCAGCAAAGCATGAAATCATCTTTGGCAAGCAACAGTCTGTCCTTGATGAAAACATTATTAATTGCCCTATTCTGCCGGGCGTGGTGGCGCATGCCTTTAATCCCAGCACTTGGGAGGCAGAGGCAGGCGGATTTCTGAGTTCAAGGCCAGCCTGGTCTACAAAGTGAGTTCCAGGACAGCCAGGGCTACACAGAGAAACCCTGTCTCAAAAAACAAAAAAAAAACAAAAAAAAAAGAAAGAAAAAATTGCCCTATTCTATACACAATATCTTTTCTGGAATTTTCCTTAGATTTCCACAGTCCCTGAGAGGCAGTTACATAGCTTTGTATCTCTGTGAGACCATGGCAGTGGCCTGTTCCCTTTCCACAGTGTTCATAGAGAAAACTCTGATCTGAGATAAATCTAAGACATGTCCTCACTGTGTCCTCGTGAGCGGCAGAGTTATAAGTTCATCGTTTAGGAAAGCCTCTTACCTGTTCAGGTCTCGGTGTATGATTGGCTGGGTCAAGCTGTGCAGGTACTCCATGCCCTTGGCAACATCTACTGCAATGATTAATTTAGACTGCAAGTCAAGAATTCTAGAATAGAAAAGAGATTGAATGGAAAAAAGTGGTTGAAGCCAACACTCAGAATGTCCCTCAAAGGAAAACATCCCGTGATGTTTTATTCTGTGTAATTCTATCTAACTTTTTATTAACATTGAAGATGGAGTTAAATGTTCAGTCTGGAATACCTTTTTCCATATTTGGGAATTGCTTAACTAAATGTCAACTCAGATATATGACGTGTTGTTTAAAAATATACTTACTTTATTTTTAAATTTATTTGTGTCATACAAAAATCCATGATAATAACAGAAATGGAATGTTCTGGAGCCACTGAGTGAAACCACCCCATAGTTTCTGTCCACAGAGATCTAAGACATGAATTCAGGTCCAACCTGGGCAAGAACATTCTTTTTAAAATCTTTCTCTCATCAGTACTACAACCCTTGATGATTACTATGTTCTGAGCTTTTGTGCAATACCATGTGGATGTGTCAAGGTTAATCTATTTATAAGCCTCAGCTGGCTTCACATTCCTCAAATTTGTTACCCTTGACTTACTGTTTAAAAATATCACTTAAGTATATCATTTCTGGAAATATAATAATTAGCCATAAATCATCAGCCGTGTTTAAAATGCCATTCTTGTTAGCACTTAGACACGTCAGCAGGCAACAGGGTCCCTGACGGGAAGTCCCTAGGCATGAGATAAAGGTGGTTCACATGCTGAGTCCAAGGTGAGTGTGGACCACAGCCCATACCTCTTCTGTTCATGAAGCAGGGAGAACAGAGAGCCTCCTGAAATGTATTGTGTGACAATGGCAAACTGGCTGGGGTCATCCAGGCAGGCACCCACAAACTGAACCACGCAGGGGTGATTGAGCTGGCAGAGGATGGACACTTCTCGGCAAAACATATCCACGTCTGACTTGGAGCAGTAGGTGTTGGCTCAGTATCTAGGACAGGAGTGAGGACACGTTCTTGTCAATGAGTTTTCAGGGGCCCAGCCCCTGTTCTTTCCAGCTGATGACGTGCTTCATCTGCTTACTTACCGTTTGATTGCCACTATTTTATTTCTGCATCGCCCTTTATAGACTTTCCCAAAAGAACCTAAAATTATTTAAGAGAAGTTGATAAATGTTTACAGTTGACTGTGAGTCTGAGGTTGTTAAAATGTAACAGGGATCTGGTTTCTTTGCTTACCTGAGCCGATAATCTCATGGAATTCAATTTCAGAGAGCTGCAGATGGAAACGGGAGGGTAATTCAGCCCTCAGGAGGAGAACATCTGCCTTCTCTGCGAACAATAATTGCCTTTTTATTTTGGGTACAGGATGTGAACACATGGCTATAAATACACAATGGACATGCTCTACCAAAGGTGCCTCATACCAACTGTAACTGATCACTTGGAGATCCTAAGACCTTTGCACATGTGGTCTGGGCTTGCATTACTAGAATGGTGGCCTTCTGGCTTAGCAGCACAATCTCTCTGGTCAGGGCTGACCTTATTTGTCATCTGACCTTCAGTTAACATGGCTAGAGACACAGCTATGCTCCAATATGGTTTGCCTCATTGTCTGAGAAATGGAGTTTCCATTTCTTCGGCCTCCATCAGTAAGGAAGTCAAATATCTATTGGTAAACTGGGTCTTTAGGGGCTGCTCATTAAGCAGCAAGTGATAAGCAGAGGAAGAAGTCTAAGGACATATTCCACACTAAAAAGTACTTTTAAAACTACAGATTCCAAGTGGTTAAATATTAATTTTTCATGGACTTGTGTTTAATACATTCCTTATCTAGTGATGTTAATTTCAACAAACAGTGGCATGCATTCAAAAAAGTAAACAAGGGTCACTTCTTTGAGAGATTTAAAAAATAGTAATTTATTAATTTGAATATTTTCTAAAGCAAATGATTTTCCAATTCTAAAAATATTAATATTTATAGTTTGTATTTTGTTCCAAATATATGTAAATAGTCCACTGTGAGTCTGAGCTCTCTTCAGTATGCATCAGTGATCCCCTGTTGTGACAACTGTGGACTAAGGGGCATGAGGGCAAGGCTGACTCTGAGAAGAAAGGTCTCCATCAGCATAGCTTATGATGCTGAGGTAGCCACCACTCAAAACATAATAAAGCAAAATATATGTCTGTGGTATTTAGGCAATAATCATCTTCAGCGATAAAACAACAACCATCCCACTTACAGGTACCTTTTGTCATGCTTTTAATCTTCCCCAAGGGGGATGGGACAGACACATAGGAGCCATCTAGAAATCAAGTTACACAGTAGAGTTGAAGGCAGCAATCATTTATTTCTCCTTAAAGTTCAACATGATAAACACAAACCAGCTTAAGGTTCCTATCTCCTTCTGCACAGGAGGCTGCAGTGCATATGTTTTTCTATAATCTACATAAAGAGGTCCTAATTCTGTTCTAGAAGACTCCAGCAGACGTACCTGCTTTAATTTGTATCTGGCTATGGGTATACTTTCCTTGTCTTAGTAAATTGCTGACATAGGAAATAACTGTTCTTTGCTTTCTTAGGCCTTCTGAGCCTTGTACCTCATGCCCATTCATTCCAAGGAATGCAAAGCTTGAATATTTATATTACGGTGGATTGTGGTGGCCATTCTTTGTGTAGCATCACCCAGGTATAAACTTTCACAAATGAACCTCATCCCTTGGCTCTATCCTCCTTCCTCATCCCAGAGGGACAATAACAGCAACACACATTTACCATTGAACTCAAGCTTGTGCAGCAATAAAAACAGAATAGCAAAGAGGTACCTCCTCCAGGCTGAGAATATTCGTTACATGGCAGCTCATCCTGGGGTCTCTTATAGTGCTTCAGGAGTGTAACAATGGCATCATGTCCTTCATAAAAAGACAAAAGGGATGAATACTTTTGACTTGATTTAGTCAACAAATCCTGGCTCCCTCCCTAAACCCACTGGATAAAATTTATAACATAGGCTATATCCAAGGAGACAATACATTATAATGTGGATTTAGTGTTTCTTTCATTCAAGTAACCAGCCCAGAGTATCCTAATATACTGTAGTGGGTAGCAGGGATACAATACACATGTGACTATGATTATGCTTGTAAGAGGATTATAAGGTAATTGAGCAAATAATTATAGGAATTAATCATGAGAAACTTTTGATTGACCAGATATGAAGTGGTGTGAGTATATATGGCCAGGACATGGTTAAGTGTCTGAAAGACACACATGGTATCTGAGAGAATGGGGCACCCACAGTGAGTAGACTTGGTACTTGGTTGGCAATCCCAGTAACACAGAATTGAGATAATAACATAGGTTTCTATGGTGGAGACAGCAGGGTGTACATAGATATCTGTAGTCCTCCTTCACAATGACTCTGTCACTGGG
Organism: Mus caroli; assembly: GCF_978045245.1. Lineage (NCBI taxonomy): Eukaryota > Metazoa > Chordata > Mammalia > Rodentia > Muridae > Mus > Mus caroli. Next base: position 4,972,356 of record NW_028227258.1, on the reverse strand, counting down.
AATGGATGCCTACCCTGGGACACTTCTTTATGCGTCTTCTCTTCCAGTGTGGCTTTGTGGCATATTTACTGGGAACACAGGGGCAATGACATTAACATGTCTATGCTTTAAGACACAGGGAGCTGTTACTCTTCCAGTTGCCAGCTGAAGCCCAGGGCTCTGAGGTGGAAGAGGGTGGTAAGCTGCTCCCTCAACCTTGTTACCAGTCCTGGAATGTCACAAGGTTGAGAGACATGTCTCATTTTAAACTACTACCACTAGCATTCTGAGCTTATTAGCTGTGCCACAAATTATTCTTGCAAAAGATGAAAAATGTTAAATGCTTTTCAGAGAAAGCCATTGATTTTCAATAGAATTAAACCTTGACACTATTGTATGCTTTCACTATGAAAATAATCTACTGAAGCTAATTTGTAAAAGAGGCAAACAGTGGACCTTATAGATCTTGCCCAGAGCCCCGTGAAATGCAGCTGAACCCACTGTAAATGTGGCCAACTATAGAAACAGAAAAGCATAAATGTTTTCCTATCACAAATACCTTAAATTTAGACTGGCTTTGCACATGCCCGTTTACATGTAGAATGCCCACAGTAGAGCTCATTTAGTCAAATTTTCCCTTTAAAGGAGCCCACTGAATAGTGCTTTCATGAATGAAGAATGGAGAAGTCAACACTAGATTTACTAACATAAGACATTTTCACAAAGGGAACAATCTACCTCCAGATTCCTTAAAAAATATTGTGTACATGAATAATGAATTCTGTGAGAAAATCTATATATCAACTTTCTAGAAGTAAATGACTAGATTCTACATTTTATTGTCTTTAGATTTTGTAAATAATGATTTCTGTTTTTCCTAATCATGGATGTAGACTGTGTCAAAATTATGGGGACAAGCTCTAGTTATAACCAGTTAGCTTGGACTTTTTTTTTGTTGTTGTTGTTGTTTTGATACAGGGTTTCTCTGTATAGCCCTGGCTGTCCTGGAACTCACTTTGTAGACCAGGCTTGCCTCAGACTCAGAAATCGCCTGCCTCTGCCTCCCGAGTGCTGGGATTAAAGACGTGCACCACCATGCCCAGCTTGTTAGCTTGGATTTTGTGTGACCAGAACCATACCATAAAGCCTGAATGATGTTGGCCAACAGAACAACTTCTGATGAGAATCTGATAGGAAGGGGTAGTACATAACCTAAAAGTTCTGAGTTTGGAACAAGCATAACTTGACCTATTAACAACCTAAAGAAGGCATGGGTGAAGCAGGGCTGATGAAGATGAGGGTGGTGCATCCTGGCAGGGAAGGGGAGATAAGAACCCTGGGTAAAAGGGGTGCCCCAGGCTATCAGAAAGTGTCACTCAGCACATGAAGTGAGCATAGATTTCCCAGAGTCTATGTATGAAAAGCTATGTGGGAGGACCTTCATGATGGCTTTCTAATGAGTGCCTTGGTGTTGCTGATGAGACTTAAGACACCACCTATGTAGAGCTTACAAAGACAGGATCAATGTAGGTCATTTCAAAACCACCAGTTCCCAGGAATGGAAGGATATGCCTTACTTTAATTAAAAAGGAGAAAAAAAAAACAAAAACAAAAACAGCTTGCCAGAAAGCCAGGAAGGCTGCCCACTGCTCTTCTCCTATACCCAGTCCTACAGTCTGGTCCCTAGCATTTCATCATAACATCAGCTGTAGCCTTCCCCCTCACACCTACATCTGCTGTGCATCCCACAGAACATTCCCCCCAACCTCCACCACCCCATTTCTCACTGTATCTCTGACCTCAGTTCAGCAGGCACCCCTCTGATAACCCAAGAACCACTCCTCACAGGGTACCAAGTAGGCTGAAGGGAAGACCCATGCCTGTCCTGTTGCTAATGAGGGCCACGATCCTCAGTTTCATTGTCAGCTCTGTAGCTAGAAACCTGCTGTGGTCTGCCTTTCCTCTCTGACTCTATCCCCCAATAGATCACAAGACCTTCTTCAACTCTTCATTCCTCAACTCATCCCAACCTCCAACAACACCTCATTGTGAGTCAGTGGCTCAGTGGGATAAAAGAAGACAAATTTCTTTTAAAGGTGTCTAATAATAAGCCGCATTCTCCTTTGCACTCCTTTGCACTGCATCCACCCGTCATCTGGGTCATTTTCTTGCTTCCCATGGTTCTCTGCAGATGATGCAGTTTGTGAGCTGCAGTGCCCAGCAGCTCAAGTGTCCCTTTCTGTGTATCATTCCTTTAGCTTCAGGGTGTAAGAAGGACTTCCTGTGGTAGTTTAAAGGAGAACGGCCCCCATAGGCTTACGTTTGAATGCTTGGTCCATAGTTAGTGGAAGTGTTTCAGCAGGATTAGTAGGTGTGGCCTTGCAGGAGGATGTGTGCCACTAGGATTTGAGATTTAAAAGGCCTTTGCCAGACGAAGTCTCACTCTTTGCCTATGACTTTCCAATCACTTGTGATCCCTCAGCTTCTGCTCCAGCACCATGCCAGCCGGCCCATGGCAACATTCCCTACCATGATGCTTACAGAGTAAACCGATGAGATTGCAAGCAAGCCCCCAATTAAATGCTTTCCTTTAAAAGTTGCCTTTGTCTTGGTGTCTCTTCGCAGCAATGGAACAGTAACTAAGACAAAATCTTTGGAAATAAATCACCTTTTCAACTGTCTCTTACTAAATTCCATTTTCAAAGTGTGAACTTGACTCCATGATCCTCCAGGCATTTAAAAACCTTTCTTTTAAGAACTTTATTGTTACATACTTGGATCCAAAAAAATAAAAATAGGAAAGCCAAACCAGAATCTTTTTTTTATTATTATTTCTGTTTCTCTTAGGAGATACTCCCTCAAACCATACCTCAGAATTTATCCAGACACAATAGAGCCTACTTCACAGCTTTGTCCTCCCCATCATTCTGGGCCCCTCTGTGATCTCACTTTGCTGATGTAAATAGGACTATCCTGATTCACTGGGGGAGAATCTCAGTGGATCAGGATGTAGTATGGGTGCTCTCCCAGTAGATCAGGATGTAGTATGGGTACTCCCCCAGTGGATCAGGATGCAGTATGAGTGCTCCCCCAGTAGATCAGGATGCAGGATGAGTGCTCCCCCAGTAGATCAGGATGTAGTATGGGTACTCCCCCAGTGGATCAGGATGCAGTATGAGTGCTTCCCCAGTAGATCAGGATGCAGGATGAGTGCTCCCCCAGTAGATCAGGATGCAGGATGAGTGCTCCCCCAGTAGATCAGGATGCAGGATGAGTGCTCCCCCAGTAGATCAGGATGCAGGATGAGTGCTCCCCCAGTAGATCAGGATGTAGTATGGGTACTCCCCCAGTGGATCAGGATGCAGTATGAGTGCTTCCCCAGTAGATCAGGATGCAGGATGAGTGCTCCCCCAGTAGATCAGGATGCAGGATGAGTGCTCCCCCAGTAGATCAGGATGCAGGATGAGTGCTCCCCCAGTAGATCAGGATGTAGTATGGGTACTCCCCCAGTGGATCAGGATGCAGTATGAGTGCTTCCCCAGTAGATCAGGATGCAGGATGAGTGCTCCCCCAGTAGATCAGGATGCAGGATGAGTGCTCCCCCAGTAGATCAGGATGCAGGATGAGTGCTCCCCCAGTAGATCAGGATGTAGTATGGGTACTCCCCCAGTGGATCAGGATGCAGTATGAGTGCTTCCCCAGTAGATCAGGATGCAGGATGAGTGCTCCCCCAGTAGATCAGGATGCAGTATGGGTACTCCCCCAGAAGATCAGGGTGCAGTAGGAGTGCTCCCCCAGTGGATCAGGATGCAGTATGAGTGCTTCCCCAGTAGATCAGGATGCAGTATGGGTGCTCCCCCAGTGGATCAGGATGCAGTATGAGTGCTCCCCTAGTGGATCAGGGTGCAGTATGGGTGCTCCCCCAGTAGATCAGGATGCAGTATGAGTGCTCCCCCAGTGGATCAGGATGCAGTATGAGTGCTTCCCCAGTAGATCAGGATGCAGTATGGGTGCTCCCCGAGTAGACCAGGATGCAGGATGAGTGCTCCCCCAGTAGATCAGGATGCAGTATGGGTACTCCCCCAGAAGATCAGGGTGCAGTAGGAGTGCTCCCCCAGTGGATCAGGATGCAGTATGAGTGCTTCCCCAGTAGATCAGGATGCAGTATGGGTGCTCCCCCAGTGGATCAGGATGCAGTATGAGTGCTCTCCCAGTAGATCAGGATGCAGTATGGGTACTCCCCCAGAAGATCAGGGTGCAGTAGGAGTGCTCCCCCAGTGGATCAGGATGCAGTATGAGTGCTTCCCCAGTAGATCAGGATGCAGTATGGGTGCTCCCCCAGTGGATCAGGATGCAGTATGAGTGCTTCCCCAGTAGATCAGGATGCAGTATGAGTGCTTCCCCAGTAGATCAGGATGCAGTATGGGTTCTCCCTCAGTGGATCAGAATGCAGTATGAGTGCTCCCCCAGTAGATCAGGATGCAGTATGAGTGCTCCCCCAGTAGATCAGGATGCAGGATGAGTGCTCCCCCAGTAGATCAGGATGCAGTATGGGTTCTCCCTCAGTGGATCAGAATGCAGTATGAGTGCTCCCACATTGGATCAGGATTCAGTATGGATGCTCCCCCAGTGGACCAGGATGCAGTATAGGTGCTACCCCAGAAGATCAGGGTGCAGTAGGAGTGCTCCCCCAGTGGATCAGGATGCAGTATGAGTGCTCCCCTAGTGGATCAGGGTGCAGTATGGGTGCTCCCTTAGTGGATCAGGATCAGCATTATGAATCCTGACTGCCTGAGAGAGCAGCTGATCACACTCTTCATGTTCCTCTCATTGTAAAAGCTCTCTTGGCTCCACTTGCTCTGAGTAGTTTTAATTTCCTGCCAGTATGGTGGCACGATTTTCTGGCATTTTCTTTGGAATAATTTCTATCTAGAGCCTAATGAGTGCCTGAGTTCTGGCTGGTGATAAGCGAGAGGCTGCCAGGGAGGTGCCAAGAGGCTCCTTCTGCTCTGCCTCATCTCCTTCCTCCTGCTGACAGTTCTGAAGGCACGAGTGTAGGAGAGGATCCTTTGCTGGAAGCTCTCTGACAAGCCGCAGGGCAACAGGAAAGGAAGGATGCACAAGCCGCAGGGCTTGGTCCCAAGCCTGGTCATGGGGAGAGAAGCAGGAGCATTTACCTCGGAGTGTCATCAATTGACTCATGAAGCCAAGGCTCTGACAGTGGACAGGCAGATACTCACAGCCAACACGCACAGACATAACCAAGCTTCCACCGGTTAAATAAAATGTTCTCCTATAGCTAAGAATTTAGTGTGTACATTCAGGTATCCTAAACAGATGTCAGGTTGCTGTGTTACCAACTCAATTATAACAGCAGTCTGCATGTTCAGAGCTTCAGTGTCTGTAGCAGGGGGCTTGGCAAGTTTGACTTTCTACTTTTACTCTGTTGAAGAGTTATGCCACTTTCTAGGTCTGTGAGGCTGTAAGCCAGTCTCCAGAGATGTTAGGGTGAAAGCACAGTAATGTATCATGGTCTTAGACCTAGCTGGGTCTTCATGACTCTTGAGGAAGAAAATTTAGCTTTCATAGCATCTCTGTATCCTTGCCATTTCAACCTAGAGGCAATGGACAATGCTTCTCCTTGCCTGAGAGTTAGTTCAAGAGTAGACATGGAGGTCAGCTGAGTGAGGGTAGTGATGGCTACACCACCTGGAGTCTGAGATTGAGACCTTTTGTGTTCCAGGACTACAAGAGACATGGGAATTTGACTCCATTAGTCAGGAAAGTAAGTGTGTGTGTATGTGTGCATGCATGTGTGCACGTGTGTGTGTGTGTGTGTGTGTCTGTGTGAGTGTCCAAATGCACCAAAGGTTGTCTCTCATTCCTTAGACACTTTCCTTGGTTTTTCAATTCAGGGTTGCTCATGTCCCTGGAGCTCACCAAGTAAAGTCTATCAGTTTCCAGGTATGCTCAGCACCCTTGGTTTGGGCAGCAAGCCCTAGTGAACCACTTGTCTGATGCTGGGGTCACAGGTGCACATGGCTATGCATGCCATTTTAAAGGGGATTCTGAGAATTGCATGCAAATCACCATGTTTACATGGCAAGCACCACCCATCCAGCCACCTCTCACCCCAAATTCAGGGAATTTTTACTGACTTCTTATGCTTCGGTTGCCCAGATGAGTCAAGGTACAACCACAGCTCTGTACCAGAGCAACTGACTCAGAGGAACATGACTTCCAACAATGACATGTGTGAGGTTAAGTCCAATGTCTCTGTGCACTTCTTTTCATACAAAATCTCATTTCCTGGAGGCTCTGAGAAGTGGAGTTAGATGGTCATTTCTGAAGTCTGCCTTTCCACAGCTTTGTTACCTGTAGAGGGTCTTGACTCTACACTGTCGATAAGACCAAAGGTGAAAAGAATCCCCAACTCACTGTGTCTTCTGATAACACAGCTCTGCTTTGAGACCAATCTGCCCTTTCACTTGCTCCTGCATCACAAGATGAAAATGCCACTCACCCTTCAGCACTAGTAGAGATTGGCAAGCATAAGCACTTGCTGTGAGATTGTGACCACTAAGACACCCCACTCTCCTTCCTCTATTCCTTCCCTCTCACTGCATCTCTTTGCTTTTTCTCTCACTTGACCATTGATCAAGCACCTTTCAGAAGCCAGCTCCTCATTCCTCCCACTGAAGCCTCTCTGACTGTTCAGTATTAGATAATGTCCATAAACACATTACTCATTACCCATTTCACCTGACTTTATTGACAGCAATTATCTCATTATTTCCCTCTTTCTTTTGGGGGGTGGTGGTGGTGGTTGGTCTGTCTCCTCATACTAGAACTATGACCTTAATCAGGCATGAAGATACTACCTGTATTTCTCATGGCTTCACCTCAGTTCTTGGCACAGCACCCACTGACTAGCTGCCAATGTATTTCTGATGAAGGGATAAATTAAAAGGTATAATACATTCATTATTGAAATCAAGCTGGTCCTCACTTTTACAGCAATGTTATTTAGCAGCAAAGTGAAATAATTGCATGCCTTGTTTACACCATATACATTATTTTAATTTTATTCAGCCAAGCTTTAGGTGGGAAAATAGAAGATGCTGAGTTGACATCTCAGCAATGTCCCACCATGACCTGTGTGGTCCAGCTAGGGAAGGGCTACAAGCTGAACTTGAAAGGTAAGGTGAGTTAACTAAGCCAAGAGAGGAAAAGATCCTGGCCAGGGTAACATGCCGTTCCAGTGTATTGAAATGGGAACCTGGGGGGGGGGTGTTCTGCAAGAGTCTTCTGCTTATTTACGTGACTAGGAGGTCTGTCTTAGTTGGCTTTGTTAACTTTACATAGCTTAGGGTTGTATATGAGGAAAGCATTAACTGAGGAGTCTAACTCAGATTGGTTTATGGGCATGTCTGCGAAGAATCGCCTAGATTATCAGTGATGCAGCAGGACCCAGATCACCATGAACAGCACCACTCTTACTGCAGTGTTTCTGGGCTGCACAAGAAAGCTAGCTAAGCAAGAACCTGGAAGCAAGGCAGAGAGCAAGCTCCACAAGTGTCCTGTGGCTTCTGCCTCCTGATTTCTGCTCTGATTTTCCTATAAAACTCACTAGCAAGGCATTCCCTGTTTGTATTTCTCTCAGCATTCTTATCCTCCAAGCTCTAATGGAAGTAGCTCGCTGATCTTTAAACACCCAGTGGTTCTCCCAGTACAGAATACAAATACTTCCACAGTCCTTAAATAAAACAGATTGGTCCACCAAGCACCACCCCACGCCTGGCACCAATTTCTCTCCTAGTGTCTTTTCTGTTGCTGTGATAAATCACTCCATTGAAAAGTCATGTAGAACAGAAGTTTGCTTGACTTTTACTTCTTAGGCCATAGCTGGTCACAGTGGGCTATGCACACAGGTCAATTTGACCCAGGCAATTCCTCAGTTGAGACTTCCCTCTCAGAGGACTCCAGGATGTGGTGTGTTAAAAATGAAAGCTGAAAATTGACAGAGACTCAGAAGTTAAGTCAGATATCCCTCTTATAGACATAGCTTCAGAGTCAACAGGATAACCATAATTAGTATTCCTGAAAACATTGTTCACAAGATGCCCTGTACTGGTCCCTGGAATAGATTGTCATGCCTGATGGCTCGTTCTTTACTGGTTTCATTTCAACAAGCATGCCCTGAACTTCTGTTAGGCATCAGTCACTGAGATTAAAGTTTCTGGAAGACAAAGACAGCCCCCAAACTTTTTATACAAAAGTTTGCAGTTAGTAAGGATAAGGTGTTTTAGGATGAAATGGAAAACAGATATATATGTGACAAAACAAAACATTCAAACTGGTATGTGTCGATGGTTGACATGTCACTCTTATGACAAAAGTAACTGCCCACAATGGTTGAGAAGCAGGAAATGCATGGGGCATGATATCAAGCAGGACTTTTTCCTGTAGGTGGCTGTGTGCTGAAAGCAGACTATAACTAGAGAAGTAGGCGTAAGTGATATTAAGAGAAAAATGAGTTAACAAGGTGTTAAGATGAATCAGGCAAGATATCAGAAGGGTTTGAAGTAACACAGTGGTGGTAAAAATAAAGAGGAAAGGATAGACTCAAAATATACTGAAGTGGATTGAGGGGACTTTTATTCAAATGGTCTGTGTGCTGGGGTAAGAAGGTGAGGGGGAAAAGGTCAAAGATACACACACACACATACACACAAACACACATATGTGTGTGTGTGTGTGTGTGTAAATGACACTGTGGATGGTGTCATCAGGTAGCAGAATGCATGAGGGATGCACAGTAGGAGCGTATTGATGAGGCTGATGGTCTCACATTGATCTCACACTCATGTGAGTGGTCACCTATTAGTGTGGTCCTCTGGAATCGGTAGGAATCTGAGCAAAGGTCTTCCTTAACAAGGCTTGAAAGCCCTGCCACGGTCAAGAGGATTAACATGCACAAAGAGATTTCATTACTGTCACACAGCCACATGGATCAGAATCATATTTTCAAATTATTTTAATGAAATTTTAAATAGGGATTATCAACTTTTGCTTTAGTCTTGATGTTTTAATGTTAGTAGTATGCTCTGAGCAACAAAAAAAAAAAAATGAGTAGTCTCATGACCTGGCAATTGCTTTTCTACTCTTAAGTTTTGTATAATGGGATCGCCAGGGACTGAAACCCCCTCAGTAGAGGCATCAAAGGCCTTCTCACATACTATATATGATTATTTCATATATATTAAAGCATACTGCAAATGATGAAAGACTATTTGCATCCAGGATCGATCATGTTCTAAACATGTCTCGTTCTCAGCTCCTGTCAGGATTTGGTAAAGTCAATGCTCATTGGTCGTCTTAGGTTTTAGGATAAAGCAGAGAGATATTGGGAGATATTCTTGTGCTCATTTGGTAATGAGGTGGCATGTGTGCTTCACACAGCCTCATTTTCCACTGTGTAGGCAAATGTCTGACCTCTGCAGTGAAGCAGAATTCTATCTACTCTCTGTGAACAGCTGTGCGTCTCAGACAGGCATGACTTAGCAGATAACTCCCAAAGTCTTCATAGTGGAAAGACAGCCCCTATTTCAAGGCCTCTGTAGGCAAGACATGGTGGCTCATCCCTGGATCCAAGACTTCGCAAGCTGCTGTTGAGAGGACTGCTTTGAGTTCTAGGCTGGTCTGGAGTAGAAATTGAGTTCCAGGGTAGTCTAGGCAACAGAATAAACCTCTTCCTCAATGAACCAAATGATGGGAAGTAGATTGCTTTGGTTGTTGGATCATACATTTATACAAATATACACTACATAGATATGACAAATGTGAGCTTTTGTCTCCCCAGTTTAAATATAACCCAATACTTATAGTAGCTATACTCCAGAAAATATTTGTATATAATAGCTATAGTAAGAATAAAATCTGTCCACTTAAATGATGGTTAGTATTATTACTTATATTTCAAAGAATAACTAAATATGTAAAGGGTAGTGAGTATAGAAATCCACACAGGTTTAAAATTCCATGTCAGGTTTTTATCAGCTCTTCCTTTTCCTCCCCATTGCTCCTGGTCCACTCTAGCATGCCACCCCAGGCTCACCAACCACACACCTGCTCTCCAGCTGCCTTAGAATTCAGCAAGGAAGCTATCTGAGGACTTCAGGACACATCAGTGAAAGTTTCCAGAATGGTTCATGAATCTACCACTTCTTCCCTCTATTCCTCCTCACCTTCATCCCTCAGCTACTTTTTATGGGCTACAATCTATAGGAAATCATGACTATGAAATTTCATTACTCAGTTAGAGAGGACGTGATAGCACACTTAGTATAAATAATTCATGTCCAGCTCCCCTTGTCAGAAAGAATAAACAAAGCATGTATCTCAGGACAAGAGCCTCAAGTTTTATTGTTTTGCTCACTTACTCCTAATTCTCCAACCCCAGCTTCCTGTCACTGTAAATTATGGCACCTCTGCTACATATAAATATTGCATTGTGGGTAATTAAATATTGGGGTAGAAGCTTTTGTAAATTACTTTAACTGGTGTCAGCGCTGAAGCAAATCAGGAGTTTTTAGTTCTGTTTCTAGTTTGGGTTATTTTCTGACCCTGAACAGCCTGACATAAAAGAGTGCTCTCCTTTGTCCAAGGCAGCCTTTCAAATCTAACTGCCAGACAAGCCACTGAGCTATGGGTTCAATTCTAATTGCCTGTGATCTTTTCATTTAGCAGTTTCATCTTTAATGATCGTGTAAGTCTATGTGCAGATCTTTACAATGGTTTTTCCATACTGCTTCTTAGGGCAGAGGATTTGAACATAACCAGGCTGCTAGCTACTTCTTCAGGACAATTTAAAATTGATTCACATAAGTCCTTTGTGCCCCAGGGAAAGGACAGAGTGAATCCAAGAGAGACTGGATCCTTTCCTTCACTTTCAGTCGGAATTGTAGGGAAAGCTGGAGGAACACTCTAAATACTGTAAAATTGGGGCTTGTTGCAATCTAGCTAAATATGGCTAGTTCTCAAACAGTAGACTTCAGTGCAGAACTGAGGTGAGCAGGCAACATCTTCCCAAGATTAATTTTTGTCTCCGTGTGTTAAAAGGTTCGTGTAAGTAGACAACATTCATCCTGCATGGTCCTATAAAACCAGGGTGAGTCAACTTTTCAGGGAATATTCAAAAAGTACAACTTACTATTCTAGACCCTTAAAGCACTTCTGAAGTTACTATATCAGAATAGTGAAGTGAAGGTTGGCTAAAATTTAGCTGGGGTAAGCTAAAATGTGTGCTTTAGGGCCATTAAGACACATATGGCATTGAGAAGGATGAACTACGCTGTTCTAGTCTGAGGGTAGTCTTAGATGATATAGCCAGGGTGCTCAGGGCCTTGTCATTGCCACATGATGTTGTCATCCACAAAGTCCATGCTTGGGAATTGTACAACTGAGTGACAGAAGCATCACAAAATAATCTCTCATGGTATTTGAAGTAAGTTGGGGTTTTGTGTTGGGCCATATTCTTAAATTCCTTTGGTCAGACTTCCCTAACTAATATAAGTGTCCTTTCAAACAAAGAGACCCCATCTGTGAAGTCCCTGTCTAGCTTCTCTTTCCTGGGGTAAGGCAGGTACATTCTGAATGACATCTATCCTGCTCTGTAGAGAGAACTCTGCATGGACCTCACTGTTTCTTCAACTTCCTCTTCATTTGCGCATGGAAGAGTCCATTTCTAAAGCTATCAATTAACTTGGAGATCCCTTCTCCAAGGGACAAATGATAGCATATCTTTATTGAAAACAAACAGAAACTTCTTCCCACTGACAGTAATAACAAGGCTGTGTCAGTCTTCCCAGAGTGCACGAAAATGATGCCAGAGAATGGTAGCAACAATGGTCTGATTCGCTTTGCCTCCGAACATATGCAAGCCATCCATCTGTCTCCTGGGCACTAACATTCAGCTTGTTAAAGTTCACAGTAATTATGGAAATCCATGCTGGTGCCTGGAGAATCAGTTGGACAAACAGAGATAAGAGATGGAGACCAGGGCTAGAGAAATGAGTGGGCAGACCCTCTGAACTACAGGGTTTCTGCTGTCCGTTGCTAAGGAGGCAGCACCGTAATTCATTGTTTTGTGAGGAGTGGATTCCAACAGAAAATAAAATAAATAAAGCCAGAGTTATACTATCACTCTCAATCAACTAAAGGCAAGGAAAGCGAGGTTCTGTGAAGAGCTAGCTGCAGCAGCAACTTCAGAGCTGCTTCCTCGATATGAATGCTGGGTAAAGGCTGCTTCACTGACGATCACAGCCCTTGAGAAAGGGCTGTCTGAGCATGCATGAACAAATTTGCTGTGCAGAGCAAAAAGAACCTAGTGAGGTCTTCCAAGCTTTAAACTGTGGGAGATTTCTCTACTGGCACTTAAAGATGGAGTTACTTGGAGCTTTTTAACAAGAAGTAGAAAGCTTTGGTATCTTATGGAGGTGCATGCATATCCATCAAGGGACATGCTATACACTCACAAGTGAGTTCTGAAAGCTCTAAACGGAAATGTGTCCAAATGCCCGTGGACAGAAGAATAAGTGGAATGAGTTGTGATACTGCCTCAAAACCTTCCACTAAGCAGCCATATGAATTGCGGCCTGCAGTTGCCTGCAGAGAGAAGGGTTGATCTCACAAGTTGTTGGACAACAGGAACTAGATACAGTGACATATACCACAACACAAGTCCATTAGTCAGTGAAGGAAGCTGTGGCAGCTCCTTGGGGGAAGGGATTAGAAGAGATTATCAGGAGTGTTTCTGGGGCTTGGGTGCTGTGAAAGGTTTTCATTGGCTTCTGGGTGGGTGTAGGAATCTGTTTAGCTATGTGGATGCAGCTTGTGTAAGGATATAAAGTGTTTGCTGTTTCACCACTATTTTACTGACTCTCCTGTATAAAAGGAATCCCACATCATTTTTTTTTTTTCACTAGCGAACTTCAGGCTTGTGTATTTTTCTGTCTCTCTGTATCTAAGCTTACAGTAGTTCCGCATTTCATCCTTCAAACTCCATCTCTCTTCTCCTTAATGGACTTCACCCTATTCAGGCACAAAACCTTCTAGATCAACTTTGTAGCTGAGATAGCCTACCGCTTGGTAATTTTGTGTGCCAGTGCAATCTTTAAGGATTCTCACACTTAAAAGAAAATGAGAAACTTATTTTACATATACTTTAAATATCTTAAATTTCAAAGAGGAAACTGGATTAGAGGATAAAATTGGGAAGGTGATGGAAGAGCTGTGCAAAGGAGAGAACCCAGGGAAGGACAAGGAAAGCTAAAGGCCATTAGGAAAATTATATGGAAGCCTACTGCTATAGAAGCTTTCTAAATTATCTACATATATGGAAGGGGTCTAAATGAAATCATCAAATTCACGTCTCATGCCACCAAGTAAAACCTCAAGTGCCAGAAACTTGTTATATTTTGTTGAGCCGTTGGATACTACCACAGTGTATTGCCAAGATTATTGGTTATTTTTCATGGCATGGGAAGGCCAGATGGGTGAAGAGAGTGCTGACTCATGTCATACAACCTGAGGAAATCAAGTTATCACCCAACTAGAAGCTTCATATTTCTGACTGGCTTTCCTGGTATAAGGTGCTCTACTGGAGAAGAAAGCTAATCACCAATTCACCCACCTATAAACCCTGTGACCTGCCTGCAAGATATACTGGCTCAGTAGTGGTACAAATGTTATAGGAGTGATCATTCACTTTTTGATTAGATTTAAGACCCATTCTGTGACATGGAACCCATATCTGACACTGCTTAAGTGACCAGGAATCTGATACTAGATGGGTCATGGGCTCAGGGAAACCCCACTACTGTTATTTGGCTCAAGAGACATGGTAATACAACAGTTTCTAATAGCATACTGCTACACACATGGATTGATGCACATCATGGATTCAGTGCACATCACTGAAGCTTCTTGAGGCAGTAGATTGAAATTAAGACGCATCCACGAACTGGATATTGTACAGAGCATGAGAGAATTGAGTACGGAATGGAATGTATTTATCAAATCCCTTGCCTCACATCTCTGGGACCTATTCATCAAGGGGTTGGGGGGTAGAAAGAGTGTAAAGCAGAGAAATGAGGGGTGATTCCAAGGAAAAGAATTGACACACATATGAATTCAGAGATTATCGCAGCTCACACAAGACCTGTGATTCAAGCCAGGCAGGTCTCAGAACATAGAAGAGGAAGTAGACACAGGGTTCTACCCCTAAGCAAGAAGCTATTTACAATTGATACATTGCAGCAAAGGGGAAATGGGTTTTCTATAATGGAGTATCACTGGGTTTATCAACCACACTCCAAGATAGATCTCACACTATTTACTGCCCACCACTGTGCATGACACAAAATTATCATGCCTATTAGGTAAACTCTTTTAGTGTATGCCAACAGCCCTTTGGGTTCCACCAAACCAAAAGTCAGGGATGGCATCACATCCCATTGGACACTTAGAGACGTCCTTACATGACATGTATATCTGATGTTTTCATCAATTTATTTGAAAATGTCATAGTTTATGACTTTATTTTGTTCTGTAGCTATAAAATCTTCACAAAACTATTAACATATTAGACTATCATATTTCAATAACCTAAATCTGTGTTTTTGGGTCATGGTTGCTCAATTTAGCTCTGGAATAAACTCTCTCTTATTCCTTTTAAAGTGAAACCTGTGTGTTTTGTGTCATATCTCCCTTGTTTTATAACACAGAAATCCTTAGCAGAGTTTAAACTGACAAATGTTCTCTCTTTCATATACATACATAAACACAGAAATACATATATATGTATAATATATAAATACATACACACAGAAATACATATATACACACATACATACACACATACATATATATAATACATAAATATATATACATATAAATATATATATATACATGCATTCACACATAATACATATATATAATACATAAATACATACACACATAAACACATATACATATACACACATACCTTCACACATAAATACACACATAATATATATAATACATAAATGCATATACATATAAATACATATGTATACACACATATACACACATAGTACATATATATAATACATAAGTACATACACACGAAATACATATATACATATACACACATACATACATAAATACATATATATAATACACAAATGCATATACACATGAATATACATATGCACACACATATATAATACATACATATATAACATAGATCAACATTTTCTTTAAGATATAAAAACCAACTCTAAACCACTCTGCTATGGTCACTTATCTCTGTCTTGTTTATCTAGAGCTTAGAATTAAAGCAGCCCAGTCCTTTTTCAGCATCAATGCTAAGAATGAATCGGCTCATTTACAGTCCAAAAGTTGCTTTCTCTAATAATGGCCTGCTGGATTCTGATTCAAGTCCCCAGAGCCTTACACACAATTTACAGAGGAAGTGGAAGGGTTCATGTCATATAAGCACAGAAATTACTGATGCATTGACATAATCTATGCACATGGTTCACTGTGTCGCTGCAGAGATGCGATGATTAAAAACATACCTTTCTCATAAGCCCACATCAAACATGTCTGCTCATCTTTTTCACCACTAGACCTGCTGGGATCACAAGCAACTAGATTCATATCTGCACCATTATCCAGTAGGAACTGAACCAGGCGGATGTGGCCATGGTAGCAAGCAGAGTGTAATCCTGTGATGGAAAAGAACAAAAGGAGGAAAAGAAGAAAAGACGCTTTGATGTCAAAAGAGTCACCCCACAAACAGGGTTGTTTGCAGAGATACAAATCCCTAATTGCAGTGCAATGAAGAGTTAATCTTATTACTGAGAAAACAGGTAATATATTCAGCAATAGAGGGACTCTAGTCTGGACCACCTTCCATACTGACTATATTAACTTGGTGTGTTTTAATTTTTCATTCCTCTTTCTACAATAATTATCAAGAACAAATATTGCCTTTACAAAGATAGTAATAAAGACTTCAATGAGTATTTTTCTTGAGCACCACACCAAGGGCAGATAAATGCCATGATCATCAACCTACTGTGATGGAGGGAACACAGGGTGCAAAGATTGTATGCAGGTTTGAACACAACAGGGAGACTGGACAGTCCCTGGGGAAACTCAATTGCTTTTTAATATTGCCATTTACCATTAATTCTAGATGATTCTAATTGATAAAAACACCGCATCCACTGGGGCCTGACCATTATCAGCCTCTAGGCTCAACACCGGTTTTGAGAACTGACAGTCACGGGTAGACATGATGTTCCCAGCAGTCTTACCTGTGTGCCCATCTCTTCCTCGATGGTTAATGTTCACAGCATTCTGATCAAGAAGGAATTTGACCAGGTCAATGTTCTTGCCATAGGTACAAGCACTGTAGAAGCAGAAAATAAGGAAGAGAGCTTCCTATATGCTGAGTCATGTCTCCACAGAAGTCCTATATCCCAGAATTCTACTATAGACTCTATTTAGAAATATTGCCTTCTAAGACATAGTGGAAATGCAGTAGGGTCATTACAGTAGATCCTAACCCAATCTGGTTGATGACTTTATGGGAAATGGAACTTGGGGTAAAGATGACACAGGCAGAAGGCTGAATACAGGAAAGCAGAGGAATGGTGATAATCTTCAATCTAAAAGGAGCATTTGTACAGGAGACCAAAGTTGTCAGTATATTGTATATCTGAAAATGTGAAATGGTGTATTGCTGTTGTTTAGATTGCCCAGGATGTGTCCTTATGGGAACCATAAGAAATGATACAAATTAATTAATACAAATTAATGAATCCAGGACAATCCAGAGAGAGAGACAGAGACAGCGACAGAGACAGAGATAGACAGAGAGAGACAGAGAAAGACAGAGAGACAGAGACAGACAGAGAGACAGAGACAGACAGAGAGACAGAGACAGACAGACAGAGAGAGTTAAACACACAGAGAAACAGAAGCAGAGAGGCAGAGACAGTCATAGACAGAGACAGAAGGAAGGGGGGGGGAGAGAAAAGGAGCTGAGAGGAGGTAACAGGGCTCCTGTGAGTGCTGCTTACCAAGGGCAACAGAACCACACATTAAACATCTGGAGCAAACAAAGATTTGTATGAAATTATTAGTATTTTGAGCAAGTGTTCTCATTGTTGTCAGTTCACCTTTAACCTAGCAGATCCGTGCAAGACAATCAAATGTGTATTACAGACAAACTTTTGTCAAATTGAGGTAACAGTCTGAAATTAATCCCCAGGAAAATGACCCAGATCTGTCAAAGGCTTCTGTGACCAGAGAGTTGGTGCTCGCCAGAGAGTAGGTGCTCCAGGTTGTCCCTGTTCAGGGAGCATGCTTACACCTCCTCCAGGGATCTGGAGTATGATCGGGACTCTGAGCCTGAGGTTTTATTTTATCCTCTCTACTTGTGTCATGCTGTTGAAATTTCATGCTATGGATCTGTAACACACACACCCCGTGGAGCATGCTCATGATCAGCTCTTCCCAGGTGGAAGTAACACTGGCATATTTAAGGACCCCAAACAATTAATATTTTTATAGATGAATTTAACATCTTTGAACTACTTAGATGGAATTTTGACTTCATGTGTTTCCTGCGAAAGCTGAGATCCATGGGGGAAGGGTTTGTGTAAGGCAGACATGTGGCCCGTGGGATACCTGCCTTGTAGCTGGGGCAGGAGCAACTTACAGGAGCAAGGGCTCTTTTTGGCTCACAGTTAAAGAGAGAAGAGTTTGTTATGCAGGGAAGGCAAGCAGCAGAACCTGGGGCAGCAGATCAGCCAGGGCTGCCGTCAGGAAGTAAAGGGAGACAGGCTGGCTCCACTAGTTTTCTTCCCTTGTGCATTTTATAGACCTGGAAACTGCCACTCACTTTCAAGACTGTCTCCCCTTCCCCGCTGCTAAGCTCTTCTAGATACATCCCCACATCCAGGGTTAATTTTGGATCCAGTCTAATCTGACTAATTTTAAATTGAGTCAGGAAGAAAATAAAGATTAAGCAATGATAATTGGCTTTTGTTTTGAACAAGCAAGTGTCAGAAATGCCCCCCCTCTCCTGCAATTGGCCTCTACAGAAAATGGTCACTCTTGCAATCCTCCAAAACCCTAGGAAGCTGAGGCTTCCTCATATAGCATATGGATCAGCACCCATCCAACCGTGGCTAGAGGAAGAGAGCAGGGACTCAGTTCTAGTAGAGGCAGTCTCCTGCATCTCACTACTTCTTCCTCCTGGGATGGCCTTGAGGAAGCCATTCTTAATGAAACTGCCCTGTGTGACAAATAATTGCCCACTTCTTCCTGG
Source organism: Mus caroli (assembly GCF_978045245.1). Classification (NCBI taxonomy): domain Eukaryota; kingdom Metazoa; phylum Chordata; class Mammalia; order Rodentia; family Muridae; genus Mus; species Mus caroli. The sequence goes on along the minus strand of NW_028227258.1, from coordinate 4,953,992 downwards.
TGTCAGTAGGATGGCACACATAGCAGTGTGTGTGCTGGTGGACACACTTCTGGTCACCTTCACACTTCACAGAAGGGCTTCTGTAAGGAGATAAGTGATCCTAGTGTGTTAATGTTTCTACTTCCATCAACAGAGGGCAGGTCTGCAGTAAGTCTTCCTTGAATGACTCACCGGGTTAATAAATCGATAATCATCACTATCTTGGTAAAATGGTTCCTTATCACCTTCAACTATTTACATTGGAAGTTGAACTGCAATGTTACCCATTAAATATAGTTCATTGTCCAAGTTGCTTTATTAGTACTTTCAAAACAACTAGTTATAGGACTTGGCAGGTCAAAAACATATATTGGTATATACATGTGTGTGTTTATGTGACTATACCTAGATATGTACATGTGTGTATATATGTATGCATGTATGTATAGATGTATGTGTTCATATGTATACATACATATATGCATGTGTATATGCTTATCCATGTGTGTGGATACACACACATACATATATACACATATGCATGCACACATGCACATACACACATATGCATGCACACATGCACATACACACATATGCATGCACACACACATACACACACACACACACACACACACACACACATTCTATCATGGTTATGTTATATTGTAGACCTGACTGTATGAATAAATCCTTGGGGTGTAAGTGAGTTACACCTTTGCACGTGCCTGTGAGTATTTTCCCAGAGAGGTTTAACCTCTCCTGAATGTAGGTGGCAGTGTCCCATGTGCAGTGTCCTAGACTAAACACAGAAAGGGAAAGGAGGTGCTAGCAGCGTGGTAGCCCTCACCTCTGATGCCTGGCTGCCCATGTAAGGCAAACAGCTGCCCAGTCTCCAGCTATCATGCCATTCATACCTTGCCGTACTGTGTCTCCTCAGACTGTGAGACAGAATAGAACCTCCCTGCTTGTTGCTCCATGTGAGCTTTTTATTTGGCCATAGCAACAAGGGAAGTAGTTAATAGATAATTAGATTTGCTTCAATTTCAAAAGATTTCTGAAGTTAAATGTGATAATGTACACAATAACCTGGAGTATGGTCTCTGATTCCTCCCTAGGTGGTAGTTTCCTTAACTTTCCTTTCTTTGTAATGGATTTGATTGTTAAAAAAACAAGCCACCCTGCAAACCCATATTATATCTGAAGGTTTGATGCCTGATATAGAAGTGCAGGGTTAATGTTACTTTAGGATCAAAGAGTCTTTTACTTTTCTATTATTCGCCAATGCAAACCAAACAATACACAGACAACAGATCAGCCTGGAGTATGGTTTTTAGAAGTTGCAAATTAGCTGAGAAATATGTGATGTCTAAGCTAGTCAAAGTTTATTAAGTTCAAATTATTTTTGTAGCAAAATAACAACCCTTTCCAAGCAAGGGCTCCTAATGTTGTGAAGCACCTACTTCCTCCTAGAAAGCTTAGGAGCTGCTGTGGCTCCCGGATCAGCAGCCCCTTGCTTCATTCATGGGGTGCATCTTTCCCAATCCCAGCTGATCTTTCAGGGCACTTCGCTAAGCATACTGGAAAAGGTTTTTATGGATTCCAAGAAAAGAGCTACATCCTGGGTATCCCAATACCATCCTAACTAGGCTTTTAGCAGCTGGCAGATGGATATCTTGGGTAGACACATTTGCACATAAGGTTTAAGAAAGTGAGGGAGAAAGTGTCGCATTTGATGTTGATGAATCCTAGTAATGAGATTCTTGTCAGAGAGAGCATACAGCTCCTCATGGCAGCTTTTCAGAGAGTGAGTAGCAATATGCTTACAGATGTTGATAGGCCTGTTGCCTTGGCAACATCAGTCCATGTCTTTGTGGCTCCAGCCAGAAAAGCAGCATCTGGAGACAGATCCATTTGCTGATGGAAGCACCTGCTTCAACATTGCCTTTCTGTGCCCAGCCAGGCTTTTCTTCTGCCCTACCTGTGTGCTCACTTTCTGACTTCAACATCTGTCACTGTTTGTTATGGCTTTGTATACATGACTTGGGGTGCTGAGTGGTGTCAGCCAAACTCAGTGTCTGGCACAAAGAGATATTCTCTACCTGTGAAAAGCTGTCTCGCTGAAGATGTTTTCCTTAGTCAGACTTTCAGTTCCTGTTACGTGGACAATTTCCTTGGCAACTTCAAAATTTCCATTGTAGCATGCCCTGGATGGGAAGAAGATACTTTAATAAGCAAAAGGACATGAGTTGGACATGATAAATGCTAAGGCATACTCACAGGTGCAAAGGAGTGTCACCATAGATGTTAATGACATGAGGCTGAACCTCCAAGTCACTCTGGAGCAAGTAGGTCACTATATTGTGGTGTCCAAATCGAGAACAGAAATGTAGAGGGACATGGTCTTCATTGTCCTGAGCGTTCACTGCCATTGATAAAAAAGCACAGATATGTCATCTGGAATCCATTCTTTCTTACCCTTCATATGTATACTGTCGTGTGCTTTGCCTACATGCCCAAGATACTCTTGGAAATTGCCAGTTACTGTTTATAATAGAGGAAGCTTAAGTGCAACCAATGTGAAAAGTTAAACTTCTATTTTATTGTCTATTATCATATCAAGCAGGCTTTTTTTTAGTGCTCGTAATTCTATGGACTACAGCTAATCAAATTTGTCTTGCAGTGGTGTAGTCATTTTGGTCTCTTTCCCATAAGTATCCATTCCAAACTGACTCCCTTTTTCATCTGACTGATGTTCAATTAAACTTTGAAAAGTCCTTGACTGTTGAGAAGGTCAGTGGACATAGACCTTTGCTGCTAAACCTGTGGAACTGAGTTCTCTCCCCAGGCTCCACATGGTAAAAGGAAAAAAAAAAAACTGACTCTTATATGTTGTTCTCTGGCCTCCTCAACATAAGCTTCTGTACATTCCATGCCCAATATGCAAATCTCATCTAGATCACTAAACCCAGTCATGCTGATTCAGTGGGTGGAGGTGACAGCCAGTCATCTGAAAGTTTAGGGCGCTGTACAGGAGGTGCTGTACCCCTCAGCTGAGAAACTTGGCACTATTTTATACTAATAGAGAAGCATTTCAGAGGAGGATGCTTAACTGGATCTCTGTCTTTTTCTCTTAACCATACAGCTTTATAAGTATCTGAAGATTCTGTGTGGAACCTGAATATGTGAATTGAGATGACATACTAACACAGAGATTGGAAAATATTCTCTAGCACTCCTTAAATGTTAGGTTCTAACAGACAGGAAAAGGACCATTTGGAAGCTCCAGACAGGCGAAGGTGAGCCTGAAGAAGTTATCTGTGCTGCTCTTGGACAATTCTCAGCAGAGACCCTCCATTCTCCACACTTATTCAGATTGGGCATCCCCCATCTATGACACCTTTCAGTCCTCTGCATATTAGACCCTGGCTGAAGTGGAAATTTCTTTGTGTCATGTGATATTATTCTGGAAATTGCCTTATTAAACGATGTTTTTGTTGAAGCAGACACATGGAAGGATGCTTGCAAAGAACAGGTATATGGTGTTTTTCTGGAAGCTACCTGGAAAAAGGGCTTGTGATGTTTTGCCTGAGAGGATACTTAAGAAAACACGTGATGTTTGGATAGGGTATAAAAATAACCTAACAAACAGTGGATGATACTATGTGGTATTGGTTCACCTTGCCACTCAAGACTTTACAGAGAGAAATGCAACAAAGAATTTCTAGTCGTTTTCAGGCAGCTTCTTGCTGCTTCTGTGGACTCCATCTAATTGGCAGAACCTCCCAGTTTCTTCTGGATCAAACTGCCATTGCTGATTCATGAGTGGTGTTTGCAAGCGGATTGAGCTAACACTGCTGATTCATGTGTACTGAACTGCTGATATTCTGACAATGCAGACTAGATTCACCTCAAATAACTATTTCTAATCAGGTCCATATCCTCCTTTTCCCTACTAGCCTTTACTTTCCACTACCTCTTGTGGGCTAGAAGGGAGGTTAAGACATTTAAGTACACTTGTTAAAGAGGGTTTTGAAGAATATAAGATACACCCGACTTTGGAGCTCATGACATAGGAGTACAGAACATAGTCCTGGCAATATGGTCACTAGTGACAGTAATGTTATCCAGTCTCTCCTGGTAGTGATTCCAGCCACAGGATCAGGGTCCTGGCTGGCCCTTTGTAGAATCCCAATGTCTGCATGTGTCTGGCGTTGCTGGCATCATGTCTCTATGGGACACCTTTAGGGTTGTGAGTTGGAGATGGTTCTTTCCTGGGAGAGCTCTGAGCCTGACTCCTCTGCTCTGTTCAGACTCAAAAGCTACCTCACATCTATTTATTCTCCTTTCAGAAAACAACAGGAAAAAAGTCGTCTGGGAAGCAAAGGGCTCGTTTGTTTTATCTTTTCCAGTCATAATCCACCACAGAGGGAACTTAGGACAGGAACTCAAATAGGAAATGAACAAGAAACCATGGGAGGATGGAACTTACTGGCTCAATCATGGATCACTTTCAGCTAGCTCTCTGACAGCCCAGGACTAATGTCTCAGGGCTGGTGCTGCATGTTGTGCACTGGGTCCTCCTATCAATCATTAATTATGATGTTCTCTCAAAGCCATGTCTAGGGGCCAGTCTGATAAAAGCAACTCTTTGATTGAGGGTCTTTCTACCAAAGCGTGTCTAGGTTGTATCTAGTTTACAGTGGGCACTAATCAGGACAACAGCCTTTTAACACTGTCCTTTCATCCTTTCATCCTTATTAATTAGCTTTGGATCTGACTGTAGTCTCACTTTTTAAATAGTCACCAACCATCTATCACTGTATCAGTGTTAAGATACTAATACTTTATCAGTCATGGCTATAACAGAGCCATTATTGGAAACAAACAGAAAACATTCATGAACCTTATGTTCGTAATGCATTTAGAGTGATATTTTTTATGCACACACATTTAATGAAGTTCATTCTACCTATTTCCTAATTTCCCTTACAAGTCTTTGTGTTAAAACCAATAAACTATAAATACATAAAAATATATCTTCTAAGAACATTAAGTCTAGTTGCAAGACAGGCTTAATAATAACTGAACACCAACTGCTCAATTCTAGGTCTGACGGTAATTCAATATCTGGGGAAGAAAATAATTGGATCAGCTGTTCTAGACACATTTGCTTTATTATGATTTTTCTTTCCGAAGTCACTTATTATTTGATGTGTTTTTACAAGCAGAAGGAACAGGGGAAACATTGTTAAATGATGAACAATCTCTAGGGAAAGTTAGGGAAGACCATAGACTCAAAAGCACATGTAGCATATTCGGACTGGTGACACACCATCAGGTAGCAGTTAATGATGATGGATTCACTTGCTAGCGGCTGCATTTGTTGACAGCCCCTCTCATTAATTACCCTGTAAGGTCTTAAGTAAACAGATAATCTTCAGCTATAGCCCCCAAATTCTCCTGAAAACCTGTGAGCAATGCCTCAGAAGAACACCCTTACTCCGGAAGACAATCCTGCTTGGTTTTGATCTGCTTGTCTATTTAATTTATTTCTCATGTTCTGTGAGAAACCTGGTAGAGTCAATGACATGGGTACATGCTAGAGCCCATGGAATTAGGAGTTTCTTCCAAGGTTCCCAAGTTTCCACTGAAGCTTTCAAGGAATAGTGGCACAGTCCTGTGGCCACTATGGAGAGCCGACCGGCCATCGTCACCTCTCCCATTGCTATTCCTCTTCATCAGAAACAAGTGAACTTCAAGGTTTCCCTAGCTGATAAACTCTCCTCCCTGTGCTGCAGGCATTCTGCCTTCCACTATACACTGAAGGGAGATGGCATCAGACATAGGGTTCACACAGCTTTGCCATGGTCATTGTGAGATATTTTTCTTTCTCTTGGACTGATTTACAGAGACTAAAATATAAAAATTTTTACATTATCCAGGAACACTGAGATATGATGATATTTATCAATATTTTATCTTTTACTAAAGCCAGGCCTGGCAGTGCAGGTAGGTTCTCTGATCCCAGATGGATCCAACATAGGAAGATGAGAGCTTCAAGACCAGCCTGAACTGTAGAATGAGTTCAATATTTTTCTTTTCTTTATTTTTCTTTTCTTTTTTTTTAATTCGGTGCTTTCTTCATTCACATCTCCAGTGCTATCCTAAAAGTCCCCCACCCTCTCCCCCACTAACTCCCCACCCACCCACTCCCACTTCCCGGCCCTGGTGTTCCCCTGCACTGAGGCATATAAAGTCTGCACGACCAATGGGCCTCTCTTTCCACTGATGGCCGGCAAGGCCATCCTCTGATACATATGCAGCTAGAGACGCGAGCTCCGGGGGGCACTGGTTAGTTCATATTGCTGTTCCACCCATAGGGTTGCAGATCCCCTCAGCTCCTTGGGTACTCTCTCTAGCTCCTGTCAGCAAGGTAACTTCATGAATACTTGTCACCAAAATGATGAGTTATTTCTTAGCAATAGGCAGTTTATTTAGCATGGGCAAAGCACTGAGGCTCAATCCCCAGCAAAGCAAGTAAAAACTCTAACCAATGTATTTAAATAAAAGAGTCCTTCAAAGGAATACATGCACTTCATTATCAGGAAAACATTTCACAGTCACTTCCATTTTTAAAGAGAATGATTGCCTACCAGTGGTTTTTGAAAGACTGTTGGATGGTTGGATATGGAACTCCCTCTTCCTTATTTCTGATTCCTGACATTACCATAAAACCAAACTTCGAGATCAAGTCAGCAATGACGGAAAAGACTATCCACTGTTTAAAATAAATTACACATGCTTACTAAATAAATGTCCCGTCACAAATCTGCATAATTATTTCAATGGCATATGTTTAAAATAAAGCAGTCATCCTGACCATGATCTTATAGGCTCTTTTAGAATGATTTTTCCTCTTAGTTGTGCATGTATGTACCTCTGGTGGATTTGTATACGGGTTGGATGTGTTTCTGTGCATGTGTGTATGTTCATATCCAATTACAGGTGCTCACCAGTGGGAGGGTAGAAGAATGGCAAGTGTTTGGAGCCCTCTAATTGGGTGCCAGCAGTTGTGCTCAGGTCCTCCGAGTGGGCAGTGCATGCTTTTAGTTACTGAACCTTCTTCCCAGCCCCCATCTTGATAGATATTTAGAGAGTTCTGCAGTAGCCTGTGGCATGTTAAAAGGGGCCTTATATTAAAGAACTTCAGTGTTTAACAATGAGTTAGCAAATGCTAATGAATGTTGAATTAAAAAGTTTCCATTTTTCAACTTTGTCAAAAAGGATAAGTTTTAAGGACCATCTGAGCATCTTTAACCTCTTGACATGAGGATTTATTCTTTTCTCTCTCCTGCCCCAAGAGCCACACTGAAGCAGAGTAGAGACTTGAAACACCTGACTGAATAGGCACACTCCTTAAATGCACTGAACTGAAGAGCCTGCCTTCTGAATTACATTTTGGCAATTTTGTAAACCTGAATATATTCTCAAATGGCATTCCATTTCCATGGAAACATAGTGTAAATACTAAGCTGAAAATTGTCCATCTTCTGGGGCCATTCATTTAATCTTCCTCTTATGTTCATTTGCCATGAGAAAGGTCTAGAGTTGTAGCAAATCATCTTGAGAGTTTTTGAAAAGGTGAGTTCACTGATGGTGGGTCTTGTGCCATCTGTCACATGGGTCAGGGTATGCTGTGTTTTCTGCAACCCACTGGTGTGCAAAGTGGGCTTCATATCAAGTGTACTGGAAAGAAATAAGAATACTTAAGTGTTTGAGTCATGCTGGTTTTTTTTTTAATAATGATTGAGTAGGAAGAATGTAGTACTTGTTCGAGTCAGAAAGAAAGCACTAGAAATTATCCTGTGAAGCCAAGGTATACAAAGGAGGATGGGGCTGCATGAATTTCGATGTCTTTTGCAGAAGAGTCTTTTGATCCTGGAGATGTGCTGATTATAAGCAGCACCCATTTGACACTACTAGGTTTTGGAGTTGTGCAGGAAAATAAAAAGCTGAGGCTGGTGTGGATAAAGAGAGGGAAGAGAAAATGCACTTCCAGTTCTCTGGAAGAGCAAAGTAATTTCATAAATGTGAACATATTGCCGGGCTTCCTACAGATGTGCCTCAGCCTTGCCTAACTGAAGGAATGAGTGACTGCTCAAGACTTAAGTGAGGTCCACACCTTTCTTTTGTTCTGATCGTGCATGCTGTGTGTGGTAATAGTATTATGTAGACACCCAAGTTGTAGTATGATGGCCTATAGAAGACAATGTGAAAGGAGTTCTTCAACTTCTACAAAATGAAGAGGCTGACATGAACTGCAAGCTGTTCCAGCCTCTTGCTGGGATGTCTATGAGTCACTGGGCTTCATCACCACTGGATAAAAGCATTGATTAGCTTAAGTAAGTGATTACCAATCTGAATTTTAGACCGGAGGAGCTGGCAGCTCTGTGGTCCTGACAACCGTGTCCTTTTGGAGCCGTGCATCCTTTTTGGTACAAAAGGCAGCAGCTATCACTGATCGGCATTTAATTAGATCTCTAGGGGGGCAGTGGGAGGAGGCTGCATATGCCTGAGAGGATTTTATGACCAGATGTAGCTCTCGGTGAATCTGTGTCAAATATAAAAGTCTAGGAGAATGTTGTCTTCTTTAATGCTACTTTCAAGCAATTTTCCAATATTTATTTGATAATTAAATAAATTTAAAAATTAAAATAAAAAAGACTAAATTGATGACCCTTAGCCTTTGTGCCTATCAAATTTTAGTATAACAGTAGATTATCAGTTGTTGGGAAGGCTGTAGGGAAGGGGTGGAGTACATTGGTACAATTGGAAGACAGAAGAAATGCCTGGGAGTATCTACATAGTTAGCATATGCATGCCCTTTGGTCTAGAAATTTCATATTTACATATGTATCCAAGAGAGATAAGTGCATCTGTCACCCAAAGGACTTACATTGTAGCAAAATGGGGGAAACACTGAATTACAGCTAGGAAGAAGCTAGAAATCATAATGGTGGGATATTTGGAACCTATTGCAGTTTAAAAGATAAGACTCTGCTTGCCGTAGTAATGTAAGTAAATGAAAAAATTAATCTGGAAAGTTTGGAGTTGGGAGGTGGTAACTGGAGTAAAAGAACTTCTAGGCAAAGCTTGACCTGAGTTCAAATATACAGCACTTGTGTAAAAAACTGGGTATTGCTTGAGAGTACTGGTAATCACTCTGTCATTGGAGGCAGAGATGGGAGGACTGCTGTTGTGTTCTAGCTGCTAGCTGTCCTCTAATTTCAGAGACTAGGTATCAAGGGACTCTGACAGAGTAATAGAACAAGACACCAGATGGATCCCTAGAGTCTATACATGGCTGTGAGGACCTAAACACACACAAGATACATACACTTCACACATGCACACACAAAATAAAAACAAAGCATAGAACGGAACAAACCATTTTGCTGAGTTTGAGAAGAGACGAAGTGATCTGGGGCAGGAGAACCTAGAAGATGAGTTACTTTAGAGTTAATGGCTATTTTCTGAGTTTCCCATATGTAAATTATACTTCCACTAAGCGAAAAGCCATGTGAATAGCAACAGATAGGATCAATCCGTCTGGAACATTTCTTCCCAGGGTGATCTGTGCGGGAGAAACTGAACTGAAGGGTATAAAGAAACATTCTCATTTGAGTTTAATACGTAGACATATATTTGATTTAGAATTGTGATTTGTGAGACATGTTAGCACACATCTGCAGGGGCAGCCAGCTTTGGCTTGTCTCCTACATAAGAAGAGAAAGGCACTGCAAATGTGACACAGAGGAATCAGGTGCAGCCTTACCGTCGGCTTTGTTCCCTTCTTCTACCAGGAGTTTCACAATGTTGAAGAACCCTTTTGCGGAGGCCAGGTGCAGAGGCCTGTCTCCAACTTCACCGCTTACATTGACATCAGCTCCAAACTTCAAAAGGACACTGGTTACCTAGAGGAGCCCACCATTTGAATTTAGTATGGGAAAAAAAACAAGTGTGTTGTCTGGTGGTGCATGCCTACAACATCAGCAACTAATGGAGCGGGAGGTAGAGTTTGAAGGATCAGGAGTTTAAGGTCATCTTCAACTACAGAGTGAGAACATGGTAAGCCCTTGACAGATTAAACCCTGTCTTGACCTGCCCTCAAACCCAAAATACAGTGTAGAACTCTTGACTGCCTAATGCACCTCACCTATCTCTTGGGTTACTCTCATTCAAAGAAACCCAGAAAATTCTAGCCCAGCTCATGAAAAGCAGAAAAGAATTGATTACATCATTGAAAAGAAGTCCAACAGTTAAGCAATTTCATTCGGGCTCCTCCCTAAGGAATGGTACCACCCACAGTGGCAATTTTACATTTCAATTAACAGCCAAGACAATCTTCCACAGACAGGGCCACAAAAACAAAAAGTTGTTTTTGTAGACTATCTCTTATTGAGACTCCCTTCCCAGGTGATCCCAGAGTGTGCCAAGTTGACACTTAAAAGTAACCAGGAAAGAGTCACACAGTGACTGAGAGTTAAGACCTAGGAGACAGGATAGGGACAAAATCATAATCTGACCTACTTAGGCTCTGGGCTTTTGAGATGAACGGTTAACTAACTTCTTTCTGATGTTTGCAGAGCTGGGTTTGGAGCCCCGAACCTCACAATTTCTAGACAAGTGTGTTTTTAATGAGCTACACACTCCTAACCAATTTTATTAATTTTACCCCAAGTGTCTTTGACATAAAGTAGAAACCATGGTCAGACTTAACTCACAGGTTGTGGTGAGGACCAGAGGCAAAATATTTACTGTGCCAACACACAATGGCTGACGTATAGCAGAATAATACAAAAGATATTTAATATAAGTTCTCAACTACATATTCTCTGAGTAGCAGATGGGAAAAGGGCTTCCTCTTGAGTGTACCAAGCAGAGCAGGGACTCTGGGCCCAGTTCCATTGTCTTAGCCATGTCACACATCCAATGAGCTAATGTTTTCAGACCTCAGTTTCTTTATGCTAAAGTGGAAACAGTAATGGCTCTATCTCCTGGAGATGCTGTGAGGATTTTGTAAGTGAGCAGAGAACAGTACTTAGCCCTTAACATCTACCTATAGCAATGGCAGCACGAACGAACGAGAAATGTGTGCATTTTACCCCTCTGGTGGCTAGTGGACAGATCCACACTTAAGTTCCTGACCCTCAGAACCTTGCCACGTAAGCAGATCTGCCCACTCGTGATACCTCTGTGAGTTTATAACAGATTTAAACTCTCCAGGAACTCGATTGTCTATTAAGTGCTATTATTTCATATTTAGGAAATACTGTGCTTGCTAGAAGCACCTCATCCTCCACTTAAAATTAAGTGGATAAGACAAGAAACAGGAAGCACGGGGCTGAATTTGCCACTCTCCTCGTCAGCATATTTTAGCAAATGACAACAGTTTCCATAAATTACTGGTTCACTGCCTTCACTCAGAAATCGAGTCCCTTATCATAAAAGGGCCATCCACATTTTAGCATAATTTGTATGGCTGTGGCTATATTTTTATGGAAAGCAAACAAATTTAGCTCTTCACCAACATGTAGAGCGGCTCTTTATCTCTCTGTTGGTTGTGAGGTCAATCAGCCAAGTAGATGACTTTGCAAACAGCATGCACTCCACACCTCCTGCTCCTGCCTAACTCCAGGAAATATGGAGTTTTCCCATCACCAGACTTTTGGAGCCTGCACATGTACTATGACCAGTGCCTGGCTCTCCAGGAACCTGTGTACACTCAGTAGCACATCAGTGGATTGCCAAGTTTCATAATCGGTGGGTTGTGCTTCACAGACACAAGAGTGTGCATACAAATGCCAGCTCACAGGGACACAAAGATATGGTGACCAGATTAGCACAGACCACAGGAAGTTACAGATGGACCCTGAGGGAGCACTGTGACATGACAGCTGTGGAAAGCCAACCGAGGATCAAGATCACACACAAAAAGTACTGTTTTACATGGTTATGTAGTTACTTTTGTGTTTTTGGTTTGTTTGGTTTTTGGTTCTTTTAATGTTTTTTTTTTTTTTCCAAAATAGCTAAGGGGCAGTGTTTGAAATCAGCACAGGTATTGTTTGTCTTTCGCTATGCAGAGATGGAAAATCAATGTACTTTGAAGTTGGAACACATTGCTTTGAATTCAGATTTAACTGTTTAGTTAAATTGCTTGGGTTTGATGGCTCTCTGCATGGGGTCACTGAGAAATAGGCTTGTGGTCTAGCAGAGAAAGCACAGGGTTACAGGCTGATGAGCCCCGGTACACACTCCAGTTCTGTTCTCTGCCCTGACTGGCATGTTACCAGCCCTGTTAGGCTTTGAATGGAGTGTTGGGAACTAGGGACAAATGACACCTACGTTAGATTTTCTGAGGAGTGGTGCTCCCCCATGGTTGGAAGTCCCCTTTTGCAAAGGTACTGGGACATGCTGGCATTCTCAGACCTTCTCCAGGTGACTTTGACCCCTCCTCCTGTTTTGTTTTTATTTGTATGTGTGTGGTTTTTTTCCCACAGCATGCTCTCATTTCCTTTCCCTCTATAGAGACAGACCCTGGATAAGCATCAGGCATGACAGCAAACCTGAGACTCTGCTGAAAACTCTGAGCCCGATGACAACCTCAAGTTCCTCTTTTTAAAAAAATTATTAGATATTTTCTTTATTTACATTTCAAATGCTATCCTGCAGTACCCTATGCACTCCCTCCCCCCACTTGCTCCCCAACCCACCTACTCCCTCTTTCTGGCCCTGGAATTCCTCTGTACTGGGGCATATAATCTTCACAAGACCAAGGGCCTCTCCTCCCAATGATGCAGCTAGAGACAAAAGTTCTGGGGGTACTGGTTAGTTCATATTTTTGTTCCACCTATAGGGTTGCAGACCCCTTTAGCTCCTTAGGTACTTTCTCTAGCTTCTCCATTGGGGGCCCTGTGTTCCATCCAATAGATAACTGTGAGCATCCACTTCTGTATTTGCCAGGCACTGGCATAGCCTCACACGAGACAGTTATATCAGGGTCCTTGCAAGTCACAGGCTCAGAGCCAGAGGCAACATAAGTTCCAGGAGGCCTTTCCAGCCGCCAACATCCCTTAGAGCAGGAAAGGGAAATAAGGTTTCTTTTATTTTTTTCTTTTTTAAAATTAGGTATTTATTTCATTTAAATTTTCAATGCTATCCTAAAAGTCCCCCCCCACACCCCCACTCCCCCACCCACCCACTCACACTTCTTGGCCCTGGTGTTCCCCTATACTGAGGCATATAAAATTTGCATGACCAATGGGCCTCTGTTTCCACTGATGGCCAACTAGGCTAACTTCTGATACATATGCAGCTAGAGACAGGAGCTCCGGGGGGTACCGGTTAGTTCATATTGTTGTTCCACCTATAGGGTTGCAGACCCCCCCCCCCAGCTCCTTGAGTACTTTCTCTATCTTCGCCATTGGGGGCCCTGTGATCCATCCAATAGCTGACTGTGAGCATTCACTTCTGTGTTTGCTAGACCCTGGCATTGTCTCACAAGAGACAGCTATATCAGGGTCCTTTCAGCAAAATCTTGCTAGTATATGCAGTGGTTTCAGCGTTTGGAGGCTGATTATGGGATGGTTCCTCGGGTATGGCAGTCTCTAGATGGTCCATCCTTTCGTCTCAGCTCCAAACTTTGTCTCTGTAACTCCTTCCATGGGTGTTTTGTTCTCAATTCTAAGAAGGGGCAAAGTATGCACACTTTGGTCTTTGTTCTTCTTGAGTTTCATGTGTTTCACAAATTGTATCTTATATCTTGGGTATTTTAAGTTTCTGAGCTAATATCCATTTATCAGTGAGTACATATCATGTGAGTTTATTTTGTGATTGGGGTACCTCACTCAGGATGATGCCCTCCAGGTCCATCCATTTGCCTAGAAATTTCATAAATTCATTCTTTTTAAGAGCTGAGTAGTACTCTATTGTGTAAATGTACCACATCTTCTGTATCCATTCTTCTGTTGAGGGACATCTGGGTTCTTCCCAGCTTCTGGCTATTATAAATAAGGCTGCTATGAACATAGTGGAGCATGAGTCCTTCTTACTGGTTGGAACATCTTCTGGATATATGCCCAGGAGGGGTATTGTGGGATCCTCCAGTAGCTCTGTGTCCAAATTTCTGAGGAACCGCCAGACTGATTTCCAGAGTGGTAGTACAAACTTGCAATCCCACCAACAATGGAGGAGCATTCCTCTTTCTCCACATCCTCCCCAGAATTTACTGTCACCTGAATTTTTGATCTTAGCCATTCTGACTGGTGTGAGGTGGAATCTCAGGGTTGTTTTGATTTGCATTTCCCTGATGATTAGCGATGTTGAACATTTTTTCAGGTGCTTCTCAGCCATTCAATATTCCTCAGGTGCGAATTCTTTGTTTAGCTCTGAGCCCCATTTTTAATGGGGTTATTTGATTTTCTGGAGTCCACCTTTTTGAGTTCTTTATATATATATATATATATTGGATATTATTCCCCTATCTGATTTAGGATAGGTAAAGATTCTTTCCCAATCTGTTGTCAACCTTTTTGTCTTAATGACGGTGTATTTTGCCATACAGAAGCTTTGCAATTTTATGAGGTCCCATTTGTTGATTCTCAATCTTACAGCACAAGCCATTGCTGTTCTATTCAGGAATTTTCCCCCTGTGCCCATATCTTCTATATGATAACCACCACTTGTGCCAGCACCATTTGCTGAAAATGCTGTCTTTTTTCCACTGGATGGTTTTAGCTCTCTTGTTAAAGATCAAGTGACCATAGGTGTGTGGGTTCATTTCTGGGTCTTCAATTCTATTCCATTGGTCTACTTGTCTGTCGCTATACCAGTACCATGCAGTTTTTAATCACAATTGCTCTGTAGTACATCTTTAGGTCAGGCATGGTGATTCCACCAGAGGTTCTTTTATCCTTGAGAAGAGTTTTTGCTATCCTAGGTTTTTTGTTGTTCCAGATGAATTTGGAGATTGCCCTTTCTAATTCGTTGAAGAATTGAGTTGGAATTTTGATGGGGATTGCATTGAATCTGTAGATTGCTTTTGGCAAGATAGCCACTTTTACTATATTGATCCTGCCAATCCATGAGCATGGGAGATCTTTCCATCTTCTGAGATCTTCTTTAATTTCTTTCTTCAGAGACTTGAAGTTCTTATCATACAGATCTTTCACTTCCTTAGTTAGAGTCATGCCAAGATATATTATTTGTGACTATTGAGAAGGGTGTTGTTTCCCTAATTTCTTTCTCAGCCTGTTTATCCTTTGTGTAGAGAAAGGCCACTGACTTGTTTGAGTTAGTTTTATATCCAGCTACTTCACCAAAGCGGTTTATCAGGTTTAGGAGTTCTTTGGTGGAATTTTTAGGGTCACTTATATATACTATCATATCATCTGCAAAAAGTGATATTTTGACTTCTTCCTTTCCAATTTGTATCCGCTTGATCTCCTTTTGTTGTCTAATTGCTCTGGCTAGGACTTCAAGTACAACGTTGAGTATGTAGGGAGAAAGTGGGCAGCCTTGTCTATTCACTGATTTTAGTGGGATTGCTTCCAGGTTCTCACAATTTACTTTGATGTTGGCTACTGGTTTGCTGTAGATTGTTTTTATCATGTTTAGGTATGGGCCTTCACCTCCTGATCTTTCCAAGACTTTTATCATGAATGGGCGTTGGATTTTGTCAAATGGTTTCTCCACATCTAACAAGATGATCATGTGGTTTTTGTCTTTGAGTTTGTTTATATAATGGATTACGTTGAATGAAACCTGCTTGGTCAGGATGGATGATTGTTTTGATGTGTTTTTGGATTCGGGTAGCGAGAATTTTATTGAGTATTTTGAATTGATATTCATAAGGGAAATTGGTCTGAAGTTCTCTATCTTTGTTGGGTCATTCTGTGGTTTAGGTATCAGAGTAATTGTGTCTTCATAGAATGAGTTGGGTAGAGTACCTTCATCTTCTATTTTGTGGAATAGTTTGTGAAGTACTGGAATTATATCTTCTCTGAAGGTCTGAAAGAACTCCGCACTAAACCCATCTGGTCCTGGGCTTTTTTTTTTTTTTGGTTGGGAGACTATTAATGACTGCTTCTATTTCCTTAGGGGATATAGGGCTGTTTAGATAATTAACTGATCCTGATTTAACTTTGGTACCTGGTATCTGTCTAGAAATTTGTCCATTTCATCCAGGTTCTCCAGTTTTGTTGAGTATAGCCTTTTCTAGAAGGATCTTATGGTATTTTGGATTTCTTCAGGATCTCTGGTTATGTCTCCCTTTTCATTTCTGATTTTGTTAATTAGGATGCTGTTCCTGTGCCCTTTAGTGAGTCTGGCTAAGGGTTTATCTATCTTGTTGTTTTTCTCAAAGAATCAGCTCCTCATTTGGTTGATTCTTTGAGTAGTTCTTCTTGTGTCCACTTGGTTGATTTTGCCCTGGACATTGATTATTTCCTGCCAT